>NC_054380.1:28647857-28980714 GCF_017654675.1 Xenopus laevis
CTATCTATCTGGATATATATATATATATATATACAGTTCGTATGGACGCACACCTTCAGCCAAAAACTTAACCTGGGTGCTGGTCGAAAAAATCAAAATATAGTCCTGCAGTGTGACAGCACTCCAAGGAATTACAAACAAAAAGAAGTTAATGCAAAGGAGGTTTTATTAAATCCGACGTTTCAGCTCCATCTTGGAGCTTTCATCAGGGAAAGAAACAGTTTCTTTCCCTGATGAAAGCTCCAAGATGGAGCTGAAACGTCGGATTTAATAAAACCTCCTTTGCATTAACTTCTTTTTGTTTGTAATTCCTTGGAGTGCTGTCACACTGCAGGACTATATATATATATATATATATATATATATATATATATATATATATATATATATATATATATATATATATATATATATATATATATATATATATATATCACTATCCAATGAGTATCCGCACTCCAAGGCACACTAATGTAGCTTATCCAGCTGGGGTGCACGGTTAAAATATATGTATTTAAATTTTCAGAAGAAGACTGATTGGAGAATTTGAATTTGTAAGGCTATTTAAGATTGGCTAAATGTTTTTGTATTATCCTTGACAAAGGTCCCAACAGGGACCAAAACGTTGGAATGCAACAGAAATAAAAACAGATATTTTTTATATATGGGAGTGCTGGTTCTTCTGAAAATTTAAATATATATATATATATATATATATATATATATATATATGTAGAAGGGCCGTGGCACACACTTACTGAAGCAAAGACCCAGATGCTAATCAGAGAAAATTGTATATTCATGTAGAAAGCTGCAGCACAATGGGATTTATCAAAATAAAACTTATTTTATTGGATCGACGTTCAGCTTTCTACATGTGTATATATATATATATATATATATATATATATATATATATATATATATATATATATATATATATATATATATATATATATATAATGGTGGAGCACTCACCAAACAACAACACAGCATGCCTGGGTGCAGGTAAAATGTGTACAAAGTACCTGCACACAAAAGAAATTCCAACATTTCGAAGAGTATGATGTGATTGAAACATTGGCATTTCTTTTGTTTGTTTATTAAAATCAGTTACTCTGAGCCTGTTGAGTGCGGTACTTTTTTTTTTGTTATATATATATATATATATATTTATTTATATTTACTAGAAAAAGAATCATTAGTAAGAAAATGACAGCTTTGTGTTTGGCCAAATTTGTAATGTCTTTCAAGAAATAATAGACAGAAAATGAGAATGTAAAACTGTGATTTCAAGAGGGGGATATATCTATAATAGTGACGGATATTTAAATTTTGTAATCTCTGCCTATTTATTAGGTGCACATCCAAGCTATAAAGATTATAATGGAGTAGTTATATGTATGAAGGTGACACCTATGTGACACTGATTTGTACTCTTGTCTGTTACATGCATCGTGCCACTTCATAGCTCAGACCTGATGAATAAAGCCCTACTTTACAGTAATGTGATCAGGAAATTATTCAGACTGATATATTTCTGTACAGACAGAACATGCTGATGGCACAAATCAGCCATTAGCGATTCACATTGATGAAGCCATGCTAATTGGGCAGAATGTAATTAGTACTTATGTAATACCTTGGCTCTTGTAACTGTCATTATTGGCCACAATTTTGCGCTCTGTGTGAATTAGAGAATGATTACTCTGTAGCAAATGAATGTTGTGCTAAATGTGCTAATTAACACTGAAGACATTGTTGAAAAGCATCAGTAACCTTTAAAAAAGAGCATGGTGCTGACTGCACTTGCAGTGTTTTCTCCTTTAAAAGGTGCGCTTAATTATATTGTGTAGGATGCTAAAGGCAAAGCTGGTCCACTTTTAGTGTAATTGATACTGTACAGTAATGAATTGCCCTATTTAGTCCTTATGTGAATTCTCAGCACAAAGAATTCATCCTATTCATGTCCAACTGGCATTCCTGCACAAACAATCCCTTGTTTTGTTGCTGTAAATGGCAGGAGCATTAATAAGGAGACACACTTGTTACCGAACATGAAAATCCAAAGAATACTTTAGAAAAGAGGTGCTCAGCTCAGTGTGCTGGTAGCAACCAAAGGAAGCAATGGATCTAAAAACAGCACTGGGTATTTAATTTACTTCTTTATTTCAGTTCGTTCACATCTAAAACCTTAGAGTCGGGGCACACGGGCAGATTCGGGAAGATTAGTCGCCAGGCTAAAAAGAAAATCACCTGGGGGAAGGCACTCAGAGCACTTTGTTTTCCAAGGTCGCCCGAAGTTTCCTCGGGAGGCAATTACGGACGAAATTTGGAAAACAAAGCGCTCCGAGTGCCTGCCCCAGGCAATTTTCAGGGGAAGGGGAAGGCAGATCAGGGAGATTAGTCGCCCTGAAGAAGAGCAGATTTGTCGTCTGGCGACTAATCTCCCCGAATCTGCCCGTGTGCCCCAGTCCTTAAAGTGATACTGTCATGGGGAAAAAAATTTTTTTCAAAATGAATCAGTTAATAGTGCTGCTCCAGTAGAATTCTGCACTGAAATCCATTTCTCAAAAGAGCAAACACATTTTTTTATATTCAATTTTGAAATATGACATGGGGCTAAACATATTGCCAATTTCCCAGCTGCCCCAAGTCATGTGACTTGTGCTCTGATAAACTTCAATCACTCTTTACTGCTGTACTGCAAGTTGGAGTGATATCACCCCCTCCCTTTCCCCCCAGCAGCCAAACAAAAGAACAATGGGAAGGTAACCAGATAACAGCTCCCTAACACAAGAGAACAGCTGACTGGTAGATCTAAGAACAACACTCAATAGTAAAAACCCATGTCCCACTGAGACACATTGTTACATTGAGAAGCAAAAACAGCAGCCTGCCAGAAGGCATTTCTCTCCTAAAGTGCAGGCACAAGTCACATGACCAAGGGCAGCTGGGAAATTGACAAAATGTCTAGCCCCATGTCAGATTTCAAAATTGAATATAAAAAAATCGGTTTGCTCTTTTGAGAAATGGATTTCAGTGCAGAATTCTGCTGGAGCAGCACTATTAACTGATTCATTTTGAAAAATTTTTTTTTTCCCATGACTGTATCCCTTTAAGGGATACTGTCATGGGAAAATTTTTTTTTCAAAATAGCGATTATCTGTGCACTGGGAATATAACTAGTAACCTTGCAAGGATCAAACATGGAGTCGCTTCAGGGGGATTTCCTGCTCACTGGAAATAAATTGCTCCCTTACTAGGACCAAACAATTTCTCTATTTGCCCCGTTAAATTCAAGAAATAACACAAACTATTGATTTTTTTGAATAGGAAAAAAGAACAATAAGGCAGAAGTCCTATTCATACTGAAACATGGGTACATGTGGTAATGGAATTTTATTTGCATGTATGCTTAAAACAAGTACGTTTTCTTCCAGAAAGCTAATAAAAAAAAAGTCTGTCATAAAGTCTGTACCGTTAAATAAAGAATGTACAAAAAACTGATTATCTCATTACCATGAAACCTCCCCTAATTTTAAGTTTTCCCTCAATTGCTGTAAAGCGCATTGGGATTGTGTTGGCGCTATTTAAATAAAAATATTGGTGATAGTGCATTGATTTTCACTCATTAATTAAGATCAGAAAAGCATGTTCTATATTATTGCTCACTAGTGTCTGTGCTGGGAATCTGCCGAATGGCGTTTGCCAGGCACAATGATTCTTGCTTTGTCGGATCATGCCCCCAGCTGGCTGATGGGCTGAAATAAATAAATTCAGTGAAAAATATACAGGACAATGCTGCATCCCCTCAATGGCGAAAATATGCCCCACACACAGTCACCTTTACTGCACATCCTCATTGTCATAAACCATGTACCTTTCTTAGAAGTTTGAACTATAAATGTTATTATGGAAAAAAGCTTTCCGATTTTTTTGTATGTAAACTGTGTATATTATATATTTTCACAAAGACATATTTTAACTATTTATTTAGAAGAAAATAATCAAGACATTGTGTATAGGCTAAAGAGAAAGGTCTACATACAGACACTACTTTGGCCCCCAAAATTTGTATATAAAAGCGTAAAATTCATAAACTGTATAAATATAATAAATGTGGTGCTGTGTCACATCCAGGAGCTAGCATTATAAAAAAAAAAACAGGGCCATGCGATAAAAGGTGCTCCCTCATTAGTAACCCATAGCAGTCTGTACGGCACTATAGTGGGTAATGTATGTTATTGTGAATGAATAGTACTGTGTGCTCTAAAGCCTGGTACCCATCTTAAGGTGGCCATAGACGTAGAGATCCACTCGTTTGGCGATGTCACCAAACAAGCGTATCCCTCCCTGATATGCCCACATTAAAGTGGGCGATTTCGGGCTGATCCAATTGTGGGCCCCAGGGCCCAATAATTGGATCATAATGGATACGATATGGGCGGTCGGATCGCGGGACTGCATGCATGCATTGATGCGGCTGAGATCGGGATTTTTTAATCTGGCCGATTTTGGCCAGATATCAATCGGGGAAGCCCGTCGGATGGCCCCGCACATGGGCCAATAAGCTGCCGACTAGGCCTGTCAGTGGCTTTTCTTGGCTCGTGTATGGGGCTGTTTGTCAGCTGTTTGAAAGCAATAATATGACTGGCTGAGATTGAGGACTGGATTAAATGAAAACTTTTCACCTTTTATTACTTTACCTTGGTGTATTTGGATTTATTTTTAAAAACAAATTTTTTTCCCAAGCCATGACAAATATGAACATATTTTGCATTCTACCACTAGGTGGAGTTAAAACTAATAGAGAAAACTCGGCACTGATCTTTGGAAAATAGAATTGTTGCAAACCAGAAGTCTCAGGCCATCCATCTAGATAAACTAGAACTCCTTAAAGCAGAATTCCACTATAAACTTCTTAGGCTAATGCCAGGTGGGGTCTGATCTTGGCCTGCAAAATAGACTTACACTGGCCCAGGTACAGGCAAATGCGGCAGATTTCAGTGCTATGATGCAAAATCCCACTGAAAAATGCATACCTCCCAACTGTCCCTTTTTCGGAGGGACAGTCCCTCTTTTGACAGCTCAACCTGCAGTCCCTCATTTGTACTGGAAAGTCCCTGTTTTCTCTGCACTGAACAGCCAGAAAAAGAAACCAAGTTTCTAACTTAATTGGCTTTTAGCAGAGAGCCCAGAACAGCTAACAGGTGCAAATAAGATACTTTTTAACAATTTTGAGACACAAAAAAAACAGTTTAGATAAGAATTATTTTCAAACTTTCATAACCTGCCAAATGTTGTAAAATTTTGTAAAATGTGGCCACAGAAAGGGGCGTAATCGTGCTTGCACCTGGGCTGAAGCAATGGTTCTAGGTACAGGAAAAGAAGGAAGCAGGTGGCATAGTAGAAGCTGATTCTCAGCCGAAGGGTTGTGTGGCGTAAGCCTTAAGCATACCTCCCAACTGTCCTGTTTTTCGCGGGACAGTCCCATTTTTGACAGCTCAAAATAAGAATAGGAGTGGGCTTGAATAGCAAGAGGAGTAATAAAAAGTAACAATAAATGTGTAGCCTCAGAGAGCATATGTTTGTAGATGTTTTTCCCCTAGCTGGAAAGAGTCAGAAGAAGGCAAATAATTAATTAAATCTATAAAAACGAAATAATGAAAAGCAATTGAAAAGTGCTTAGAATTGCCTATTCTATAACACACTGAATGTGAACGTATAGGTGAACAACCCCTTTAAGCACTCCTTTTGGACAGGGTTATCATGATTCTCATGTCAATATACTCCAATGGTGCTCTCAGTGGCCATATCTCAAACCAGATCCTGCATCAAAGGCTGGTCACTTAATATCTAGGCCAAATTCTCCTTCTACATCGTCTACATCAAAGTATTGTTGGTGTAAATTTCACCTGGGAGGACTAGTAAGCAGCATGTTGCTCTCTGACCCCTTGGATGTTTCTCCCAGTGGCATCAAAGCAGGTTCTTCTTGTTTAATTCCTGGCTGAAAGGCTTTAGTTGCATAATAAAATGCCAAAATATCGTGGATCCCCATGAACCCTTAGAAAGTTGAGAGGGGACTGAACCACGGAAGAGGAGAATCACCCCTGCACCCATATGGTTTTGTTATTGACTTCTCAGTTTTTAAAAGGGCTGTTCATTCAAAACTTTATATCCAGTTTAAAACATTGAGAAAACAGGACATAAATCCAGCCAGTTGCATCTGTGATGCAATAACTCCTCCCCAGCATCATAACTCCACAGACATCATTGTGCCTGTTGCATCATCCCCAATTTAACATCACAGCCCCACCCCCAGTGCTATCTGCCCCGCCCCCTTTGTTTGGGTTTAGCTGCTGGCAAAGGTGGCGACCCTATAATATAATCGTGTGCCTTTATGTGGTCATGGAACTCTGTATTGACTTTCCAGATATGCTACTGTTTTAACTAATGGGACTTTTCATAAAATAAACAGCCCTCTTTATGTTTTCAATCCTCTCAACATCTCATATTTAGGAATAGGTGCTATTTTCCCTCTTAAAGGTCGTCGACATTGAATCTTAAACTTTCAGATGAGGAAACGAGGGAATTATACACACAATAACATCCCTAATTTCCTTTTAGGCAGTAACATATAGGCATCATTAGCAAGATTCCAAACCTCCAGCTGAGTAATAAAAAAAAAAAACTCCTGTGTCATAAGATAACAAGGACAGGAATAGGTTATTTGCTTCTTTGAAAGGTATGAAAGCCCCAATTTGCTGATGCATTGGCCCAGTAAATTATTTCCTATCATCTCAGTTAATTGCATTTTGTCCAGTCCTCCGTATTGGATTAGGTTACAAAGTTCAAATCAGACACATTTTGAACCGTGCGTCTCTTCTCCAGTCTAAAACGACTTTATCAGCTTGGAATGGCCTAGTTTATATATTCAAAGAAGAATGAATGCTTTATTGATGCTGCTATATTTAGAAATTACCATATATACCACTGGTGATTTTATTGTAAAATGACCAACAGTTTCCACATGAAATAAGGGACATGTGGCAGCTGTAAGAAAGGATTTTGGACTGTTATTTGAGTTCCGTTGGGAACTGCAGTAGCTGAAGGAGGAAGACTTCATCCAGGTTTAGGGTTATTTCTAGATAATCTAAATAAGAAAAATATATCAATAATAATATGAAGTAGTTTAGGAGTGAGGGAAGTTCAAAGCCTGTCTCCTACAGCGCCTTTTGTGAATTGCCACAGCACTGCTGTGCTAAACAAAATAGGGTGTTCATATTATTCAAATGATGCTAGCTGAAATTTTCAGTACAGTTGTGTCTGCTTCATGTCCAGGGGCGATCCTGGCCCCTCCGCCGCCTGAGGCAGCAGCAGTTGCTGCTGCCCCCCTCCCCCGGAAATTCGCTCTTAAAGAACCAGGAGCAGCAATTTTGCTGCCCCTGGTACCTAGTGGGGTGCTGCTGCCTGAGGCGACAGCCTCAACTCGCCTCATTGGCGAAGCACCCCTGTTCATGTCAAACTGCATCAAATTTTGACAACTGTACACTTTGTGGGTTAATTTGAGCTGTATTTGACTATTGGGAGCTGACCCTCTCACCCTCCCTTCCCCCTTTACCTCCCTCCCTCCTTCCCTCCCTCCTTCCTTCCTTCCTTCCTTCCTTCCTTCCTTCCTTCCTGTTCTTTGTTCTGTTCTTTCCTATGATAGGTATGATTGTTATGTGCTTAAAGCAGTTGTTCATCTTTAGATTAACTTTTAGCATGATGTAGACATTGTTATTGAGAGAAACATTTTTTGTGGGTTTTTGATGATATACTGTAGCTTTTTGTTCACCTCCCCAGTTTGTTATTTCAGCAGCTATCTATTTGCTAGTCTTATTTTCCCTAGCAACCAGACAGTGGTTTGGACAAGAGACGGGAATATGAAAAGGTGATGGCCTGCACTGTAATTAATAAAATTTAACTATCACAATAAAATTGTAGCCTCACAGAGCAATCATTTTTTGCTGCCAGGGTCACCGACCCCCATTTGAAAACTGGAAAGAGGCAGAAGAGAAAGGCAAATAATTCAAAAGTATAAAAAAACAAATAGTAAAAAAAAAAACATTGCAAAGTTGCTAGGAATCAGGCACCCCTTTAAATTTATTTTTCAAAATCAAAAAACTTTTTTATTGAATAATCTTCTATTATGGGGGAATGTAATAAAAGTCAGTAACAGAAACATTTTTTAAAATGCGAAAAGTTATGCCTTTGCGCAAATTTAATATAACTTTTGCGAACCCGGAAACTGTTTAGCGACCACATCTGACAGGGCAAGAAGGTTTGTGAATTTTATAGTTTGCGCCAATGCGCAGGGAATGTAATAAAACTTCATACTGAAAAAGTTGTTATGTTTGTTCCAAAAGATTATAACACCTTCAATCACTTCTTAAAAGTGGGCAATGCGCAATTCAAATTCACAATTAAAATTTGCAATTCACAATTAAAATTCATAATGCAATAACATTTTAGGTAAGAGTATTACATTGCGAAATGCAAATTCTTGTTCTTATTTGTGCAAATTGTTTTGCTCTTTGCGACTTTTATTACATTCCCCCATTTGTCTTCTATCTTTTCTTCTTTTTATACAGTATCTACTTTTCAGATTCAAGACCATTGTGCAGATAATATACTGTAAAAACTTGTGCAAAAAAAAAGGTTTTAATAACGTTTACTATTTTCCATTTCATGTTTTTTTTCCCATGTGTTGATTCTGTAAAGTACCTATTTTCCCACCATAAAAAAAAACTGGGTTAAAAATTCAAGACATTTTCCCAAATGAGTATTTATTTTTTTTGCAATACACAGACAAGATGATTAAATATTAACTTGATTTCCTCGATTTCCTCGATTCACACTGAAAAATCCACATGTCAAAATTTTTTTGGTGTGCATCAGAATAGTGGCGTGCATAAAAATTGTTGAGTGTCAAAATTATTCGGACGCTCATTGACTTCAATACGTTTTGCAAATTTTCAACGTTTTGCGAATTTTGCAGTAAATTCACAAATTATTTGGCGATGCAAAAAGGGACAAATTCGCCTATCACTAGTCTTGACACTCAGGGGCCTATTTATGAAGCCTCAAATTTTTCTGGTCGAGTTAAAAGGGGAATAAATCAGGATTTTTAGATAAAAAAAACTAGACTAATCTGTCGAAGTCATATAAAGGTCTGTGGCAGATGATCCTTTTAACTATTGGAAGATTTTTTGCCTTCATGATTCTCGATAGTTTTGGCCTGGTATGTTGGTTTTAATTTGATAATCCGATAAAATCAAGTATTTTCGGGCGCCAATTCAATAAAGTCGAGGTTTCCAGGTGACAATGCAAAAAAGTTGCACCATTTTGCCTAGACTTTTCCTGCAAGGACAATTTTTGATCTGAATTGTTAGTAAAGTAAGCCAGAAAAATATGCATGTCTCCTTCTAAAAATCAGAATTAGTTAAACTTACATCGTTCTAATCCAACAAAACATGCATCAAAACCTTCTTATTCTAAGAATCTTAGCGTAGACCTTAAGCTTCTCTTTTCAGATGACAGACAGACATGGATCTCTGTCCAACTCACTTCATATCTAGCTTCACACTATTATGGTAAAAAACATCAAGAAGAATTTGAAAAATTATTTGCATAACCACTGGATTTGACGTTAACACAAGAAACTAGGGAATATAAAACTAAATTTTCAAAGGATGTTTGCAGCTATGCTCAGAATGGCAGAATTCACTGAATTGCTGCTTAGCCTTGCTTTTATATTGCCTTTGCAAATGCAGATGAACTTCATTCGGAGTGGCCATTTATACTTTTTAATAAAAGACACCGTCGTGCAGGGTCATCCACTAACCAGTACTACCTATGGTAAGCACTAAGCCTGAAAAAGTGACATATTTTCAATTATTTTCAACATTTCACCAATGTTTTTAACACTCTCCCATTATTTCTATTCAGAGAAAAGTAATGGATTGCTTTCTGTTCTGTTTCCCTCTTCCCCATTCACTCAAAACTCTTTGAACACCTTATCTATAATCGAATCTCTGAATTTCTTTCAAGCCATAACATATTGAACATGGAGCTATCAAGATTCAATAATTCCTCCCTACACAGAGGGCTCTTATCAAACTCACCAATGACCAATTAACTCAGTTAAATACAACAACCTTCTACCATTCAACTTGCCCCACACATCTTTGGGGATTTTGAAACTGTTGACCATCCACTCCTTATTGTACATCCCCAGGCTCTTGTCCTCTGAAACACTCTCTATCTTAATGTCCATGACATGTTGAATTTTGTATTATCTATTTGCCAACACCTTCACCGTCTCTTATATTAATTCATCAACTTCCCATCATAAGCCTTTACATTATCTATCACGATTCTTGCAATAACTCTTAAGTTACTCTTAAATTAAGATTTAAAATACCTGTGCTATTTTCCTTTTCTTCTGTCAATCGACAGACAATTTCTCCACCTACTTTATAGAAAAAAGGGCCAGCCTAAATATAACATTTACAAGTACATAATGATATGTTATTTGTTATTGTCAGATGGCCAAACATGCAAACATTACCATTCACTGAGATGATAGGGATCCATAAAATATGCATTGCTTAATAGTCATATTTTTATCTAAATATACATTTATATCATATTTTCAGCCCATAATCTGGTTTATATGTCTGTACAGTATATATGTATATTTTTATTTGTATAGCGCTCCTTGAGGGCAAAACACTGTACAGCAGAACAATACATTAGTAGAAGAAACAGGGGGTCATTGCAATAATAAATACAAAAATGCAATACACATAAATACAACATATAGTTACAATAGATATCAAGTGCTTATTGTCAAGGAGACAAAAGGATGGCGGCCCCTGTCCCATAGAGCTTGCAGTCTAAATGAGAGGGTAATGTACATATTTAAGTGCTGTAGGTTACAGTGGGTGACACTGCCAGTTTCTGTGTTCTACAGATGATAATTAAAGCCAAATATTGGATGTAGATCTTCCAAAGACAGAGCATACAGGGAGAACAACAACTGGCCAAGTACAGAGCCTTGCAGCACCTCTACATTAAGTGGAACTGAAGATGAAGTTTCATTAGCATAAGAGACAGTGAATGAACGGTTAGAGAGGCAACACGAGAGCCAAGATGAAGCCTGGTTATGAATACCAAGATAATACAGAATTTGCATCAGGAGAGAATGGACAACCATATCAAATGCAGATGATAGGTCAAGGAGGATAAAGATAGAGAAGTTACCTTTGGCTTTGGCAAATATATGTAAGACTGGATATCTTAGGTCCATGACCCCAATGTAATCCTTATATGATAAAAATTCCCAACAAGCTATCCCTATCCTATGAAACAGGGACGTTATGTTATGGCCATCCCTGAAACTTACAACTTAGACACGATGGGAAGGTTGACCAGATGCTATTAGTTAATATACATCAACACACAAACACTAATAAAGTCCTGTATGATTTTCAGTACATGGAAGGGAGGATCTCAAATAGGGAGCAGCTAGCTCTCAATTTGCTGGCTAATGCATGGAATATCAACATCTTATATTCTGAGGAGGAAATGAAATAGTAATATGGGCGTATTGTGTATGGCAACTCGTAAGCTGTCTGTTCATCCTATAGGCCAATTTGCCGCACACTGCCCAGGACCACCAATTTTTAGTGCATACAGAATGAAAGCACTGGATTTCCTTGTAACTTATAATTTAGTTCCAACCACAAAGGAAGGCTATGGTAAAGCACTGTCTGTTGTTAAATATTTTTACATTTAAAAGCAGAACAAAAAATAAATGAGATCATATGTAAAAACACATTTATATTTGTAATAAAATACAACTGAGCCACCCTGCACACTAAAAGTAAATTCTAAAAAGTAAACAAATTATTATATCATTGCATATTGTGTGGAGATAACATACTAATCTGTTTTTAAAGATTTACTTAGCAAAGAAGGTTCATGAATCACATTGGGTCCAGTGCAAAGAGCAGGCTCTGAAAATACCCTTGTGCCAGTTTTAGTCAATAAAGCCAATGCCTGAAGGCTGACAGATTAGTTCCCCTTATCTGCTGGAATCAGCTTATACGGCAGACTGAATTGAAGGTCAGTATCATGTGATTCTCCAGAGGTAAGCAGGTGTCTGAAGAGTATGGATTTTCTGCTATGTAAGCTGCACTATCCATCATTGTGGGCCCACACAGGGCCAATTTCAAAACCATCAAACCATAATACAGAAAACCTCCTTTTAACAAAACACTGCACACAGTTCTTTTTCCTATTCCTTTTCTCTTTCAGTCTCTCCAGCACTTTTCCTTTTGGAAGATGCTTTCACTGCTGCCAAGCAAGATATAAGCATTGTATGAAAGGTTAGCACTTCTTAGCTCCAGCAGTCCCCAAGCAGGATGCAAGCTTCAAATATTTAGAAGATCCTACCACATTTAGTATTAGCTTTACGTTTCAGCTCTTATGGACCAATATATTGGTTAATGCCTTATGGCCATCACTGGCAACTAGGAATAATAATAATCATATTAATAACCACTGGGGGTCCAGGAGACTCCCTGTTATTCAGCCTTACAGAAGGCAATAGTCCTATATCCTATATATGATAGTGATTTACCCACATTGCTAGGCCTAACCATACTAGAGCTCTACCTATATGTTATTGCAGAAGGACTACTAATGCATGAGATACTCGCTCAGATATTTTTGGACTGATTTTGCTGACATTAGTCTAATTAGTTCATCAGGACAAAGGTTTCAGTATGTGATCAAATAATTGAAAATAAAGTCTTGCTGGCGCTTCTATAGAACTGGTATGGTCTAATAACAGTAATCTCACATTCATAAAGGAAGATAACATTTTTGGGTAGTGAGGAGCAAGTGAAAGTGAATGGTTCCTGGCCTAGCATAGAGCATAGACCATAAGAAATTGGTGGGGTTCTCTGGGTTTTGTCACATATGCCTAAAACATAATCTGTAAGAAAGTACTGTGGTATACAGTAACTGTGTGTATGCTACCCATACTGTATCTACTTCCTAGTCTAGTCTTAATGGGTATGTAAAATAATCTAGAACAGAAAGCTTGCTTTTTGTGCTCTGCATATTCTGGTGATACCCGGGTCAAATGAATATGCAGTAACAGTTTTCAAGGAGGCACCTTTCTGCACACAATTTTTAATGTTCCGTTAGGATTTGTGACAAGAGCAGGAGGGCAATTGCTGCTTCCCTGAACCCACCGATAGCTTTTAGTGTGTCTGATATGAAACAGATCTGATGTGTTTACTCAGCTACCTTGGGATTGGTCCTTTTTTTTTTTAAGCCTTTCTTCTAATGAAAGCAACAATACCCCATATGTCAAGGATGTTCACATCCACATAGCTGAACTTGGCAGTTCTTTATAGGCAGGATCACAACAGTACCCAAATGAAAGTGTGTATGCTAAAACTATTAATAAAGAATTCATCAGGTAGACAAACTGTATGGCCCCTTGCAAGGGCATAATGCTCATACAGTACTAAAGGACTCTAAGGTAGAAACTGATAATAATGATCAGTGCCAATAATGTTCTAAAACAAATTAATAATAAAAAAAATACAATACAATAATAATATTTGTTAAAACATAAAAAGTTAATGGGTCAAATTTAGTAAGGGTGAATGGAAAAAAGCAGCCTAAGGACTCTCAGTGATCACCATGACCGTGATGGAAAACACATTTATTAACTTGAAAACGTTTGTTTATACAGAAATCAGTTTAAGAAAAAAATACCTTTTTTTCAGGCTATACAGTGGGGTGTAAACATTTATACACAGTAATATGGAGGCACCACTGTGTGTATTTTAGCAACCCGTAGAGCTCAGGTTTACAGACATTCTGTGTTTAAGGATAAAAACAGATAGGCGGCACTCTGGCTAAAATTTATTCCAACAATGGATGGATCCACATGGCCTTACGCGTTTCGGAAACAAGGTCCCTTAATCATAGCCTATGATTAAGGGATCTTGTTCCTCCCAATTGCAGACTAGTTTTACCCATAGTCAATCAGCATATGTCAAGTCAAAGGCGTGGGTCCATTAAAAAATCATTTTGGTTGAGAAGATATTATCCTACGTATGCAAAGCAGAAAGCCCAGGATTGCTATTAATGTTTCCATGTAAGTGAAAGAGGAATGTCTTTCCTCAACCAAAATGCAATTTTTAGTGGATCCACTCCCTTGTCTCTACATATGCTGATTGGAAAACTCTGCCATGCATTTGGGAATCCACTATACTGCCCTGGCTGTGCTTGAAAAGCCAATGGTTAAGGCTTAGACCAGATGTGTCACCAATAGTCCAGTTGAGAAAGTGCATTGTAACTGTAGGAAACTCTGTTGCTGATGAATTATTGTGATACTGTATTGCCCTATTCTATTAAAGAAAAACTTTTTATCACATGGCCTTTATCACATGGCCTTCAAATAAATATCTAACTAAAGTCCAACTTTACATTTAAAGGGATTCTGTCATGATTTTTATGGTGTAGTTTTTTATTTATAAATTAAATTGTTTACACTGCAAATAATTCACCAGCAAGTGTAGTTTTTTTTAATTTATAATATTGGTGTGTAGGCAGCCATCTCAGGTCATTTTGCCTGGTCATCTGCTTTCAGAAAAAGCCTGCACTTTAGGATGGAACTGCTTTCTGGCAGGCTGTTGTTTTTCCTACTCAATGTAACTGAATGTGTCACAGTGGGACATGGATTTTACTATTGAGTACTCTTCTTAGATCTACCAGACAGCTGTTATCTGTTAGGGAGCTGCTATCTGGTTACCTTCCCATTGTTCTGTTGTTAGGCTACTGGGGGGAGGGAGGGGTGATATCACTCCAACTTTCAGTACAGCAGTAAAGAGTGACTGAAGTTTATCAGAGCACAAGTCACATGACTGGGGGCAGCTGGGAAACTGACAATATGTCTAGCCCCATGTCAGATATCAAAATTAAATATAAAAAATGTGTTTGTGCTTTTGAGAAATGCATTTCAGTTCATAATTCTGCTGGAGCAGCACTATTAACTGAAAAAAACATGTTTTCCCATGACAGTATCCCTTTAAGTGGGTTTGATAGTAAGCCAAGTTTTTCAAGAGTGAACCACAAAGGTCATTTGTGCATTTGTCAAAATTGTCAATGAAAAGAATCCTCCACAATCGCTTTTGAGACATGAGATAATTTACTTATACCTATAAACACCAGACCACTATTTAGTTTGAAATACAGAAATACATGTATGTACTATTTTATACTATTAGACAGAAACTTTGGTGATCATGAGCAATGAGTGGTGGTCCTTACAGAGGTGCTTTGGGGTATGGCAACTTTATGGGCCACTGAGCTCTAAATATGGAAATATTCATTTAATTTTCTTTATCTGCCACTGTTAAGAATTGTGAGTTATAAATCATTTATTGCTGTTGATTTTTGAGTTGTGCTTTACCGCAATCTTCTAAAAATTAGCCATCTAATAAACAGGATTCCGACTGTGTATGTATTATAATATTTGCTGAGTAGATGGTATTGTTGTGAATATATAAGCAGATGGCACTTCTGTTGTGTCATTATTAGTGCATTATAAGAAACATAGCATCTGTACACATGTGATAGATCATAATCAAAGACTTGGTCTTAAGCCAGTTCGACTTTCTTATTGTTGGGATCCCTCTGATATGGCCTTGCAATGTAATAAGTGGCAGAAACAGGGAGCGAGCCATAGATAGACAGGAGGGATTACAGACACATCGATTAACTTAACCTGAGGACTAATAGCTCTGTTCCTGCCTATTAGAGAGTGGAGTAAATGATGTGGTCTATTACAGGGTGGCTGAGGGTATTGATCAATAAAGCACACCCTGTTACAGAGATAATTGTGGACTGAACAAACAGAAGTATAACATGATTATATGCTATATCAAGTATCACATTCCAAAAATAATCACCTTTCTTCTACACTGTGATGTCTGGGGAACAAATAGCTAAAATTTCACTTTCAACCATGTTAACTGGCTAACCTATTTATGGGTTCATCTCTTCTCATCAGGAAATAGACTGTGACTTTGTTTGCATTCCATGTGACCTGAACTATAACCCTTCACATTAAACAGGGGTTAATAGTCTCACTCAAGCTCAGCTGTGAAACATAATGATGTTTGGGGTTACAATATGTAACAATAAATACATCCATCATTTTAACACAATTTTATTCATTTTCTATAGAATGCAAATAGACAGATAATTGACAGATGGTCACATACACATTGAAAAACATGCCAACAGATAACATACAGTACTTATGCATACATAAGATACAAATAGATAGATTTAAATAGATAGATACTGTATTTACAGATAGCAAGACCTACATACAGGTAGATAATTGATTGATACAGTTGATTGTCAGGCACCTCTAGATGTTAGATACACACAATTTGCAGTTTTTCTATGGGATGTTACTTTATTTCTGTATATATACATTTATACACAGGGTCGGACTGAAGAATTGGGGGCCCACCGGGTTCCAAACTTCGGGGGACCCCCTGTGTGCATGAGTGAATGCTGACGTCCGACCCATATCGGTTTTCTTTTGGGGGACGGCAGATCAGGGGAGCGGGTCTGGGATGGCGGGGGCACATGAGGGCCAGGGACCACCGGGTTTTTTCCCACACCAACCCTGTTTATACATATGTGCATGTATACAGCAATGGGACCTGTTAACCAGAATGCTCAGGACATGGGGTTTTCTGGAAAAGGGATCTTTCGTTGGCGTGACGTCATTTCGTTACTTCGCCAATTTACTAACGGGTGCTGGCGTAAATCAACTAGCGAAGTGGACCTACTCTAGCGCTACTTCGCACCCTTACGCCAAGCAAAGTTGCGCTATGGCGAAGGGACGTAAGTACGCTAATTCACTTTACTTACGCAGATTTTACTGAATGTTACCTCTTGTGCCAGACTTGCCTTCACCACCTCAGACCAGACGAAGTGCAATAGATTAGATAGAGCTTGAGTCCCAAAAAACGCTGGCGTCTTTTACTTTTTTAAGGGTGATAGGCTGAAAAAGATCGTAAATGTTTTTTGGGGTACCCTCCTTCCCCCCTACATTTTCTAACATTTTCTAACATTTCCTAACATATGGCACCTAAACTATACAGTGGGCACATGTATAGGGCAAAATAACAACTCTATTTTATTTTATGAAGCTTTCCCAGCCTTGTGCGGTGTAATGTATTTGCTGCTATTTGCCGTATGCAAATTAGGCATCGCTAGCGTAACTTTGCTTTGCTTGACGAATAATGCTAGCGCAACTTTGCTACCTTTCGTCTCCCTGAGCGCAACTTCGGATTTTAGTGAATTACTGGCGCAGTGGCGAAACTGCGGTAAAGTGCGACGAAGCCAACACTGGTGCAACTTCGAAGGTAAGTAAATTTGCCCCTATGGGAGATGGTTGTCCTGTAATTCAGAGCTTTCTGGAATAACACATCCCATACTTGAAATACTCTTGTTTATAGAATATTTTCTATTTTTCCTTATGTGTTTTAAAAAAAGAGAGAAAAAGCAAAAAGGGCTCAGTCTTATTTTTATTTGTAAACCCAACAGAAAACCATTTTCGCTTCTATGAAAAAAAACCTAATTGACTGAATATTATACAAAGGCAGATATAATCTGTCCTTAGCGGAACATTTTCCTTATGGAATCAAAATGTCGATTATGAAAACTGATTTCATCAGACCACCACCGATTACCCTAAATAACTAGTTGGAGGCTTCAGAGACGTTTGATTTGAATCACTTTAAAAAGGCCAGTAGTATTTTCTGCTTTAGGGAATGCCAATTCCGCTTGCAGCATGTCTAAACTGGAAAACTGGGCAGCAAACTGGAAAATGAGGTTCAATGTTGATAAATGCAAGGTTATGCACTTTGGCAAAAATAATATAAATGCAAGTTATACACTAAATGGCAGTGTGTTGGGAGTTTCCTTAAATGTGAAGGATCTAGGGGTCTTTGTAGATAACAAGTTGTCTAATTCTGGGCAGTGTCATTCTGTGGCTACTAAAGCAAATAAAGTTCTGTCTTGCATAAAAAAGGGCATTAACTCAAGGGATGAAAACATAATTATGCCTCTTTATAGGTCCCTGGTAAGGCCTCATCTGGAGTATGCAGTTCAGTTTTGGACTCCAGTCCTTAAGAGGGATATAAATGAGCTGGAGAGAGTGCAGAGACTAAGTGCAACTTAACTGGTTAGAGGGAGGGAAGACTTCAATTATGAGGGTAGACTGTCAAGGTTGGGGTTGTTTTCTCTGGAAAAAAGGCGCTTGCGAGGGGACATGATTACACTTTACAAGTACATTAGAGGACATTATAGACAAATAGCAGGGGACCTTTTTACCCATAAAGTGGATCACTGTACCAGAGGCCTCCCCTTCAGACTAGAAGAAAAGAACTTTCATTTGAAGCAACGTAGAGGGTTCTTCACAGTCAGGACAGTGAGGTTGTGGAATGCACTGCCGGGTGATGTTGTGATGCTGATTCTGTTAATGCCTTTAAGAATGGCTTGGATGATTTTTTGGACAGACATAATATTAAAGGCTATTGTGATACTAAACTCTATAGTTAATATAGGTATGGGTATATAGAATTTTAATTAAAAGTAGGGAGGGGTGTGTGTATGGATGCTGGGTTTTCATTTGGAGGGGTTGAACTTGATGGACTTTGTCTTTTTTTCAACCCAATTTAACTATGTAACTATGTAACTATGTGATAAATAATCAACTCATCTTTTGCTACATTGTTAAGTTCCCAGCTATTACAACGCAATCCCCTCTTACTGTATATCTCCGTGTGCCCATCCAGATGGAATGATCAAAGCAAGTTATATGTGTTGGAAAAGATCTCAGCCTTTCTCATCTGGAATTTCTTTCTCAGTACATTGGACACACATCGCACGTTGAATGTCATTTCTAGATATTGTAAGTGGCTTATTATTATCGTACCCATAGATTTGGGAGGAATGACTTTTTATGTTATATGTTTTGTTTGTACTTTATATTTTTTATTGGACATTTATACACTTAAATGAAAAAAATATTCTAATAGCTATCAAATATTTATTTAAATAGTTTTTTGTGGTCACATAATCCTAAATAAAATGTCCCTAAACGTTCTCTTTAAATAGTACAGTATAAGAGTGTAACAATATCTGTGCGGCGGGGTTGCCCGCCCGGGGGGATGCCCGCCGCATGGTCAGTCTTCCCCGCAGCCACCTTAGGCCGCGCCAGCATGTTCTCTAGGGCGCGCGCGGCGCGCCTCATTCCTATTTAAAGACGCAGGCGCGCTGGTGTCACTGGCGCGAGTTTCAAACTGTTTAAATAGCTGCCCAGCATAGCTAATGGTTGCCCGTGATAGAATCTTGATTCTAGTGGTTCCTGAAGCCTTGTGCTGTCTGTTCCTGAAAGCTTTTATCTGTTATTCCGGTTTTGATCCCTGCCTGTTCCTGATAATTCTGACATCCGAATCCTGACCTTTGCCTGCATCTCGACTACTCTTTCTGCCTGATCCCATCTGTTTTATTACCCGGTTTTGACCCTTGCCTGCCTGACGATTCTTGATATCTGCCTGCCTCGACCCAGTCTGTCTGACGATTCTCTTGCCTGCTCCATTTGTACCGTGACCTTCGGCCCAAAAGACTTTGCTAACAGCCGTGCCCCTTTTCCAGCCAGAACATCTTGCCTTGTACCCCTCGTTAAGTCCAGGTGGCACCCAAGTAAGCTGAGGGCTCCTCCCGAAGCCCAACGGTGGTCACACTACTGGTGAAGCCGAGCCGAGACCAGGGTACTTGGCACTTGTTCTGGTATTGGGTGCCGGCCGTGACAAAGAGAATTTGCAGTATATTCTCTGGGGGTTATTTATCAAGTTCCGAATTTATTTCAATATCGGCTGCTACAAACTCCAATCTAACTTGCTCAGGTTTTTAATGCTTATTTATTATTACATTGTCCCGAAAATTCCTTTTGCGGGAAAAGCTCGGATTTTCAAGATTTTTTCGTGAATTTTCCCCGAAAACTCACCTGAAAACTCCGAAAACATTGTGAAATTGCCCGAAACCCCCGACACAACCAAAAATCAATGGGACTGTTCCCATTGACTTTTATGATACCTCGACAGGTTTGAGATGCCGTGTATTTATATTCTGGCTTTCTAGCCCTTGGGGTTTAATACATTTTTTTAAGCCTATTATAACACAAAAAAATCACAAATTTTTCGGATTTCGGGGAATTTCGGGTATTCGGAGCTTAGTAAATAACCCCTTAGAATATTATAATTATATTATAATGTATTATAAAATAGCTGTGCAAAGAGATGACCTTAGTAATGTGAGCTACATGTAAGCTTTCAAACGCAATGATCTTTTGTGCTTGCCATGGTATATGTTGCTATATGTTGTAAACACATGAAGCACCCAGAATCAATAGGGAACCTGCAAACGAAGAATCTTCAGCCCCTATGTTTGCTGATTCCTAAAGAGTTAATGTAAGGGAAAATAGCACAAATGTCAACAAGTAAAAGTTGTAGCCAATATTAATTGTATTACTTATTCCATTTTTTATTTACTGAAAATGTTGTTTTTTTAAATCAAAATCCTACAGAATATACATTGCACCTCCCTTTTATAAAACGCTGTATGTTTAGGCAAAATATAGTTTTAATGTTTGCAATCCCCGCAACTCTTATTTTTTTCACTAGGTGTCAAGAACTAATTCCTCATACAAGAACCGGTCGAGAGCAAACACAAGTCTTTAGCATCCAGCAAGCCATCACGCTGCTGTAATGTGAGCAGCCATTGAAAAGCTTGTATAGGATAATTGTGAAAGGAAATAGAAGAGAAGATGAGAGACCAAATCAGAGAGAAACAATCTGAAACGCTCTTCTGTCTCCCATCACTGGTAAAATAGTCACCAGAAGACTGCAGCTGGTGATGGACAGATCCTTATTTGTAAGTATTTAGTGTTTCTTAGGAAGCACTTCTAAAAGAAATTGGTATGTAATGACAGCACTCACTGAAAGACAGGCCGATTATAAAATGCACCAACTTATCTGGCATTCAATTGAAAAGTAAATGGATGCAAGTAAGGTGAGAGTTCGCTACCAATTCAAATATTTTCCTTTAACAGGCGGGGGCACTTCTACTTTAATTCAAGCAGAAACACAAGTATGAATAATCAAACTGGATGATGCTCATCAAAAACCTTTGTGCCTTGCACCATTACAAATGGTCATTGAAGCTTAATGGCAAAAAAATTTACATTATCGCTTTAATTTGTATTCTGTTCCTTCCTTCTGAGTGATGTGATTGTGATTTTCTGAAGCCCTGCTGTATTATTTTGATGCAAATGCCGTGTTATGTGCGTTCTTGGTCTAATTTCCTGTGGTTTTTTTTTTCATTTCTCAATTTTTTTCCTCCCTTAAGCAGAAAAAAATGAAGCCTCCTGAAATAGTTACAAAATCAAGGTAGCCCTTTGTTGTTGATTCCAATTAAAGTCAACTGTAGTTTTGCAAAAGTAACACGAATCACCAGCATTCATGAGTATTACATTAATGGCTGTCAATCACAAGTCAACTTTCCATCTCTCAAGCCTTCCTGGATCCGTGTCATTCTCCTTATTGTCATTTTGTTCTGTATTTCATACTTCATTTTATCTTCAGCCTGTCCCTCAAAAAAGGATTTAACACATACTGTAGGAGCATATATCTTAAGTTGTATTAAATATTTCACACTGAAGACATTGTGTTAAAAGGGTGTAATGTAAATGGTGTGTTTAGTAAGCTGAGGTTTTCTTCTTGATGTCATGCTTTGCTGAATTAATTCATAGGTGTGTATTTTAAATTTTACACAGCATAGTGTTTTTGCATGCCATTAAATATGTCCCATTTGCTTATGTGTTATATACATGTTATGTTTTGGTAGCCGAGGATGAGTAGAGTATAAAGCTCCCCATAGACGTGACGATTCTTCTTGCCGAACGACCGATTTTAGGGAAGCCCGACCAATCCTTCGAAATTATTGTGCGGTTAGTGGGATTCGAACAACCGTACATCTTACGATTTTTCGCCCGACATCTGTCAGGAAATTGATCGGCCAGGTCAAAAAATCTTTGTCGGTCCCAGTGCAATCTATCTATGTTTGCAGGGCCAAGCAGGCAGCTCCCCTTTGTTTTCCTGGCAAATTGGTCTTTTTAGTTGATGGTAAATTCGTACGATCGTTCTGAGAAGATCCTGGTCTCACGATAAGGATCTAATCTTTTAAAAATCTCAACATCTATGGCCAGCTTAACAGTGCTTTATTTGCAGGTTCATGCAGCCATTACACTTCAACTCTAATACTTTAAAACAGTCTAGAAAGTACTATGTACACAGTATAACTTTTTTGCACAGTGACACCTATAGGCCCTTTGTATAAACACCACAATACATATATATACACACATCAGGCACCTGCAAGTGCAAGTACACACAAATGCTTACAAAGCATAAATACATAAAATATTATATACATATAACTATCTCTATATTTTCAGACATTGCATAGACTTTGAAAAGAAATGTAATTTATAAACAATGCACACAAAGCAATTGTCATCTCACTAAAATCTAGCCTACTACTGAAGCTGGGGAAGCGTAGAGCTTTGATCACCCTGAACATGGTGCTAATCCTAAAAGTGAGCTGTGCCAACAACTGCAACAGACTAGAGCCAGAAAGAATCACACACTGATGGCGTTTTAACACTGCTCAATGGAAGTGACATGATTCCAATTCTAAAACGGTTAGCTGCAAAGTGCAACCATGCACAATTACATTCATTTTGATGCATCTGATGCCATAGCTCATTGCTGGAATTCTGGGGGGGGGGAAACTGCTTTCGTAAATTGCACTTTTCAAGAAGCATTCATAAATTACCCTTTATAGCTTTTCACTATCACTTTTTAATGCGCGTTTCCCTTAGGCGCTGGCAACTATATATTTATGCTCTGTGGATCACAGAAATGGTTAGAAACAACCTACATCCAAAGAGAAATTTTTTTATACATAGGTAAACTTAGTTATTTTCTCACCTCCCTTAGTGCTTCTTCCCTGTTCTTTGCCATGTGCCCTTTCTTCTCTGTTTTTTTCCACTGTCCCTCCTCCATCGCAATGTCTATCCATTTAATATCTACCGGTCTCATACCATATCCCATTCTCAGTCCCCTTCTCTCCCTCATCCATCTCTGCTTTTTTTATTACATTGCCCTCAGTTGTGCTTGCCCCATTTATTTCCCATGCATTATCCATCAGCTCCGCCATTCTGAAAGTCCCCAACTTCTCAGCTGCCCCTTCGTAGCTTCCATCAACATTGCTGCCTACTGCATCCAATTGGAGCTGCACAGAGGTGGAGCAACACCAAATTGGCAGTCAGTAGGATTATTTCCAAGATCTTGGCATAACATTTGGACAGCGGCATAGCTAAACGAATTATTCATTTAGATACACAACTGTATACATTAAAACACATATGCAGGGGTACAGATATGTATACAATCTTGGTATGGATGGCAAGTTCCACTAGTCTACCCATGGCACAGAAAAAAAATCAAAGCTTTTTTAATTAATTGCATTATATTATTTTTAACTTGACATCACCCTACTGTTATAGAAAGACTCATAAGTTTATCAATAAACAAATAGCTGTTTCTGACTGCTGTCCCTAAGGACAATTTGTTTATCTCTTCATCTGTCTAGCCACATACACACAAAAATACATAATGTATCCTCATACTTTGACACACAAACAAACATTAAGTTGAAGTAAGCACAGTTATACACACACAAAGGCACCCATAGGCACATATAATGCACATTTTTAAGAGAAAAGCAGAAACGATAACTTACAGTGACATGGTAGATGTGGATAAGAACCATGGCCACTAGATTGTATATACATGCACAGCCTCAAAGAAAAAAAACCCCCCCAGATTTAATAACAAGAATAAAAATGCAAACAGAAAAAGCCCTTTTCTTGGCTGCAAGCTAATCATAGAGGGATGAATGGTTTATTGAGATACATGAGGTTGCAATCCAAAGATGGCAAATATAAGGCCCCAAGGGTGTTTGTTGCATGTAATATATGCACAAGCTAATTTGTTATACTGTGACTAATTTCCATTTCTTGTGCTTAGAGTTGCCTTGCTAATTACAGAGATGTTTTCTTAAGTTTGGTAATTATGTTCTATGCTTTATACAGGCAACAGAGCAAATGAGTGAGGGCGAATAGCTAAGCACTCGGAGGCAGATGCACCCAAGTGAGATGAAATGTATGTGAGACCCTACCGGGAGCAGCATCCTAATCACAATCCTCAGAATCTTTGATCAATCCAACAGGGCTGCAATGGGATACATTTAGAGAAATATTTGATATAACTGCACATAATTAGATTGGCTGGCTTAATTAGGGGAGAGAAAGAATAAAGTTTGTCTTTAAATGGAAGCTGTCTCTTCTGTGGTGGGCTCTGATGGTTAGGCATAGTGATCCCAGGAGGTCCTCATACAAAGCTTCCCTCCTGCTGAGCCAATGCACTTCCATGTATTTTTTAACATCTAAATCGGGCCACCAAGGGTATTTAAGATCCAAGGCATGGTAACAGAGGCTAGGCCTGAGCAGTACAAACAGATCCTACAAAAATTACAGAGATAACATATCTTATTTCTTCTTTGTAAATATAACAAGGCTGAAGCTGGTTAAATCAGGTCTCCGTTGGGAATGCATGGGGGATGGAGCAGGGATTTACTTTATAATCCATGAAGATGTTTTTATTTTTTTCTGCAGTGTTCTGCTGGTCATTCAGGCAGTGCAAGGGTTAAGCCTAGAATAAGTTTAACTCTCGCTGCCTGAGAATATGCCATAAATGCTGAAACCATTATTTAAGCAATAACCTAACTGATTGCCTACATTATTTGGGTAAATAAACTATTATTTCCTTTATGAAATAAAAATGTTTGCAAGTTCAGAATGGAGACATAATAATTCCAAACATATACTTCAGAGAAATTATGCACGTTTGTATAGATCTACTTTACATATTTAGCCGACATAAAATAAGGAGACAGTAAATACAAGTGCAGTAGATAACATTGTTATTTGGTAAACAATGGTCTCGGCATGCATAATAAAGTTAGTGCTGATCAGGAACATTTTAAAGGACAAGGAAAACTTTCATCACAAGTCTGTGAGCAAAATTCTCACTGCATGGCTACCATGGAGACGTGAGCCAAAGGGAGGGCAGGCATTCTGAGAGTCAATTTGTGGCTGCTCTGCTGTTCATGGAGGCAAATAATCGCTCCTGGTCATGGGTATTGCACACTTGCCAGTTTCTTACAGGAACTACTGCATAATCGCTGGGTCTTGTTCTTGGTGCAGGAGACATGTACTATGGGTACTATTTAAAATTTAGTTGCCATTTTTTTCTAAACTACTGGATTTTAGCAGCCAAAAGGTAACAGATACAAGAGATTGTACAGCGCTGTAAAGCACACTACAGGTATGCCTGTAGAAATACTTAAAGAACAACTAGGGGCACATTTACTAAGCTCGAGTGAAGGATTCGAAGTAAGAAAACTTAGAATTTCGAATTTTTTTTTGGGTACTTCGATCATCGAATAGGCTACTTTGACCTTCGACTAAAAATCGTTCGACTATTCGGCCATTCGATAGTCAATGTACTGTCTCTTTAAGAAAAACTTTGACTACCTACTTTGCCACTTTAAACCTACCGAGCACCAATGTTAGCCTATGGGGACCTTCCCCATAAGCTTTCTAAGCAATTTCTGATCGAAGGAAAATCGTTCGATCGATGGATTAAAAGTCAAAGTCATCCCATATCTGGCCAGTCCAATGCTCAATTTTCATCTGATTCATTAAGAATTCTATTGCTTCATTATACATTTAACAAAGGGACTTGGTTTTACCTGCAACTTACTTGCTGCTTTCAAAGTAAAACTCCCAAACTTGGCTGCCCTTTTATTAGACACCAGTGGGATCACCTGACTATAGCTGGGAAGGGTGGGAGCTACAACTTGTTTCTTATGTGCACATGCTCAGTGTGGTCTGGGCTGCTTAGGGATCGTCATAAATTATCAAAACAGTACACATCGAATAATATCTGCCAGGAGCTGATACTTCAAATGAAGACCAGCAAGATCGAGATGACTCAAAGTGTATTCAAAATTGAATGAACAGCCAACCTGACGTTTCGGTCCTCACTGGGACCTTTCTCAAGGTATGGGACCTGTTATCCAGAACATTGGGACCTGGGACTTTCCAGATGAGCAAATGTGGTTTATTATTTTGGATATTTCATTAAGATGCCGTCTCAAGGAAACAGCCTTCCCATTATGTTGTGCTTTCTGAATAATGGAATTCTTGATAATGGATTATATATATATAGTATTTGTTATAAACTGCTTTTTGTTGATTTCTCTAAAAAAAAACACTGACACAGTATAAAGAAATTATAGGAAATTGTAGAAAAAGTACATAAATACAAAATAAACCAGTGTTCATTTTAATTGTAGTAATATGGCATGGAATTTATATATCTGTAAATATTAGAAAAGTACATGTCATTTATGTAGTTCCATCAGCATTCTAGAACGATTCAGAGACAAGTAACATTCTTACATTTAACAAGGTTGGGGCATATTGCACCTTTCATTATATTTACTGTATAGACCTATTGGAAATTTGCCGCCTTTCACTGCTTTTTAATAGCTTTCCTTACATTAATGTCTCTTCAAACATTTATTTATACAGTGCATACTGCATAGACACACAGACACACACCGATGACTGATAGGGAATGAAGGTTTTTGCAATATATACTTCCTTATGGTAATGTTCACTTAATACATCATTGCTTCAAAACAGCCAGAGCAAGCCACACAGGGAACATGAACCTGGTTTGCTTGCCAAAACAGAGCAAAGAGAAACCTTCACATAATCATTTCCAAACATTAAAATTACTCCATTGTCATTATAGCTGAGAGATTGAATTCGCCTCATCAAAGCGGAGTATGACAGGTGACTCAATAGGATGGTGCCAAGCGGAGAGGCAAGAAGATTAGCAGGGCACTGATATCATTATTTCCGCCTATCACAGATTCGGCAGGGAGGCAATTGTAATTTCTGGGCTTATTAGTCTGCAATCGGAGGAAAAAACCTAGCGATAAACCTCATTCTGACAGCCGGGCATTTGTGCAGCAAGTGCTGTCATAGTGACACTTACAAAATGCCACTGTGGATATGTCCTTATAATCCTCACTAATAGAGGTTAAAGCGTAGTACAAAAGCATGCTTATCAACAATCAGACCACTAATAGCATTTGCATTTTCACAGTAAAACATAGTAATTAGAAGGAGTTTGTTGTTGAAACAATATTGCATTGAACACATTCCACTCTTATTTTCTCTTATATTTTTTTGGCAAAGAATTTGGATTCATAGAAGGTACTTTTGTTTTGTTTTTAACACAGGCTTTTTCTTAGTCAGTTGAGGCCAGTCTGAACCTACTGCGAGATAATAAGCAATTTTTTTAAGGGGAATTAACCAAGTACAGGAATATAGAAATATGGCAGGAGAAATCAGTTGTGCAATCTAAAATAATCATATAGTTATTATTATTTATGAATATAGGGCCAGCAAGTTGTGCAGTATTTTACCGTAATGTATAGAGAGGTCAATCAAATAATTACATGATGAATTACATAATGAAATTGGATTCTCGGGTATTCCAACTATTTATTGAAGCGTATTCCAAGTATAGATAACTTTTTTTTTCCAAACGGTACTCCTGAGCTCTGAGCTTATGCACAGGGTATATGGCGGGGGTCTAGTTTAGCCTATGATTAAGTGTCCCTGTGTGACACGAAACGCGTCAGGCAACATTCTTTTAGATGTAATGTAAAATAAAGTTATATATTTTTATATTTAATTTTTTTGGCTCTTGGATTCTATTTTTCGTTGGATGTTTCCGGATTGGTGCCAGCCTATTTGCTATTTTTGTCATGTATATGGTGGGGGTCCCCAACCTTTTTTTTACCCGTGAGCAATATTCAGATGTAAAAAGTGTTGGGGAGCAACACAAGCATGAAAAACATTACTAGATGGTCAAAATAAGGGCTGTGATTGGCCATTTGGTAGCCCTTATTTGGACTGGCAGCCTACAGGAGGCTCTGCTTGGCAGTACATCTGCCTTTTATGCAACTAAAACTTGCCTCCAAGCCTGACATTAAATAATAAGCACCTGCTTTGAGGCCACTGAGCAACATCCAATGGGCTGGTGAGTAACATGTTGCTCATGAGCCACTGGTTGGGAATCACTGGTGTATGGTATGGTCAACATATTGTATTGCTCTTCCCTCCCTAAACTCACCTCCTGAACTTTACTGGGTACCTTGTTGTCATAAGCCAAGTAGGTCAACAAATATTAACACAGGTGAATATTTAAGGGCATATTTATTAAAAATCAAGTTTTTGAGTTTAAAAAAATGCAGCTAATACCCCTCTTTGAAACTACCCAGAAAAAAATTAAGAAAATATGGGAGCTCAGGGGCCCACTTACAAATAATCAAATTGCATTTTTTTTCACAAATCCCCAAAAAATTGTGTTTTCTAAAAAAAACATAATAACCTTTAATACCAAACTTTGCTTAGTAAAAGTTGGCAAAGTGCTACAGAAGTCCATGGGAGCTGTGCTGATTTTATTGGACTGCTTTAAAGGAACAGTAACATCAAAAAAATAAAATCTTTTAAAGTAATGAAAACTGAATGTACTTTTGTAGTGCATTGGTAAAACTGACTACAATAGTAGCTGTGCTGTGTAGCCATGGGGGCAGCCATTCAAAGCTGAAAAAGGAGAAAAGGCACAGGATAAACAGCAGATACCAGATAAGCTCTGTAGTATACAATGGGATTCTTCTGAATTTATCTGTTATCTACTGTATATCCTGTGCTTAAATGGCTGTCCCCATGGCTACACAGCTGATTGTTTATATAAACTATAGTTGTATTTTTGAAGCAAAAACACCAGTTATACCAGTGTAGGGCAACACTACATTATATTGTCATTCCTTGAAAACACTTTCATTTTTTGGTGTTACTTTTTCTTTAAATGAAATCTGCCTTTTGGAGGTATTTTGAGGTATTTGTATTTTTAGTGCACGGTTCATGCCTTTTTTTTTACTTTTTATATTCAGATCTTTTAATAAATTCACTGACAATCATGATTTTAGAGAATATGAGTTTTGTTGCAATTTCGAAAACACTGATGTCCACTATGTTATTTATGTATGTAAACCATTAGACTTGCATGTTCAATTGCACATGTTTTGTATTGTGCTTTTGTTTTTGTCTTGATGAGTGACACTGTACAATACACTGTTCCTTTATTTTTTTTCTTTATTGATTTCAGTCCATAATTACAAAAAAAATGTGGTTAATTGCGACAAAACTTATTTTTGTCATGATTTTCGTGGTGCCAAAATGCAGTTGTGGGGGGAAAATGTGATTGCAAATAAAACAAAAACCTAAACTTCAACTTGTTTAAGTACTAAAAAATAAACGTCCTTTGAAGCTATGGCATCTCAACAAGTTTTGTTTGAAAATTGTTTTTTTTTTTTTAATATTGTTACGATTGTGATCTGACAATCTCAAAAACAAAATAATATTTTTTTGCAACAACTTTCCAACAAAAGTGGTAGTTAGCCTGTGGTTTAAAAGTGACAGATATCAGTACAAGGCAGATCTGGGCAGTAAAATTCTCTGGCGCACTTACCTCCCGGCACGTCTCTTCCTGGCTGAGGGGGCAGGCGTCCATCGTTGACGTCACGCGTCTTGAAGTGCAGCTGCCGTCTGTTCGCCTGATGCTTGACGCCGGGCCTCGTGATGCTCACGTTTTGACGCCGAGCTTCATGACGTCATCTTTCGCTGCAGAATTTCAATTTTTGGCACCAAATCCCTTTTAAAAGTCCTATCCACCATTTTGACAGTGCCCAAGCTGCCTTCTGTTTACAGATCCTGTCGAATCGTTACTAATGTTTGGAATATCCTGTTTTTTTGACTCCTGCCTGTTTTTGACGCCGATTCTTGCCACCTGCCTCGACCCTTATTGCCTGTTTTTTGAATACGTCTTGCCTAATCCTTGCCGGTACCTCGTTTACTGACTTTATACTCACTATGCACTTACTCCTTGTTGGTTCTGCAGCAGAAGGGCATTGGTGAACACCGGAATCCACAGGGGTCTCCTGTGCATCTGAGTGTACCAACTGCTTCCAAGGTTCCTGGAATTGTGGGGGGAAAGGGGGCACGCCCCAAAACGTTACATCGATCGACTAATAAACGTGCAGGGGATCTCCCTGCTACACCTGCCTTCAGTGTTTGGTATTTTTCTGGTTGCAATAGTTTGGGAGAGGTGCCGACCCCTCCAACCAACACAGGGCATTCGCTTTTTGGAGAGGCTTGGGGAACAAAGAAAGACTACTTGCAACAGATTATTTTATGTCTGTACCATTTTCCTTCTTTTGTTTTTCTTATTCATTTGAGACATGAAAAATAAAGAATATATTTAAAGAAATGCTGTATTCTTAGTACATACAGTATATGTGCTGGACTAAGACAGCATCAAAGAACAGGCCAATTCAGCGATGGTCAGAGAGGTCAAATGTCTGAGCAGGGGCAGACAGCAAATACCAGGAACAGGCTGAAGGTTATATAAATAGAAAAACAAAAATCTGTACAAAGTCCTGCAGGTGTTACACTAAACAGAAGCTAGCTCCTGCTTCCAGGACACACTTGTGAGATGTGTGTATACAAAGGCTGCAATATGACTGCTTACACTACATTGAAACACTGATCCCTACCTGGGGGCACTGCTACTGTAGTAGGGTTAGACATCGGGTCTTGTGGGAGAAACAATTATGTGGCATTGTGACCTTTAATATAGATAAGATGTTACTGGGATGGGGTGGAGGTGCAACAGGGGACTTGATGCAGCCCTTATAAAACATCCTTTTCCTCTTTTCCAATGATTTCTCTTTTACTTTCTCTTATTACAATAACGATTCCTCTTTTGTCTGTTCACTTTTTCTCTTCCATTTTGTATTTTATTTCTCAGTCCCTCTTGTATCCACCATTTTGTTGCATTTATATACTTCTCCAGGCGTTTACAGTCACTCATTTAATTATCTTGCATGGTGTTGCAATAATATAGGTTAAAATGACCAGTGCTTATTCTCAACACAGACCACTTATTTTCCAATATACTGATACATTTAGGGCACATTAGCCAAAACAAGTTCAGAACTTTATGCACAGATAATTATATAGTAAAATGTGTAAGTGTCAGATAAAGTCCGTAAGTAACTGCAGCTGAATTTTATTTCTTTCAGGTCAATGGCTATTATGTAAAGTTATTAAACATAAAGGTCAGCGGGGTCCCATGGAAAATGCAAACACAGGCCATGCAGCCAGGAATTAGTGATAAATAAATCCCAAGTAATTATGACATATTCTAGTCAAACTCATGGCTGCGTTAAATGTTAATAGAAAAAAAATATTTTAAAAAAAGAAGACCCATTGTCTTTGAGCAATCATTCCCTGGTTTATGTTAACTTGGTTTTACACAACATGTGTAAGAAAATTACCTGAGTCGCGGCGGCGTGGACGGCCGCCACGCCGCCGCGCTCCTTCTCCGTCGGCTTCCGGGTCCTAGTGCGCGCGCGGCGCGCATGCGCATTATTTAAAGGCGCAGGCGCGCTGACGTCATACAAAGGCGCGAATTTCAAATGTATTTAAAGGTACAGTTTTACTTTATGCATTGCCCGTGATAGGATATTGTTTCCTGGTGCTTCTGAGCCTTGTGCTATATTCTGAACCTGTTTGAATCCGGTTTTTGACCTCTGCCTGTTTCCTGACGACGCTCCCATCTGAATCCTGACCTGTGCCTGTTAACCGACTACTCTATTGCCTGAACCCCTTCTGCTTGATACCCGGTTTTGACCCTTTCCTGCCTGACGATCCTTGCTATCTGCCTGCCTCGACCCAGCCTGTCTGACTATCCTCTCTGCCTCATCCTTGCCTGTAACTGTGATCCTCGGCCCAAAAGACTCTAGATACCTGCCGTGCCCCATTGCTTGCCAGAACTCTAGCCTTGCCCACTCATAAGTCCAGGTGGCACCCCAGTAGGCGGAGGGCCTTCCCGAAGCCCAAAAGTGGTCACACATACTGGTGAAGAGAGCTCTGACCACGGTGCTTGGCTCTAGTTCTGGTATTGGGTGCCGGCCGTGACAACATGCTAATTTTCAGAATAGATCAGTGTATGTCAGGACAAATGGTATCTATTGTCCATTGTCTGTCAGTGGGATTTCACAGCAATTTCCCACACAATTTACATCCGATTACTACAGTGACACCCTGGAGCAAGATGTCAGAATTATAATATTTATGCAGTACTTTGTTATCGTAGTTAATTGGCAGATAAGACATAAGTTTCCATTTATCAAAGGTGTACAGCCATCTAGGACTGCAGCAATGGCAAATGCCATGTACCTGATGGCTGTTCAAGACATCTTCATATATTAAGTGCCTATAATTTTATTTTCATCATCCAGTCGCTGTAAGTAGAGTAGAAGAAAAAAAACTCCAGCAAGTTGAATTGGGGCTATTCAAATTAATTCATTTTATATAATAGCAGCAAAACACAATATTATTTTGATTACAAGCTGAGAAACACTTGTATATACCTGTATATATACAGTATATATATATATATATATATATATATATAATACATATGGCAGCTCCAAATATGCAGTGAAGAATGCTTTACTCTTCCTTCTCACAACCAACCCTACTGAGAAAACAAACACTAAATACCTCAACTCCATGGACACCTCAGTCATTAGTGTGTATAACATATGCATTGATAATAACTATGACAATAATAAAACTGAGTGCCATATTAAATGGGCCAATACTACTGGTCTTTAATTACATATAATAGATCATAAACTAATTCAGAGGAATATGTATTGCCCCTGATATGGAAGTTAGAGTATACAGTACTCGCCAGAAATAAAACTGAGATAGTGATGAAGCCTCTCACTCCTCTATCCCCCTCTGACAAATCATACAAACTCCGCCTACATTTAAAGGATAAATAAAGCCTAACTAAAGAAGTAGGGTATAAATGTTGTACATTAAGTTTTAGGCTTCTGTACCAGCCCAAGGCAACCACAGCCCTTTAGCAGGGAAGATCTGTTTTTCCAACGATACCCCAGTAGTCCCACATCATCTTTTCTGCTGAGTCAATTACTGAGCTTAGGGACCAATGCACAAGATACTAAATATATATATATATATATATATATATATATATATATATATATATATATATATATATATATATATATATATATCATAGACAAGGATGCTGAACCTTTGGGCTATTTCAATATATACAATAGGACATTTTTAGCCAAATAAATTTTGGGTATAGTTCTATTTAAGCGCATACATAAACATAAAGAATCCACATACAGTGGGTGTGTGTAGTTAAAGTGTTTGATCAGCAATATGTGCTCTCCTAGTAGTGTTCTATTTTAGAGAAACAGAACATAAAGGTAATTTTGGGCATACTGGCAAACAGTCCCTACTGTAGGCTGCCAGTCTGTAAGAGGGTCTACCAAATAGCCAATCACAGCCCTTATTTGGCACCCCCAGGCACCTTTTCTCATGCTTGTGCTGCTCCCCAACTCTTTTTACATTTGATTGTGGCTCATGGGTAAAATAAATTCAGTGCCACTGCTCTATAGTATATTCAATATTTGACAATGTTTAAACCTGTATTTTTTGTTAATATTGCCTGTTGTCTGTTGTTTTTAAGAGCCCATGGAATGTTTATGTCCTTTGTAGCAGTTCCCATGTGATCCAGTGATGACTGCATTTCTTCATAATACAAACCTGTTTTATGAAAAAGTATTTAATCATAGTTAAGGGGGTTATATACTAAACTCTGAATGCAAAAATCCCAATTTTTTTTTGATTTTTTAGTATGAAATCAGACTTTTAAAAAATCACTAATTGTTCTTAATTTATTATACCCCGAGGATGAAAAAGTCAGAATCAGAAAATCCGGCATATCAGACCTGTATAGGTTGCATATAAATCTATGGGAGAAGTCCCAATGATTTTTTTGATGTGCGCTGGGTTTCGTGCAATACCCTGAAGTTTTTGGAGTTATTTGGGCAAAAGGCATCATTTTTTCAAAAGAGAAAAAAAGCAATATACAAAGTTAATCAGAACACCTGTTCTAATCCAAAGTTTTATCTAATAATATTCTATTTTTATGTGGTACATGTATGGGATCCGTTATCCAGAAAGCTTTGAATTATGGAAAGGCCACCTCCCATAGACTCCATTTTATCCAAATAATCAAATTTTAAACAATGATTTCCATTTCTCTATAATAATAAAACAGTAGATTGTACTTGATCCAAACTAAGATTAATTAATTAATCCTTATTGGAGGCAAAATATGCCTATTGGGTTTATTTTTATATTGGGTTTACATGATTGTCTAGTAGCTTTAATGTATGAAAACCCAAATTACGGAAAGATCAGGTCCCGAGCATTCTGGATAACAGACAAATGTCTTTTTCTGAGGTTTTAATAAAATTAAAAGTGGCACAGCACTGCTTAAAGAGATTGGTTAGATTTGTTAAGTGTAAAAACCATGAAAATCTTTTATACAAAACTATTTTTAATCATTTTGGACTTTTCTGGAAGTTTCTGGATTTTTTTTTTCGCTAGTAATTGAAGAACTAAAATTTTTAGAGGTTTTTCGTATCATTAGAGCATCGACTAGTGCTTTGGGGGTTTTTTTTTTCATTTTCACTTTTTATAATCGGATCTTTTAATAACCTTAATGGCAATCATGATTTTAGAGAAATATGGGGGAATATAATAAAAGTCGGAAAAATATTCGCAATGAGAAAAGTTATGCCTATGCGTTAGGGATGCACCAAATCCATTATTTTGGATTCGGCCGAACCCCCGAATCCTTTGTGAAAGATTTTAATTCCTTGTTTTGTCACAAAAAGTCACACAATTTCCCTCCCCACCCCTGATTTGCATATGCAAATTAGGATTTGGTTCGGCCGGGCAGAAGGATTTGACCGAATCCGAATCCTGCTGAAAAAGGCAGAATCCTGGCCGAATCCCGAACCGAATCCTGGATTTGGCGCATCCCTACTTTGCATGAACAAATTTTCCTTTGTGCAAATTTAATATCATTTTTGCGAACAGGGGTGTAGCTACAGAGGAAGCAGTTTAATCGTGGTTTCAAAAAAACATTAAAATTCAACCTGTAATACCTGGGCCTCTCTGTATCTCTGGAATAAAGAAAATAATGATTACCTTTATAAGGGTACCTGAATAAATCTTTAGCATGTTACAAATTAAGTACCCTAAGCAACTTTCTGTTAATTGGTCTTTATGCTTTTTATTTTGGGTGCTTTTTGATTTATTATCAATAATACTTTGCTTCTTTCCAGTCATCTTGTTCCTGGGTTACTGACCGCAGAACAAAAAGCAGATCAGTATGGAGGCTTCATTTCTTCTTATTTTCTGCTGATTATCCTCTACTATTCATCTTCTATTATGAGGTCAAAGTTGCTGCATGGTTCCTTGGTCAATTAAGCCTTAGTAACCAGATAGCTGCCTTAAATTCAAGCCTGAGCTAGAAAGCAAAAATAATAAATAATTAAAAGATGATTAAATGCAGACTGAATTAGAATACTATTGTCTTCTTACTTAATTTTAAGGTTAACTATGCCCTTAAGTAATAGTTTTATTTTTCTTGCACAGGCAAATTTTAATTTCCACCTTACAACACAAAATCCACTACTGCACAGAATGTTCAGTTGGAGCTCATTGACTTTGTTCTTTGTAGACATATCAGACTTACAAGTATAATTTGTATCTGCCAGGCTACCAAAGAGAAAGTTGCAGTATCCTGGGATAATTGACATGTTATAACAAGTCTAGGTTAGGAAGCCATTGTATCCAGCATGAGATTAGTCATGCTCTTAATCTGTATAAAATAGCCCGAGCATTGGTTTGTCAGTTTAACAACACGGCTCTGCAAATACTCAGCAGGAGGACTTCCGATATCTCTATGTGCTACACATTGAATAGGAAACTGTTTACTAAAGGGGGATGTTGGCTGATTTACCAGATTGTTAAATAACAATAAAATACATTCATAGTTATACTAAAGAGCTTTTGCATTTTCTGGAACAATTTTCCACTAGTTGCAAAACTTATCCAACAATGTACAACTGCACAGGACTCAGAGAAAAACAGACAAGTCTGGCCTTGCGTCAATAGTGCCTTCATGTTCAGTCCATCAGAACTTCACAAAAAGGGAAACTGTGTTGGAGATGGTTATTCATAATCACGGGCAAGTTGTCTGATCTGTTAGTGAAAGCCGAACCTTGGTCATCCCTTTTATCTCAAATATCAGTTCACATGTTGGAGCTCACTTTCCACAGGAAGACTGTCCTGTGGAAAAGTAATTAGTCATAGTTAAGGGGGTTGTTTACTAAACTCAGAATGCAAAAATCATCCAAAAAATCTTGATTTTTTTAGTATAAAATCAGACTTTTAAAAAAATCACAGATTTTTCAGAATTTATTATACCCCGAGGATGGAAAAGTCAGAATCAGAAAATCTGGCATATCAGACCTGTCGAGGTTGCATATAAACCAATGGGTGAAGTCCCAATGATTTTTTGACGTGCGCTGGGTTTCATGAAATACCCCAACGTTCTGGCAAAAGGCATCTGAGAAATCTGAGTTTTTTTGGTGAAAAATCCCCAAAAAATGTGAAAATCTGATTTTTTTCCACAAAGCAAATTTCAGGAAAATCGAATAATAAATATGTCGAAAAAACCTGTGCGAATTAGATCGGAGTTTGTGGCTGGATGGACATGTTGAGATTAATTCGGACTTTGATACCCCTAAGTGGTAGGAAGGTCTTTCAGAGCAGGGCAAATAAAGGAAGGTTATCTGTTTGTGTTAGTAACTCCTAGAGGGGCTGGGGTGCTGCCTGCAACTGCAAAGAGAAGAGGAAGAGATGAACAGGTGATTGAGATTCAGTCTAAAGTGATTGAAGTGCTGCCAGAAGGTGATCCAGGCCAGAAGTTGGTGAGCTGATATCCCAGGAGGGGAGAGACAGAAGGGCTTAGTGAGAGGCACAGAATATTCCAGAGTGTGGAAGCCACTCTGTATGGTGAGAACCCCATTGTGGGGAAAAGTTGTGAATGCGTGCTCTTAAAATGTAGTGACTTTATGTTGGGTAAAGTTTGCCTGAATAAACATGTGTCCAGGTCCGGACTGAGAATTAAAATAGGCCCTGGCATTTCAGATACACAGAGGCCCAATGAACCCTAAAAGAGGCCCAAACAGCCCCCATCAGCCCACTAAATAGTGACTTTCTATGGCACCTTATAGCAGCCCCTCTGGCATTTGCCAGGACCCACAGATTGCCAGTCCAGGCCTGCATGTGTCCCTGTCTTTATGTTACTCCCCGTGCTCTACCCTGCCTGCTCTATGAGTATGTCCATATAACGATTTTACTGGAACATTTAATACATTTGGATTTTACTATACACACTCGTTCAATCCTGCAATATGGTGAGCTTTTGGGTGCGCATTTATGTTACTGATCCTCAGCTTACCTGCCCACCATAGCTAATTTCCCCCAAAATTACATGTATGGGCAGCCAACTTGTCACACACCCCGTTATAAACCTGTTTCTGTATCCTTTATTGGTGCCTGTTTTTTTTCAATCATATGTATTTGGTTATTGCATGAAACCAGAAACATATTCTTTACAAAAGACATTAACAAGTTCTTGTAAAGTTTAATATATCAATGGTTTTAGACAGAAGCTGAAGTTGCAACCATTGTAGTCAATCTCTGATGGCCAGGTTTATGACAATTTTTTCTTTTATCAACTGGGTGAATGGATAGATAGGTATTCATGCATAGGGAAAAAATGTATCTCCTTATGCAACTGTTATGTATTACACCATTGTAGCATATCAAGGCTAGTTCAGGGACAAATGTACAATGAAATACAATCTGTGTCTGGTGTACATCTGGATAAGGGAGCAATCAATATGGAGATCCCCCAGCCACATGTCTTGTAAATATGGAAAGTTATAAATTAGGACTCAGTAGTAAAATGAATTAACATCAGTAGTTTCAGTAGTTTAAGGTAGGCATTGAAATGTCAACTCTTAGATGAGAGTTGAAACATTTTAATGATTACACAGCAAGCCCAGATCATGTTGACTTATTATTATTAATGTTATTTATACAGGTAAATGACCTGTTATTTAGAATACTCAGGACACAGGGGTTTCTGGATAAGAAATATTTCTGTAATTTGGATCTTCATACTTTGTCTACAAAAATATCATTTAAATATTAAGAAATAGATCCAATAGAATTGTTTTGCATCCAGTATGGATTTATTATACCTTAGTTGGAATCAAATATAAGGTACTTTTTTGCTACTAAAGGAGAAGGAAAGGAATTTCCTACTTGGGGGACACTTGTCAGGGCAAATTGTTGAACCCCTAGATTAGATGGAACCCTCACAAATCATCAAAAAATATTAGATTTATTTATTTTCAACCTTCTAAAACAGCAGGCCGATAAGCCAAGAGATGAGGTCACTGTCAAAGTCCCCTTTTATTATTGCGAGAAATCTTACTATGTCTTTAAAGGGATACTGTCATGGGAAAAAAAAATTTTTTTCAAAGTGAATCAGTTAATAGTGCTGCTCCAGCAGAATTCTGCACTGAAATCCATTTCTCAAAAGAGCAAACACATTTTTATATATTCAATTTTGAAATCTGACATGGAGCTAGACATTTTGTCAATTTCACAGCTGCCCCTGGTCATGTGACTTGTGCCTGGATTTTAGGAGAGAAATGCTTTCTGGCAGGCTGCTGTATTTCCTTCTCAATGTAACTGAATTTTTCTCAGTGGGACATGGGTTTTTACTATTGAGTGCTGTACTTAGATCTACCAGGCAGCTGTTATCTTGTGTTAGGGAGCTGTTATCTGGTTACCTTCCCATTGTTCTTTTGTTTGGCTGCTGGGGGGGGAAGGGAGGGGGTGATATCACTCCAACTTGCAGTACAGCAGTAAAGAGTGATTGAAGTTTATCAGAGCACAAGTCACATGACTTGGGGCAGCTGGGAAATTGACAATATGTCTAGCCCCATGTCAGATTTCAAAATTGAATATAAAAAAATCTGTTTGCTCTTTTGAGAAATGGATTTCAGCAGCACAATTAACTGATTCATTTTGAAAAAAATGTTTTTCCCATGATAGTATCCCTTTAACAATTAAAAAACAAAGTCGGTATCTGAAGGCATGTTTCAGGGCTCTGGAACAATTGAGCTATTTAGAAATGTTTTCCATTGAGTAATATTTAGAGGATTGTGTGAAAGCATTGTAGTGTAAGGCAAGCAGCTAGAAAGCCCAGCCAATGAGAGGATTCAAATGAAACAGATTTGCAGTGAGAAGAGGAAATGAATAGGACAATCCGTTGTATTGTGAATTAAGCAGAGCATTGTTTGTTGTGTTATATGCCACTTGAAATGCAAGATGAACATTTGAAGAGAGAAAAAACTTTGGTTTTAAATATAATAAAATAAGTTCAACACAAGTGTAAATTTCATTTGGGGTATATGCAACAAGTTTAGCTGCTGTAGTGCCATGAAATTGCATGTGACCTGTAAGAAGATATTTTTGGTTGCTTTTCCTCCCATGTTGCAGTTACAGTGTGTTCAGCTCTTCGCAGTCCCACTAGGATGTTTCTTTTGTGTATCCTGTTCTCTAGTGCTTAACCGTTATGTCTTCAGCGACTATAACTGCACAAAAGAGTGAATCAAGAGCTCTTTCGATAAACCAAATAGTGCAAACTTTGCACACTTAACAAGCTCTCCTTCCATAACAATTAAGGCCAGAGATAAATATTGACACACTAGATTATTTTCAAAATTTGTTTTCTGTAGTGCCCAAGAAATCAGATGGTGCAGAATTCCACTTTCCTGGTATCTTCAATGCTCAACTAATAGAAACAAATAATGTAAAGACTTCTGTCCACAATGGGTTAGCCACATTCATTGTTAGGAGGCTCTAATCGGATTAAATTGGTTGCTAGCTCTACAGCTCCAAGCTTAAACCCATTCCGAAAATGTTCACATCTCAAGGGGATGTGCTATTGTTGCTTTCCTCGACTTCCCTGTTTAAATCGCAGAGATAGAAAAAAGCACGTATAGACATGAGATTATAGCAATGCGCTCGTACAATGAAGGCAAAGCCTCAGGATGAGCACCGGTGCAGCAATACAACATTCCAGCTAAACATCTTTGAGCAGCATAATATGGGCACTGTTTAGCAGGGTTTATTGTCGTATGCAAAATAGAATTTATTGTAGATGAGATCTCGAGTAAAAAGCCGTGTTTGGAAAACAAATGCTCCAAAAAACTCAATTGCTTCTTCTAAAAATCCATTGAATTATTTGCATAAAAATGAACCATACATTTAAAAGACTTAGCATGGAAAACACACTTTAAAAAAATGTTCCCATCATTGTTAGCATACATAAATAAACGAGTGCTTGGAGTTTTGCTTGTTAATCAGGATGTCTTAGGAAAATATTAAACCTATATCCTTTTAACTCCTTTATTTCCAGCACAAGCCATGGCCGGCCCATTAGTAGATAAAACTATAAAATTATTACAATATGACTGAATACTAGAAAGAACATAATGGAATATACTAAGATAAAAAAATGGTAGGAGGCAGTAGAAGCCATAAATATTATCACTGTAGACCGCACAGACGGCTATGAGGTTCACAGTACATTTGTAGACTACAGTCTGATCATTTTCAAAGCTATTGGCAACTTGGGAATTTGTCTTCCTTATCACAGTGGCTCAGCTAAATTCACTAAAACTAATCAGCGCTGGAATCATTCATTCAAGGATTGCATGATCATGTTTTCTCTCGCGGTGACAGCTGCCTGAGCTGCATTAGCAATGCAGATGAGTCAGCCTAATAGGTTAATGCAGAACACACGAAAATTAGGTTAAATCCCCAGTGAAATAATCTAACATTTTCACATTTCTTGATGTTGGGATAGAGACATTGCTGGTGACTCAATTAGGTATAATGTAGATCAAAGCAAATTTACCTTCTGGCTGAACCTTTTCTGTGGCTTCGATAGGAGAATAGAAAGCTGCCTGATTAAATGTGAAAAGCTCCTGCTAGAATGGCAGGAAATGCATGTGTGTATTTTAGAGAGCAAACAGAGAGCAGGACACTAATGCTTGATTATTTGTCATTTAATATAGCATTTTTATAGACTGAATTCGATAATGGCAAAATATTAAGACAAAAAAAAAAAATATATATATATATATATATATATATACGGATCCAAAGTTCCACGCACACCGTTTCAAGGAGTAAAAATACTTATTTATTTAGCATACTTGATGCACAAACATCAACGTTTAGGTTCCTGGACTTGAACCTTTCTCAAGATGTCTTTCCATCTTGAGAAAGGTTCAAGTCCAGGAACCGAAACGTTGATGTTTGTGCATCAAGTATGCTAAATAAATTTTTACTCCTTGAAACGGTGTGCGTGGAACTTTGGATCCGTATACAAGACAATCTACACACTGCACCCGCATGAGTTATTTATCGACGTGTGCGAGCTTATTGGGAGGCTATATATATATATATATATATATATATATATATATATATATATATATATATATATATATATATATATATATATCAATGTATAAAATATATATATTCTTAGACACATGCTGACCTATAAAAAATTTATACCAATAGGAGAAACATAATATAGTATTACATAGTATTACAGTGGAATAGAGTATATATCCCATAGTCCTCATGAGATAAGATTTGGGGAACATATTTAAATGCAGAATTGAAGAAAAGGGGCATGGAGTAAATAAGGAAAGAAAAGCCAGAATATAAAATACATGTGTTAGATAAAAACCATTTCATAGGTTCAGATTATCACTATCCGATATATACTTTAAGCTCTTTTGTATATCTCTCCCCTATCTATCTATCTATCTATCTATCTATCTATCTATCTATCTATCTATCTATTAATAATATATGTACACACATTAACAAAAGCTCTGTATTTACTAACATATTTTTTTCATTAATTCATTTAAATGGTACCACAAATGTACACAATGCTTTACCAGGTGCAAACACAATCAGGGTTCAGTGAATATTAATTAAACAGCTCTGCATCTACAGTTAGAATGAGGTCCTTGTTCAAAGAGCTTTCAATCTCTGAATCTTACAATATGATTATATTTAACCATTTTTAAATGTTTTGTTCAATTCAGCTTTCATGCTACCTACCAACTCTCTCCCTCCAGCTAAATATTCTGGTCTATGGGAGAGTATTTATAGATACAGGTATAATTTATCTCTATGAGCTTTACATGATCAAAACAGTAATGTCTGTTGAATGGACTGCCGGTTTCTGGCTATAAAGGCATTCATATTATGCACATAAAAGCTACTGAGACTATGTCAAGGCACTGCATGAATTTAATGCATACGGTATATAAGATTCAAATCCAGCCATAAAGCAATCTGATGACAAGCCCTCAGTTCCTAGATTTCTTTTTCCGCGCTGACATCTTAATTCCTAATCCCTTTCTCTGGTCAAATCAGTTTGCTATAGACAACCAATCAAACAATTATTTCTTAATGATATTTGCCTAGCTCACATTGATTGGTTATTCTTTTCGGATTGGGTAAGCTCATTAATTCTGGGCAGCTTGCTTATTATGCCTTTCGCATCATGTTTTTCCAGAGCCTATCTACTCGCAACAGCCTGCTGATTTTTAAAGATGTCATCCAGAAAAAAGGGGGCCCAGTGATCTATTGCATTGTCTTCGCCAGCAATTACAATTCACATCGCTGATTAAGTTTGATGTGGAAACTAATGAGATAAGGCGTGTTATCAAGGCAGACCTGGTCGTCATCTCATTTATACAAAATTTGCCATCATCGAATGACAAAAATAATGAAGATATGTCTGACAGCTGGATGAGCCAAGAGCAAATTTTAGTTTCTGTCTGTGAATTCCTTCCTTCCAACTCATCATTCTGTTTGTAAGATGGTAAAAACTAGCTTAATAATGAAAACACTTCACGCGAATAAACAAGTCTACATTAAAGCAACTACAAAGATAGATGGCCACAAAAATACATTCTGCCTCATTGAGTCCGAACAGTGTCTTAAAGGGATACTGTCATGGGAAAAAATGTTTTTTCAAAATGAATCAGTTAATAGTGCTGCTCCAGCAGAATTCTGCACTGAAATCCATTTCTCAAAAGAGCAAACAGATTTTTTTATATTCAATTTTGAAATCTGACATGGGGCTAGACATTTTGTCAATTTCCCAGCTGCCCCAAGTCATCTCTTCCCAGCTGCCCCAAGCTGTCTTCAATCACTCTTTACTGCTGTACTGCAAGTTGGAGTGATATCACCCCCTCCCTTTTTCCCCCCAGCAGCCAAACAAAAGAACAATGGGAAGGTAACCAGATAACAGCTCCCTAACACAAGATAACAGCTGCCTGGTAGATCTAAGAACAACACTCAATAGTAAAAACCCATGTCCCACTGAGACACATTCAGTTACATTGAGAAGGAAGAACAGCAGCCTGCCAGAAATCATTTCTCTCCTAAAGTGCAAGCACAAGTCACATGACCAGGGGCAGCTGGGAAATTGACAAGATGTCTAGCCCCATGTCAGATTTTAAAATTTAATATAAAAAAATCTGTTTGCTCTTTAGAGAAATGAATTTCAGTGCAGAAGTCTGCTGTAGCAGCACTATTAACTGATGCGTTTTGAAAAAAACATGTTTGCCGATGACCGGATCCCTTTAATAACATTTTCTTAAAATCCCCTATGCGAGCTGTAGGATCTGCACTTTTGATAGAGATTGGGATAACACAAAAGATATTGGGATTGGGATAATATCATGAAGCGGCTACATGCCAAATGACCTCTGGGATACCAAATAGAAAAGTTAATAAACCTGTTTAGACTTTTGGAATAGAAAACAGAACATCCCCTCTCGTTATGGAAAACATGTAAGGACACTGTAAAACCAAAGCAGCGAGTGCCGTGGATAAAGTGCAAGAGAGACAGTATACAAGCAGTAGAGAGACTAGAACAAATACAGTTAATGCATTGTATAAGGGAGAGATGTAAAATAATATACGCTACTATAAATGAACAACATCTTTATGATTGCAACAAGCAAGCTTTAGGAAAAGTAGCAGTAAATCTCCCCCTTTTTAAATTAAATAGGGCATGAGCTTTAAAGGGATACTGACACCAATAATTTAACTTGTTTTACACCTAGCATAATATTGTCTTTGTGTGTTATTTATACTTTTGCCATAACAGTATGATAGATGCTTTTATATTACACATTTGATCCCCCATATTCCTCTATGTGGAGGCTGCCATATTTGTGCAGAAGTGTTTGTCTGCTAGTATTAGAAACTCTGACAGGTTTAAGTGTCAGTATCACTATCACTTTAAAAGATAAAAAAATGCCCACACACACACACACTTTTTTGACATGAACTTGAGCTCAGTAGGGATTATGTAAAAACAGACACATAAATAATATTCATAAATAAATGTATTTTTTACACAGACACCCCTGATTCCACAGATTGAATCGAAACCTTGAAAACCTGTGTGCTTGTTGAGCCAGAGTCTCCTGTTTACTGTAGACACTTGTCAGATCTCAATATATTCAGAACAAGTGCTAAGCTCCCTAGTCACGGCTCAATCTTCCGCCTGTAGCAGTCATCTTTGGCCTCAGGAGGAGCCCTCAGCTAAACAGATGCCACTAGGTCTTCCCTTGAGAGGGGCAAACAGTTCAGGGAATAGATGAAAAGCGTAGTCAGGCAGGCAGTGGTAGGTAAGGGCATAGTTCAAGAAAGGTCAATCAGGCCAGGGTCGGTACAGGCAGCGCTCATCGAGTAGTCAGGCAGGCAAGGGTCAATACCAGTAGAGTTCAGAATTGTCAGGCAGGCAAGGGTCAGGATTAGCAGAGTTCAGAATAGTCAGGCAGGCAAGGATCAAAACTGGAATCAGACAGAAATCATACCCAGGATACTAACAAGTTAGACCTAAAAACGTGCAATGAGTTTGAACTCAAAGCCCCTTTAAATATTTGATTTTCACGCCAGGGGCGGATTTTCATTAAGGCTTGGGGAGGCTAAGCCTCCCCAAACCTATTGGTTAAAAAAATAATAATAAAAGGATTTAAAAAGAAAAAGAAATCCTCAGCTAACGAGTGAATGCAGTGACGTCTCTGCAAGATTTCGCACTGAAAATCTCACGAGATTTCAGATGAGGAGCTCAGGAGCAGGTTTTACATGCCAAGCACTGTATGCAGGAGTAGGTGAGAGTGAGCATTATCTAGGCTAGTTGTTTGTGCTGATGATTAGGGCTAAAAGACACAGAAGCTGCTGATCCAACTTGTTTGGTATGTGGAGTTTGATTTTTACATTACATCTTCTGACACAGTAGTATCTGAACTTCTGGATAGGTGGTTTGGGCTGTTTAGTTTCAAGGAATTATTGGCAAAAAAACAAATATGGGGGCTCCTAATGTAAAATAGTGCAGCAGCCAACAGTGTATTTGGGAGTTTTGCGGGTTTTATTATTAAAAGTAGCAGCAAAAAAAATCAGGTTGAAAGGGATATAGCAACAGGCAGTATGTGTGAAGCCCTTGTTAAACTTGCCATCAAAGGTGCAAATAGGTCATAATACTGCATATAGCAGTCCCTGCAGTAATGTAGATGGGATGAAAAAACTAAAATTATAATGGGATGAAAATAGCAGGCAGTTTGTGTGGGATTGCCTATTTTAAATGGAATGCACTAGCCGCCAGTGTCTGCAGGTCCCTTATTTTGGTAGCATCAGGCAGTATGTGGCAGCATAAAACAAAAAGCAAAAACAGAATGTGTATATGTGTGTAGGGACCTATAGGATATCCTATCCCTATAGAGTTAATCCCCTACCTTTTGTATGTAGTTCTCTTTTCCCTTGTTATTGGGCCTTGCCCTTGTAACTGGTAAAGTGTAACATCCACACCTATTGGACAAAGAGTGTAATGACACTCCCCTGCCACACTGCTATATAGTGTTGTGTAGGGAGTGGCCTCTTCCTCTTTGGCTCCTGGTGTCTGTGCTGCTAGGTGTTTCCCATTGAGCCTGGGATCACCAAGGCCCCAGTAAAGCCATTTACCCCAAAGGGACCTGTACCTTTGGTGCTGAAGTCGGGAACCAGGCAATCCCGTGAATGAGGATTAGCTATCATTAGGGCAGATTTGTAATAGTCTCTCTAGGAGAGAGAGATAGCTAGATTTAGGTAGCATGAGCAGTTCTGTGCTCCAACGAGGAGAATAGCAGGGAGTAGCCTCCCAAAGGCTTTTAAGGTGCCTTTAGTGTAAGGAACTCAGTGATAGGGAATTCAGTTTAGCAGAGCACTGCCTGACCCCTACTTGATCGATCCTGTTTCACTTTGGTCGCTGGTCTTTGGGAGTGAGATATTCTTCCTACTGTTTAACTTGAGGAGTGACATCTGTACATGCTGCATCATCATCAATGCTATCCTTTCTCCTCTGTGATGTGCTAACTCCTACTGCAACTCCTGCGTGAGTAAACCTGTGGTCAATTGCTTTTGCATATCTGTTGAGCTAAATAAACCATCTCACTTGTTTTCACTATCTAAGAACCCCCTGGCGTCCATTATTCTATCTTTCACACTAATTAGCCTGTGGGTTGTAGTTTTACACCATCTTAAAGGGGAAGCTTCCATTTAGCGAAGGCTCCGCCCTGAGTGTAGTTTCACAGTGTAACCCATGCTCATACACTAGCTGGACACCCTTAACCCCTAATTGGCGGGATAGGCCAGAAAAGCGTTACATTTTGGCGCCCAACGTGGGGCTCCGCCCCCAATCCAGGCTATATTTGTGTTTTTACAATTTTTGTGAAATTGTGCACTGTATCTTTAAATTTTGCTGACAGGCTGCCGGACCCATTAGGCAAAGGGCAGTCCTGCACGCACTTGCTATTTTTGGTGTGCGCATAGTAAGGCCGTGGGTTCGGGCTTGGTGGTTCTTCCCGTGTCCCATTATTCGCCTGCGCCACTAGTGCTTTCGCCAGGCGCATATTCGCTGGCGTTTTTGTTTTTGTGCGCTGTGAATTTTCGCTGGCGCCATTGGTGTCATCGCGAGATTTCGCAGGCGCCATTTTGTCCCTGCGCATACCCTTTGGCGCGCTTGGACTAGGCGGTTCCCTGACGTCACGTCACCGCCGCCATTTTGTGGAGGATTTCCTAGAGGACGGACGCATCTCTGTGAGCTCCAAACTCTGCACAGGCCTACACCCTTAGCGGCTGCTAAGGGAACTTGCCTTTTGCCTCCACTACAAAGCGATAACTGCTAAAGGCATACCGCTTCTTGCTGTGGATCTCTGGAATCAAAATCATCCATTTTCTCCAGGGTCCCAGCATATCATATTTGTCCTGCGGCTGCAGGTACACGCTGTTCACGAAACTCTCCAGCCCCTCACGTGTCCTAAACAAGGATGGCGGATCAAGGCTGGGATGGATGGCCTGACCCAGAGGCCCGAGAAGGACATATCACCTTTTCATTCCGCCCAAGCGTACCAGCCCCTTCACCTAACAGGTATGTCTGGAGGGGCACTTTTGGTGAAGATTTCCTCAGCCCTGGCTGTAATATTATGGTGCCATATTGCGGGGAGTGTGGGGCAGAATGTGGTGCTGCATTTAAGAGACTGACTCCCTCATGCAAGATGTGTGGGCGAAGCTGCTGGATGGGGCCCTTCATGAAAATGGAGGAATCCTCAGGGCCCATTATACTGGCTCCACCATTTCCTGCTGTATTGCCCGCTTCACCATTTTCTACTATACAGCCTATGGGGGCTACCATTACTTCCAAATCACCATCTTCTTCTCCTATCTCGGCCGAGCCTAAAGGGGAGGAATTGAAGGAAGTTACAGATTCCATGGGGGGTCTGAGTGTGGAACTTTCTACCAAGAAGACCTCTACAAAGGGAAGGGGTCGCGGACGCGCCCCTCCCAAAGTGTTTGGAGAAAAACCACCTACCATGCTGACTGGTGTGGTTACCTCCGCCTCCTGCTCCTCTGAAGGGAACAGCTTTGAGTCCTTGCATTCTTCTCCTGACCCAGATTGGGGAGAAATGGATTTTGGACCGCTGCCTTCATCTTCTGCGTCCTCTAAAGAGGAATTGGTCACTTTCTTCGACAAACCCATGCCGCCTGCAGGGGACCCTGCTACTGATATTTCCTTTTGGGTTTCTCCTGGCCGTGCTGATCCCCAAAAGCAGCGTACGGTGTCGAGAATCCAGAGGATAATAAATATTCGGGTGTTTGATCAATGGGGCTACTACATGCCATATGCCCCTGAGTTCGTTTATGACGAAGTGGAGAAACACCTTGACGAATGGGTTTATGGAGAGTTAATCCGGAGGGAGAAGATTGGATCAGGAGGGCTGTTTCAGAAAAATGCTTCCAAGGGGGAGCGTGACTTTTCCTTTTTGAGCAATGTGGTCCATGAATGGTGGTATGGCCGCACTGTGCTGAAGCATTTTGTGAAAAGTTGTGGAAAATTCCAAGAAGATAAGCAGTTTAGCTTAATGGAGAGAGTTTCCAATGGGGGTCGTGTGGAGAAGCCCCACCCCAATTATTACCTGTCCTACAAGGATACCGTGGCAAAGTCCTGCCTTGGAAGGGAGCACCACCAGCCATCCCCTAGGGGGGTGTGAGGTTTCCTTCCTATACATATGGTTTCCTGCAGGTTGTTACAGGTCAAGGGACTCCTGTTTGAGAGCCTGATTTGTCTGCTGTTCGTCTAGATTGATGCCCGATTATTGGGGCCTTCTTCAAAGAAGTCGTCTAGATTGATGCCCCTGTTTGGGCCTTTTTCATTTGTTTGTTCACCATTTTCAGTTGCTGGACTTATGGACATTGTCCAGGACCACTTGTAAATAGTTGGGTTCATGAGACAAAGACTGCTGAGCCCCCACCAAAACTCTTCTACCTCTAACTACTCGCTGAGTAGCACCTTTATTCTTTGCCTTACTACTCCCCAAGTGGCTCTCAGTAACTTTGTACACTTGGGTAGGGGGGGGGGTGTGATATGGAATAAAGCTTTTGGTTATGGTGGGGTCATGTAACTCAACTGCACTGAAAATGTGTGTTCAAATGTGAAAAGAAATATATGCTAATTTTTCTTTTCAGCCAAGCTTGTGCCTGGACCTCCTGATACACTATGGATGGTTCACGTATCGTAAGTTAAGTGCCTGAGTGTCCTTAGGGGTTCTCATGAAATGTAATAAAGTTATGTAACTGATGTTATTTGCACTGAAACTTACTCCATACAGTATTTGCATTTTTGCTCTTTACTGTTCTTTTCTCCACAGTACCCATTGTTACCAGGTATTCCTCAGGAGGGGATACCAGAAGATTGATGTTCAATGGTATTGTTGGTTTGCACTTATATATTCACTTTGTTACTATTGTGTCTATATCATTTCACCATTGTCGGGACGAAATGGATTTTTCCCCCGGGTGTATGTAGGGACCTATAGGATATCCTATCCCTATAGAGTTAATCCCCTACCTTTTGTATGTAGTTCTCTTTTCCCTTGTTATTGGGCCTTGCCCTTGTAACTGGTAAAGTGTAACATCCACACCTATTGGACAAAGAGTGTAATGACACTCCCCTGCCACACTGCTATATAGTGTTGTGTAGGGAGTGGCCTCTTCCTCTTTGGCTCCTGGTGTCTGTGCTGCTAGGTGTTTCCCATTGAGCCTGGGATCACCAAGGCCCCAGTAAAGCCATTTACCCCAAAGGGACCTGTACCTTTGGTGCTGAAGTCGGGAACCAGGCAATCCCGTGAATGAGGATTAGCTATCATTAGGGCAGATTTGTAATAGTCTCTCTAGGAGAGAGAGATAGCCAGATTTAGGTAGCATGAGCAGTTCTGTGCTCCAACGAGGAGAATAGCAGGGAGTAGCCTCCCAAAGGCTTTTAAGGTGCCTTTAGTGTAAGGAACTCAGTGATAGGGAATTCAGTTTAGCAGAGCACTGCCTGACCCCTACTTGATCGATCCTGTTTCACTTTGGTCGCTGGTCTTTGGGAGTGAGATATTCTTCCTACTGTTTAACTTGAGGAGTGACATCTGTACATGCTGCATCATCATCAATGCTATCCTTTCTCCTCTGTGATGTGCTAACTCCTACTGCAACTCCTGCGTGAGTAAACCTGTGGTCAATTGCTTTTGCATATCTGTTGAGCTAAATAAACCATCTCACTTGTTTTCACTATCTAAGAACCCCCTGGCGTCCATTATTCTATCTTTCACACTAATTAGCCTGTGGGTTGTAGTTTTACACCATCTTAAAGGGGAAGCTTCCATTTAGCGAAGGCTCCGCCCTGAGTGTAGTTTCACAGTGTAACCCATGCTCATACACTAGCTGGACACCCTTAACCCCTAATTGGCGGGATAGGCCAGAAAAGCGTTACATGTGTCCTACAGTGTCAGACAAACTGAATACTTTAAAATAACTATATATCAAGATTTTCATTCATCCAGGTCATGATTTAAAGTTTCTAGTAGAAATAAGTCTGAATGAGAATTCTTACAAATGTTTCACCGTTCATGCGAGACTTCTTCAGTTTAACTAAGTGTTAGGTATTAGCTGAAAAAGGAGAAACTTACACTCGCACACCCTGGCCGTCCAGAATCAAACGAATCCCAGGTGCTCGATGATAGAGGAATTGGGCAACCTCAAAAGCAACGTAGACACAGAATACACATGCTTGAGAAAGGGGTCACGCCCCGAAACGTTGCATCTGCAATAAACGAGCAAGGTTAAACCTGCTAGTAGTACCCACGTTGTGCCGGTGTATTCTGTGTCTAGGTATTATCTGAAACTCAGAGGTGTGAAAGTGTGACCAAGTCACATTGTTACCTTAGTGAATGGATCACACCTTTGACCTCTGTGAGTTTCAGCTAAAACCTACCAATAAGTTCAATGTAACCATTGTGCTTGAACGTTTGTAACTGTAATACCCTTAAAGGTTTAAAGGCATTGTATTATTGGCATCCCGCTAAATAAATATGCAGTTTATTCTTATTGGACTGCTTGCTTTAATTAGTATGTTTGTATTCCCTAACGCTGAGTTGGTTAAACTGAAGAAGCCACAAGATGAGGATGGCACCCTTGCACAGTTTTCAGTGTGCACCCAGGGCTGCAAAGAACCTTTTTCCACTTTGCAGCACATTACATTCAGTTATAACTGTATCAGACACTACATTTGTGAAGCAACTTTTATATTTTGTGAGTACCCCACAGCAACTTCAAAAATCTTAAGCATGGCCACAAAGCGACAGCTTAGCTTGCAGCATATGTGTACTTTGATTCAGGAATTGTTGTAATTACTCTCTTGGAGTCAGGAAGGGATTTTTCGCTATATAGGGCTACAGTTTATTTTACCTTCCTGGTTAAATTAGCAGAGCAGGGCAGATTTACTAAGCTCGAGTAAATAATTCAAATGCAAAAATATTTGAATTTCGAAGGTTTTTTTTTGGGTACTTCGACCATCGAATTGGTCAAATTCAATCGAATCGAATGATTCGAACGATTCATTCTGAAGGGCTTATAAAGAAACCGACTCATGTGCCATTAGCCATATGCTAAGGTGATAATGATTGATCAGGTTATACTTTGATTTAGTTTTACATTTCTTTTACTTCAGGTAAGGCATTTCTGTATAATAATGCACTCAGCTGTGGGGTCTTTACCAGATATTGTTGAGTTTTATCGGCAATCTTCAGGTATGGCAAAGACAGTTCTTTTCCTTATACTTTCTGGGACTATTGGCACTAATATAGTGACCACAATCTGAAACTGTGAGAATCCATATGGGCCGTAGTTGATGGTTCCCTTTTGTTTTCTCCTGAGCTCTTTTCTTTCCAAATCTCACCCTGATGGACCATTCAGCTAGGCTTTCATGTGTATCATTCTAAGAGAGCAAATAGTAATTATTTTAAAATGTAACCCTGACATACAGTCTATACCTCACCTGCTACTGCTCCAAGCCCACCACTGCCACAGTTTGGGAATCACTGGTATATGGAAACAGTTGTCAAACTGCAGGCCAGAAATAAGATTAGGGCTTGTAATAAACACGAGACATGAACATAAACATGAACATAATTGTTTCCCAGGAACAAGCATAGTTTTTCACACCTTGGGCAGTGCTCAAAACTAATTCTGCTGTTTGGATACAGCATTGGTACAGAGTAACATAGCCTGAACCAGTCATTCCTGACAGTGTGGGTGAAAGTATTGTTCTATATTTGGGAAAAACTAATTTTGACAGAGCCCTAGGCATTGTTATGCTGGGTGTAGAAACAGGCAACAACAAGAGCAGGAAAGGAAACAATGAGGAACATGGTGTATAATAAATTGTATCGTTCTTTGCAGTGGTTGATCCAGAGAAGATCTTGATCAGTTTCAGCTTAGCTTTATATCTGCCATCTATGCATATAAAACAAAAATGCGGAACCAGGCGCAGTCGGGACCCACCGGGTTGTGAACCTTGGGTGCCCCGTGTGCAAAAAGCTTGTGCGTGTGTGAATGACAGATGCACTGCGCGCATGCGCAAATGACAGGCCCAACATGCGCATGCGCGTACGTCTGGCCCACCGTGCGCATGCGGCGAACAAACAGTGCCGCACAACTTTTCTTTCCGTTCGGGGGGCCAATCTAGTACCGGATCTGGGCTGGCGGGGGACCAAGAGGGCCGGGCCCACTGGGTATTTTCCCGGTTTCCCACCGGCCCAGTCCGACACTGTGCGGAACCACCTTCCAGCAAAGGGACCAGGTGCAAAAAAAAAAATAAGTAAACATATGTCTCAGGAGCAGAATATTCCATACACAATAATTACATTACCTTTTGATTTAGAGTTTAGAGTAAATAATATTTAGACATCTAAAACATACTCGAGACAAATGAGAAGCCTCTAGATGCTTTTGTATGCGATGCTTAAGAGCTCTACAAACTTGAAAGCGCCACCTCAATTAGGCCCATCTTCATCTGGGAAAAGAAACAGCAACTGTAAGCTGAATATATTAGATAGTGTGCTCTCACAGAAGAGCATTCTCTTACTGAAAGTAAAATTCCAGATAAGAAACCTAAAGCTGGCCTTTAAGTTTCTTGCTGCTAATTTTATTTGAAAATGTTTAACTAACTGTGAATAGATATCCATATTTAACAAAGGCATAATTAACACCATCCCTTTTTTTTCCCCTTCTCGGAAGACTTCATAATGAGCAGCACAAGTACTGGAAGGTTTATTTTTAGAGGAACTAATTTAAGGACAAAGGGTTGACCTATATCTTTTCATTAAATAAACCAGCTGCATAAAAAGCCGCCTGACAGCAGTCGTCCCAGTGCGATTCAATAAGCCAATTTCGAAATGCAAATTAAAATCTGCAGATGCTGGAGCTGATATTTTAAATATATATGTGTATCTTTTTTTAGTCTCAGAACATCACACATTTTGAAATTTCAATTGAGAAAACAAATCAAACGCGTTGGTAGACTTCCTATTTAAACAGATGCTGAAAGGAACATCTAAATGGAAGGGTCCACTGCAAAATGATTTCTCCTCTTTAAGTGTTTCAAAAAGATTATTTTCTGTTCTCTCATCAGTGTTACACACTAATTATAAAACCTTTCAAAAGAACATTCATCCATTAAGATAATATGATAAAATAAACAGTCCAAGAAAGAGTTCCAGTGAAATTCCTCCCAGCGTGCATAAAGAGAAGAGATGAAGATACTTTTTACTGCTCCATGCAGTTCTCAAGTTTTGATGTTTTTATGGACAAATCCTGTTTGACCCAAATGGTTTCTTTTAAAAGACCAATGAAGACAGCATACTATAGAAAATTTAGTAGTTTATAAAATGTAAAAAGTTTAAGACTGTTTTAGATGTTTGGTGTGGTGGTCTTTTTGGTATCTACGACGCATCTCTGTTGTCCTCTGGGGTGACTGTCTTTGAATATTAAAATATTGAAAATGTTTTGTAAGGAGGAGTACAGTGGGAATCTAGGAAGACCCCCCTTGACTGCTGGGTGGTAATGTCCAGTGACATCATTTCTGTGGCTTCTTACTGACACCTCACACTTTTCGTGTTATTGTAAACCCCACAGCATGATGAGAACCGTATTCTGATCAAAAGAAGCTGCTTTACAACAGCCACACGTGATCATGAGAACAGTACTGTTTGCATTAAAAGGGCAACTTTCTACAACTGTAAACTTTCCTTTAAACTCTTTGAGAGACAAAAGCAACAGTTCGCAAAAGGACATAAAATTGCTTCCGCTGCAACAATTTGTAGGCCTTTATTTAAACCTTCCAGCAATAGTGCACATGACTGCACCCAGGGTATTGTGTACATGGTAGAAATGCTTTCTGTGGACTAAAGGAAATACAGAATGATTCCTTGTTGTAATGCTTAGCCTTTGTTGCAGACCTGTACTCTAGGGCTAAGGATTCCTAAGGAATCCTTCTAATAAAAAGCTGATATCTTTAGCACAGATGTTTATTTTCTGGTGGTGGCCCATGTAGAGGTAATGTAGGTTATGAAGTTCTTTTTCTTTGCTTTTCAGCACTGAGCACAAGATGATGAGTTCACTGGTTTGCTTTACCTTATTGTTGTAGGAGAAACAGTTGACCGTTGAGTCAAATATCAAGGAGTACATTTTCTGGCTCTTTGAATGGGTCATCATATAGATAGGTCTATACGTGTAGATAGAAGTGTGGTTAGAAACAACATTTCAAAATTTAACCTTAAATGTTTTGTGCCTAAAAGGACACTTAAAGGGCCTGTAAAGGCAAAAAAAATAAAATCCCATTTTTACTTTCTTTAATGAAAAAGAAACCTATCTCCAATATACTTTAATTAAAAAATGTCTACTGTTTTTATAAGAAACAGTTTTTATAAGAGCAGGGAAACAACCATACTTATAAACAGCAGGGGGAGCCCCCGCCTTATTTCCCAGCCATGCAGAACTCAAGCAGCTTTGTTTATGATGATCCCTAAGCAGCCCAGACCACACTGAGCATGTGCACAGTCTTAGTCTTGCAACGATGTTTAACAAAGGTACAAGATGGTGACCCCCTGTAGCCAACTTTGAAAGCATAAATTATTTGTTTGATTAGGCTTGTGGTACAATAAGTTCATGTTTATATTTACTATACAAAATACAGCATTTCTAGCCTTATTCTATTTTAGACTTTACATGCCCTTTAAGGCACAATCGAATAAACCTTTACAACAGTACTTTACAAGATGGTCCACTTTGAATAGCAGCTGATTTGATGTTTATGAACTCTCACTTCATTTGAGGCATGTGCACGTGGATCCCATGAAAAAATGGTACGTTTTTCTTTGCACTGGTTGTATATTATATATATATATATATATATATATATATATATATATATATATATATATATATATATATATAGTGGGGATTTGCTCAATTGGTGGCTGCAGTGCTTGCATAAATCTAGGGGGGACGGTGGAAGCACTCTTAAGGCCAATTTAAGTATAATGGAAGTGCCACTTACAATGCACTTCCCTGGGCCCCTGTCTCATAAGTAATTCAATAGAAATGCAAATGCATATGTTTACAAAACAGGGGTTTTTAGTTACAAAGTTATGATCATAAAGTTGAAAAGCCACCATACCACGTCAAGGTAAACCCCATATGGCGGTCCCTAACTTACTTAACTCAGGTCACAATATAAAAAGATACTTCTCTGCATTGTGAAACCAATGCACAACACACATTGTGTACAGGTAATGCTATTATGCAGAGAAGTATCTTTTTATATTGTGACCTGAGTTAAGTAAGTTAGGGACCGCCATATGGGGTTTACCTTGACGTGGTATGGTGGCTTCTCAACTTTATGATCATAACTTTGTAACTAAAAACCCCTGTTTTGTAAGCATATGCACTTGCATTTATATTGAATTACTTATGAGACAGGGGCCCAGGGAAGTGCATTGTAAGTAGCACTTCCCTTATACTTAAATTATATTTTGTATTAGCCTTAAGAGTGCTTCCACCGCCCCCCCTAGATTTTTGTATGTTCGCCTGAAGCTGTGGCTCAGCTCAGTGTGGTTTTTTAATAGCACCCCATACCCACCCCTTTATACTAATGGTGGTCCTATGCTTTTAAATATGGGCGTTGGTTTGAGCAATCTCTCTCTCTTAAAAGCCCTTGCTGGCGGGGGAGGATTTAGCTTCCAGATTGAAACCAATGCACAACACACATTGTGTACAGGTAATGCTATTATGCAGAGAAGTATCTTTTTATATTGTGACCTGAGTTAAGTAAGTTAGGGACCGCCATATGGGGTTTACCTTGACGTGGTATGGTGGCTTCTCAACTTTATGATCATAACTTTGTAACTAAAAACTCCTGTTTTGTAAGCATATGCACTTGCATTTATATTGAATTACTTATGAGACAGGGGCCCAGGGAAGTGCATTGTAAGTAGCACTTCCCTTATACTTAAATTATATTTTGTATTAGCCTTAAGAGTGCTTCCACCGCCCCCCCTAGATTTTTGCAGTGCTTGCATAACATGAAGTGAACAGCAAGTGGAGTTTGTAAACAGGACTGGGCCTGCTCGTTTATTCAGCAAAATAACACAGTTCAAGTGTAAAATGAAAACGGCTTACTTCAGCATGGCATAAATCCAAACAGTCAGGAACTTACAAGCCCCAGTACCTCTCCCAATGAGTGTGGCAGGCTTGGTTTTAGGGAGCCTGATCTCTCCTCTCAGTGCTTCCCCCTTCTCACTGTTCTGAATTGTAACACTCCTTTTACCATTCAGTCAGCTGAACATGCTCCTGGCCCAAAATCCGTAATGGACCTAGGAATGGAAGCTTCATCCCACCCAATGCTCTACAAAGCCTCCGGACTCCAGGACCCAGACCAGAAATTCAAAACAACTCAGAGTAAACCCATAAGCTGGTTTTCTCCCTATATCTATTCCCTGGAGCCCCTCACCATGTACAGGTAAGAAACCTAGGTGAAATATAGACACCATTTATAACTTTTCCAGCTGGTGTCTCACAATATATATATATATATATATATATATATATATATATATATATATATATATATACACGTTGGTAAAACTGGAGCACCCACTTTCAAGACTGTCTGGGTGCTGGTTAAATATCAATACAAACAAACAGAAAATGAACCGCACTCACAGGACTTATATTAGTGTAAAAAATGGTGGTTTTGGCTCCTGCACTCGAGCCATCTTCAAGAAGTGAGTTCAACGCATTTTACACCCTTAATTTAAACACACTGTGGTGCCAAAATTAGAATGTGACGTCATTAGACCGTGTATACGTAGATAATGATAGTGTATAAAAACATATAAACTATCAGCCCATATACATATAAATAGCTACATTTCAGTTTGGCAGAGTTTATCTCCATATATTTAAATAAATAAATTAAATTGAGCATGCTATCTCTTTAGTAGTCTTGTAGTGTGGTATAGTGATGTGCGGGTCAGAAAAAAGTCTAACCTGCAAAACCAGTGAGTGAATTCTTTGCGCTTGGATTTCAGTTACCTTGAAGTGGACCTGACCCTCTTGCTGGTTACATTAATTCCACAACAGCTCGAGGACAGCATTTTAGAGAGCCCTGTTTAATGGCAGCTACAAGTCAATTTAGTTAATACAACGCATAATAAGGTGCCATTTCAGCTGGTGTGAAACTACAATTGCCAGACAACCAGCACCATTTTCCCTTAGTGTGGGAAGTCATTTACAATGGTAAATTAGCTGTCATTTTGTGGGCGGGGGGGAGGAGCACAGATTATATTATTCATTATTTACAAAAAAATACTATTTGTATCAACATCTTATTAATGTAAATTTTTTGAGGTCTTAAGTTTCTTGTTTTGAGAATGCAACTAAAGCAAGGCATGTAAGTGGCTATTTATAATGTCTATTAACTTGCTCTAAATTATGTTGCAAAATTAAAACTGCATGTTACATGGACATGCATACTAAGCAATCCTAGTGGCTGGTGTGGGATAATAAATCCTAAATTAATTCATCATGTTAAGTGGACACTTAGGCAAACACTAAAAAGAATTGTATTATTTTAGAGATGGAGTGGAGCGTTAATGTAAAAAGATGGAAAGGGCTCCCTACACGCTTCTCTGTATGGGAGATGGTACTTGTGCATGGGAGACTGAGACAGCAATTTAGGGAACTTGTAGCAGGCTGTGTAAAGTAGCCAGAAAGTCAGAGCAATGCTGCAGTTTAACTGTTTAAAGACTGGTCACTGGCTGCTTTGTACCCTACTGACCATTTCTAAAGCACCACAGAATGTTAGTGTTTTTATTACAGTAACTCTGCTTATCTATTGCACAAAGTGCCAGTGTTAGTGTTTTCCAAACAATGCATGCCAGTATTAATAACAAACGTGCCTTACAGCATTCTGAGCCAAATCAAGTGCCCTGAAAGCACCATGAACAAACAGGCCTGCAGATGTCTATAGGACAAAATAAATGATTTCCGGACGTTTGGAAAAGAACAGAATGCATTCAGGCAAAAGTGAAGGGGCCATTGTCCCCCCCCCCCATGCTGCACCATTTCTAAAAAGCTACCAGGGTACAACTAACCCATTTTACCCTGACACTGAAAAGAGAGAAAGAAGAGGGACACAAATCATTGTCCCATTTCCATATCTCACAGGACAACAACTGCATCATTAAGTACTCATTGTGCAGCACACTCTAAATATCTATTTGTGGGATACAAGAAGATATTATCTATCTATCTATCTATCTATCTATCTATCTATTTATCTATCTATCTATTGTCCCATTTCAATATCTCACAGGACAACAACTGCATCATTAAGTACTCATTGTGCAGCACACTCTGAATATCATCTATCTATCTATCTATCTGTCTATCTATCTATCTATCATCTATCTATCTATCTGTCTATCTATCTATTTATCTATCATCTATCTATCTATCTGTCTGTATGTCTATTATCATCTATCTATCTATCTATCTATCTATCTATCTCTCTCTCTCTCTCTCTCTCTCTCTCTCTCTCTCTCTCTCTCTCTCTCTCTCTCTCTCTCTCTATCTCTCTATCTCTCTATCTCTCTATCTCTCTATCTCTCTATCTATCTAAGTTAAATTTTAGTATGTTATAGAATGGCCTATTCCTAGCAACTTTGCATTTGTTTTTCATTATTTAAATAGTTTTTGAATTATATGCCTTTCTCTTCTGCCTCTCTTCTGCCTCTTTTCAACTTTCAAATGGGGCTCAAAATCTATTGCTCAGTGTGGCTACAATTTTATTGCTATTGTATTTTTTTTTACTTAACTTTCTATTCAGGCCCTCTCCTGTTCATATTTTAGTCTCTTGTTCAATCCACTGTCTGGTTACTAGGGTAAATAAGGCCCTAGCAAGCAGATAACTACTAATACCAAACTGGAGGCCTGCTAAACACAAAGCTAAATAACTGCAAAACCATTAAAATGAAGAGCAATTACAAATTTTCTTAGAATATCAATGTCTACATCATACTAAAAGTTAAGCTAAAGGTGAACAATCCCTTAAGAGACAGTGCTCTCTGGTTACCATAGCATCATTAAATATGGCAGACTACTCTTTTGTTTTGTCCAAGGAATACCTTTTAAATCTAGCATATCACAGATATGGGAGTACATTCGTTTTACTCAAGATAATTCATAGAATGCATTTATAGCTTTCTATACCCATAATTGGTCAATATAATGTCTAATCTAATAAAGTATTTCTTGTAAGTCTAGTCACTTGCGAGGGGACATGATTACACTTTACAAGTACATTAGAGGACATTATAGACAAATGGCAGGGGACCTTTTTACCCATAAAGTGGATCACTGTACCAGAGGCCTCCCCTTCAGACTAGAAGAAAAGAACTTTAATTTAAAGAAACAGAGTAGGGGGTTCTTCACAGTCAGGACAGGGAGGTTGTGGAATGCACTGCCGGGTGATGTTGTGATGCTGATTCTGTTAATGCCTTTAAGAATGACTTGGATGATTTATTGGACAGACATAATATCAAGGGCTATTGTGATACTAAGCTCTATAGTTAATATAGATATGGGTATATATAACATATAATTTAAGTATGGAGGGGTGTGTGTATGGATGCTAGGTTTTCATTTGGAGGGGTAGAACTTGATGGACTTTGTCTTTTTTAAACCTAATTTAATTATGTATGTAACCAGGGGGCAAATTCACTAAAGGACGAAGCGCCTAACGCTAGCGTTAATTCGCTAGTGTAGCGCTTTTTTGTTAATTCGCCGATTCACTAACGGACACTGGCGTAAATTCGCTAGTGTTACTTCGCACCCTTACGCCTGGCGAATTTGCACAATGGACGTAACTACGCAAATTCACTGACGCGCGCATTTTTCTGAACGCTACCTTTTACGCTAGACTTCCTTTGCCACCTCAGACCAGGCGAAGTGCAATAGAGTAGATAGGGATTGCTTCAAAAAAGTTGGCTGGCGTTTTTTCTTTTTTTATGGGTGATAGGCTGAGAAAGATCAAAACAATTTTTGGGGCTCCCCTCCTTCCCCCCTACATTTCCTAACTCATGGCACCTTAACTATACAGTGGGCACATGTGTAGGGCAAAATAAATTTTTTATTTGATGTTTTGAAGGTTTCCCAGGCTTGTGTAGTGCTGCTACATATACTTCCATTGTAAATTCAATTTGGTGCCGTATGCAAATTAAGCATCGCTAGCGTAACTTCACTTTGTCTGGCGAATTAACGCTAGTGCAACTTCGCAACCTTTCGTTTCCCCTGAGCGCAACTTTGGATTTTAGTGAATTTGCATAGAGCTGGCGAAAATTCGCCTGACAAAGTGCGTCAAATCGGATGCTGGCGCAACTACAAATCTTAGTGAATTTGCCTCTATGTATCTATGTAAAAAATTGTTGCAATAACAAATTTTTTGTTGCTTATTCACTTCAATGCGTTTCGCAAACTATTTGTCGTTTCACAAATTTTTTACGTTTTGCACCGTTTCCAGCAAAGTGACAGATTTGCTTATCACTAAAGGTCATATAAGGGACAAATGTGTAAAGGTACATATTGTCATGTCACATGAATAAAACCCTGAAGAACAGTTGCAGATGAAATAAACTTGATATTAAAGTGACTGTTCGCAAAAAAATTTACTTTTAGTAAAATATAGAGAGTGACATTCTGAGACAATTTGCTATTATATATCTTCATTTTGTATTATTTGCAGTTTCTGCAATACAGTAAAAATGCCATTTTATAATCTGCCTCACTACACAAAGCAAAAAACCAGCACTATGCCATTGTATTGTATTTCTAGATAAAGGAATTTTTCTCTGAAAAAAGAAATCGGAACCTATATTTCTAATGTATTCTATTGGGAGATATATATATATATATATATATATATATATATATATATATATATATATATATATATATATATATATATATATATATATATATATATATACATAGCGCTAACAGTGGCTCATGTTTAGGCGCATTCAAAGGCACCCGATCAAATGGGCCAGCCTGATCAATGAGCCGACCATTATCCAAGTTTACGGCCGATATCGATACGGGCCATCTCACATGATTAAATGCACTGAATATTCGTTTTTAAGATATTATTGCTGCGTATATGGCCACCTTTACTTTACTAACACATTCACATATCAGTAATGCAATTATCCGAGAGCTTTGTATATGACAGGGAAGGCCTAAAGAAACTAGAGTGAAACTGTGGTTACTGATACTGTGTTATGTTGCTGGGGGTTTCGATTTTAATAATCAGACTGCGCAAAAACCAAGCAGACACAAACGGGACCAAGTCTGCTGCTTAGATGTTTTTTAAAAAGTCAGTAAAGCAAAAATCAAATCTATTACCAATACATTTATTTTTGGGTGTGTGTATTGTACAGAAGAAATTGGATGAGACAGATATTAAGCAACAAAAACACATTCTAACAGACAGATAAGATAGGCTATTTGGCTCTGCTCTAAAATACCCATACTAATGCTTCAAGAAAAGTGAAAATTATTTTTTTTTACAGTTTAATATTGATCGTCCCATATAAAAATATATTTATCAGCACCCTAATAAATGCATATGGTGCCTATGGCTTTATTATGTGATTTAAGTTTCTAAATCACATTCTAACATGTACTGTTCTACAAGCTGAATTTTTTAAAGCTCAGGATCAGCAACTCAAGTGGCAAAATGACTTTGCCCTTCCTTATTATATGAGACAGCTAATAAGTTAGAGTATGTTATGTGTAAATAGTGTGCTGCAGGACAAGGCAATGAGGCGCATTAACTGCCTGGGCTAGTCCACACGGGGAGATAGCGACGCGTTTGCGGTCGCGGCGACAAAGCGCCGCGACAGTCGCCGCGACCGGCGCAGGCGACAGTTTTGTATGGGCGCCTATGTAAAAACGCCTGTGCTAACCACACGAGGCGATGCGCTTTTCAACAGTCGCCTGAAAAAGCCTGGCGAGGCATTTTCAGGCGACTGTTGAAAAGCGCATCGCCTCGTGTGGTTAGCACAGGCGTTTTTACATAGGCGCCCATACAAAACTGTCGCCTGCGCCGGTCGCGGCGACTGTCGCGGCGCTTTGTCGCCGCGACCGCAAACGCGTCGCTATCTCCCCGTGTGGAATAGCCCTTAGACCCATGTCACGCTTATCTGACAACTGCTCCTCTGTGCTTGTTTGAACTCTCCCTCCCAATTAGTGGTTTATAGTAACTGTATAAAGATGAGTAAACAGTACATTCATTAGTCCTCTGAGATGCAGCCATTGTCCTGCAGCCTCTATGGGCCAATTAGTCTTGTAAAAAAAATCCCTGCAGCACAGCCTGGGGCACCATGGAAAAAAAACATAAAATCAAAGCAAATAATGCGGGCAAATTTAAGGAATTTACTGAAATTAATGTACTTTGTCTGTTTTGTACCTGACTAGTTATGTTGTATGTGATCAAATGGCAGCAATCAATACAATAATGCAAAGAGCAGCCTAAAAGCATGATCTGAAACCAATGTATCTCATTCCATTTCTTGAAGAAATATGGCACATAATTTAAAAGCTAGACGCTGGTAATATTTTCTGAGCGAGGTCGAATGACTAGCTCTGGGAAGCCTGTGTGTTCATCCATCTCCCTGGTGAATTCTAGGTTGCTGAGTTCTCCGATAACTATTTCAGCCGTGGTGAAGACCTCCAGATCTCCCATGGCATGCCCACCAATGGTCTTCCCATCCTTGTCAGCCAGCGATATGTGGAGGTGCGCTTCTTCATTCAGTGTTCCCACCAAGGAAACAATCTCAAGCCTTTCTTTTAAATAAATGATCTTAAAGAAATGAAGGAAACACAAACTATTAGACACATACAGTATCTGATTTGATCTTAGCCTTTTTATGGACTGAATGTAGAAAGCCCCCTTACATTATTAAATATCAGTACTAATCTTAGAGAGTGTAACTGAATAAAAACAATTACAGGTATGGTACCTGTTATCCAGAATAATCGGGGACTTTCCAGATAAGGGTTATTTCTGTAATTTGGATCTCCATACTTTAAAGGGATACTGTCATGGGAAAACATGTTTTTTTCAAAATGAATCCGTTAATAGTGCTACTCCAGCAGAATTCTGCACATGAATCCAATTCTCAAAAGAGCAAACAGATTTTTTTTATATTCAATTTTGAAATCTGACATGGGGCTAGACATATTGCCAGTTTCCCAGCTGCCCCAGTCATGTCATTTGTGCCTCCACTTTAGGATGGAACTACTTTCTGGCAGGCTGTTATTTCTCCAACTTAATGTAACTGAATCAGTCTCAGTGGGACTTGGCTTTCACTATTGAGTGTTATCTGGTTCCTTCCCATTGTTCTGTTGTTAGGCTGCTGGGGGAAAGGGAGGAGGGTGATATTATTCCAACTTGCAGTACAGCTGTAAATAGTGAATAAAGTTTATCAGAGCACAAGTCACATGACTGGGGCAGCTGGGAAACTGACAATATGTCAAAAAAATCTGTTTGCTCTTTTGAAAAATGTTTTTCAGTGCAGAACTCTGCTGGAGCAGCACTATTAACTGATGTGTTTTGAAAAAAACATGTTTTCCCATGACAGTATCCCTTTAAGTAAACTTAAAAATAATTTAAGCAATACATAAACCCAACAAGATTAATTATATCTTAAATGGGATCAAGTACAAGGTACTGTTAGTATTGCACAGAAAAACCAAATAATTTTTTAAAATGTGAATTATTTGCTTAAAATGCAGTCTATGGGAGATGGCCTTCCCATAATTTGGATCATTCTGGATAATGGTTTTCCAGATAACGGATCCTATACCTGTAGATGTAAAAAACGGATGTATTTAATAAAGGTAAATGGGGCTGTAAATCACACAGGGGAATTCTACAAAGGCTGTTTTACATGGATTTGTGGATGAGCTACAATTGAATATTTCCTTTATATTTGTTATCATCATTTTAAAGGGGTGGTTCACCTTTAAATAAACTTTTAGTATGTAATAGAATGGCTAATTCTAAGCAACCTTTTCATTCGTTTTCATAATTTATTTTTTATAGTTTTATAGTTTTATAATTATTTGCCTTTTTCTTCTGACTCTTTCCAGCTTTCAAATGGGGGTCGCTGACCCCATCTAAAAAAACAAATGCTGTGTAAGGCTACACATTTATTGCTATTGTTACTTTTTATTACTCATCTTTATATTCTGGCCTCTTCCAATCTCTTGCAAAGGCAATTTGGACCCTAGCTACCAGATTGTTTATAATGCACATTGAAGAGCTGCTGAATAAAAAGCTAAATAACTAAAAAAAAACCTTAAATAATAAAAAATGAAAACCAATTGCAAATTGTCTCAGAATATCACTTTCTACATCATACTAAAAGTTAAGTTAAAGTACAGTATCAGTACTGCCAGTTCTGAACATCAACAACCTTTGCAGGATGAAATTAATATTTACCAACTCTGTGTGAATCACTGGGGAGTGCCAATTTGTTGGAAGTGATTAATGGGGGAATAAAATGTTTGCCAAGTGAAACATTTTGCCTCATGTGACAGTAGGATAGCGAATGCAAATTTTATCATTTGCGCTAGTGCGCAGTGTATGTAATAGAACTTCTACATGAAAAAGTTTTTGCGTTTGCTCCAAAAGTTTACACCACCTTCAAGCAGGTGTTAAGGATTTGCATCATGCAATTAAGATTTGCAATGCAATAAAAGTTTAATGAAGAATATTACATTGCGACATGTGAATTTTATTCACAAATTTGTTCTTTTTGTAAATGTTGTTACATTTCCCCTTAAGATCGCCATCCTTAGACCAGAGCTCCTCTTCAGGGTTGTAGTCCTGGCAGATATGTGCAATCATGTTCTAAAATGGGTCCTTTTTGTTGGTCCAGAACCATGTTCATGCACTGTATATTAAATATTAGATATTACTGTATTGTGTATGAACCTGGTCAGACTGCTGGGACCTTACAGAATATAGCGGCATGGCACATGCAGGACTGTACCCAGCGCTGGTGCGTTTTTAACCAAAGAGGATCACCAACCTGAGGTTTCATGTTAGCGATCATATTTACTAGGTGTGCCAAACGCATTGATGCCCCAATGATTTACATTCTTCTTATCTTTTACTATGTGTAAAATTATTATTCACAATCATATTCACTGCATGGAAAATTGAATTCCTGGCTTGTTTAGGTCTTTAAAGTAATAGTTAACCTTTAAGTTAACTTTTAGGGGCCCATTTACTTAGTTGAGTGAAGAAATAGAATAAAAAAAAACTTCGAATTTTGAATGTTTTTTTTGGCTACTTCGACAGTCGAATTGGCTACTTCGACCTTCGACTACGACTTCGAATCGAACGATTCGAACTAAAAATCGTTCGAATATTCGACCATTTGATAGTCGAAGTACTGTCTCTTTAAAAAAAACTTCGACCCCCTACTTCGCCACCTAAAACCTACTGAGGTACAATGTTAGCCTATGGGGAAGGTCCCCATAGGCTTCCTGGCAATTTTTTGGTCGAAGAAAAATCGTTCAATCGATGGATTAAAAACTATTTTTCGTTCGATCGTTCGATCGAACTATTTGCGGTAAATCCTTCGACTTCGATATTTGAAGTCGAAGGATTTACATTCGGCAGTCGAATATCGAGGGTTAATTAACCCTCGATATTCGACCATATGTAAATCTGCCCCTTCGTATATTATAGAATGGCTGATTCCAAGAAACTTTTCAATTGGCCTTCAATTTTTCTTTTTTATAGTTTTTGGAATATCAGCCTTTTTCTTCTGCCTGTTTCCAGCTTTCATATAGGGGCAAAATACGGAGAGAAGGCGCACACCCATTAAAGTAAAATGAGGGGTGCTAATCCATAGGGGACTCCCCATAAGGGTCTCCAAATAAAGTTATAGATACTCAGGGTAATGGATAGCACACCCAATTTGAAAAAATAGTAGAAAATGTATTACAAAGATGAAAAGAAAAATACAAAAATACAAAAATTAGACCTTAAGGGTCTTCCTCAGGGGCACAAATAGACAAAAAAACAAAAATTGGGGGCCTCTGACCCCATCAAAAACACAACGGCTACAAATGTATTGTTAATGTAACTTTTTATTATTCAGCTTTCTATTTTGGCCCTCTCCTATTCATATTCTAGCCTCTTATTCATATCAATACATGGTTGCTAGGGACATTTGGACCCTATCAACCAGATTGTTGACATTGCAAACTGGAGAGCTGCTGAATAAAAAGCTAAATAGCTCAAAAACCCCAGATAATAAAAAATGAAAACCAATTGCAAGTTGTCTCAGAATATCACTCTACTTTCATAATAAACGTAAATTTAAAGGTAAACAACCCTTTTAAGTCCTGTACGTGGACAGTATCACTAAACATGTGCTTACACTATTTTTTAAGAATCGATGTTTGGCTACTTGTTTGGACATCATAACTGACAAATACAATTTAGTGATGGCCAAATTTATTCTCCGGGCGTGAATTTGCGTCGAATTTGCCCGTTTCGCCACCTGTGAATATATTCGCAAATTTGTCGCGAAACTTCGCTGGCGTCGGAAAAATTTTTGATTCACTAATACAATTATAGGAGTAATTATGCACATCAGTGTTCCCAGGATCAATAACACCCACAGCCAATGCCATTTTTTTCTCTTATCACTTACACGTCTCATTATATTTCTCTAACTTGTGTACATTGAGACAATGTTTAACTGTATTTACTTAAAGAGATACTGACACCAGAAAATAACCTTTTTTTTATATCATAACATTGTCTTTAAATGCTATTTATAATTTTGCCATAAAAGTATTTGTCTGATGCTTTTACATTACCATTCTTAGCCCCATGTTCCTGTATGAGGGGGCTGCCATATTTGTGCAGCAGGAGTCCGTTAGCATTAGAAACTCTGACTGACAGGTTAAGAAGGGACAGTCAGGTTGACAAAACAGTCAGGTTTAGGAACTTCAAGTAACAATTAAAAGCACAACTATCAGTGAAAAAAGATCAACATGGCCTATAGGTAACTTTTTATGTAGATTAATATTTTAAAAAGAAAATTTCTAGTGTCAGTATCACTTTAAGAATTCACTGGTTTTATATTGCTCTTCTGTGATGTCACAGAATAAAAATAATGACAGTTTCAATTTCAGACTGAACATTTTTACCATGAACTTAAAGAGTTTTTTTGCCCTTCTTTTCTTCTAGACTTCAATCTGAGATGTAAAATGTGATATCTGTCTTTTAATGGATTGGATAGGAATGAAAAAGAAAAGAACGCACAGAAATTCAAGAACACGTGGCAATGTTACCCTTATATCCCCATGTGGTGCCAGTGTGACAGAAACAAAATATTTTAACATTTTTAGTCCATGCCTCTCCCATCACCAATCTGCTTAATTAAAGACTATATCAAATGACAGGATACCTTTAGGGGACATATATTTCACTCTCAGCATTTACTATGACAGACAGAAAGAACGGATTTCCAGAACAGCTTGTAGTTTGGCACCTAAGCCTTATAATTACATAATTAAGAACGCTACACTTCTCTAGAAACACTCCACAGTCGCCTCTCTATATGTATACATGACTTTAACTGAGCCAGTACATCAGCAGATCTGTCAGGTACCTCATTGGTATTCAGTGCATCAGAATTAGCTAGTCGGAGGGTTGCTTTGGTGACACTGCCCACACAAGTGAAAACAAATGGAGCTTTTAGTCTCTTCTCCTGCACAAATTTAAACAATGACGTGAGTATTTCTTCTCCTGGTCCCAGCCGCAGGGCATAAGCTGAAAGGGGGCTCGGGCCTCCCTGAGGGAAAAAGAAATGAGAGTTATTATAAGCACTGATAGCTATTATTCAAAGGTGAGAAGATAATTTGGGGACATTTGGAATTCATAAAGAACTTGTAATTTGTGGAAATTCATAAAAGTTAATGGGCCCAACAGCAAAATCTTTTTAAGGCACCACTAGGGTTGCCACCTTTTTTTAAAAAATTTACCGGCCAGTGATGGAGTGGTAACACCGTGACGTAAAAAGGTGCGGAGCCACGGGTAAAAGGGGACGGGGCCGCGTGCGGCCTGAAGCAAAATGGGGCGGGCCCCATCGCGAGAGGGGCAGAAGACTAAGGAGAGGTAAGTTTCTGCCGGAGGGCCAAGGACTGTTGTTATAGGTATTACAAATTACCGACAGCTACATTGCCGGTAAATTTGTGATACAGGCCCCGGCCCTGGTAGGTATTTTACCGGCTAGGCCAGTAAAATACCAGCTGGGTGGCAACCCTAGGCAAACAGAATCACTGGCACACGTGGCAATTCAGGTGCCGGGTTACCCCGTGCTCTTTATTGTGCGTATTCCTGGGGGTTGCCGTGCCCTCTACACTGTGCACCGGGCTCAAACTATCAAACTGTGAGGAGAGTGTGCGTTGCTTCATCCAAGTTCCTGGCAACCCTAGGCACCACCTCAGTCAGGCCCTCATGGGATCTTACATATATTTGCTATAAAATCCAAATTTCTGGAATTAGCAAAAATCCCAAAAATTCTGGCTTTTCGGGAAAACACCAGAAAAAATAGCACAATTCGTTTTTTTTTATTATTTTACATTGTAACAAACTTCAAAATAAATCTGCACGCACTCCTGCAACCATGGCCATGGAGGTTAAAAATGTAACTTTATTCCATATTAGTTAAAAGGTATGCGTCCTAGCGCGTTTCGTATCGACAGATTCGTAATCATAGGTTATTTTGTTAACAAGTGCCTATGATTACGTATCTGTCGATACGAAACGCGTTAGGACGCATACCTTTTAACTAATATGGAATAAAGTTACATTTTTAACCTCCATGGCCATGGTTGCAGGAGTGCGTGCAGATTTATTTTGAAGATTGATATTGCCTAAGCTACGGATTCGGGGCACGGCACCCGGACCATTCGGCTAACTCGGTGAGTGAAAAGCTCTTTGGCTGTTTTCTACTACTAAAGTAATTGGAGTGATGGGCCTGGGGTTTGGACACCCAGGTCAGATATTTCTGCTTGGTAAGGATTGCCCAGTGGTTTATATCGATACATAATTTGAGCAATTAATAGGGATTTTACCTGCAAAGTTCAAAAGTGGTTTTGCTCTACGTATATAAAATAATTAGTCCAGAAGAGATTGGAGCCGGCATTTTCTTTTTGTGCATATACATTGTAACAAATAATAAATTCAATAAATTACAACATGTATTCAACAATTCGTGCTTTTGCACGATTTTATCAAGTTTGTCCCTGTTTCAATTAAATTGCGCTTTTTAAATAATAAATAAGATCCTATCGGATTCTACTTTGCTCTGACTTTTTTTATTTCAATGCTCGGATTTTGATAAATAGGCCCCCCGTGTCTGGCCAATGTAGTCAGTGCTGTGTTCATGGTGGAAGCCACAGGTTTCTGCACTCCAAAATAGACCACATAGGGGCACATTTACTTAGCTCGTGTGAAGGAATAGGATATAAAAAACTTTGAATTTCAAATGTTTTTTTTTTGGCTACTTCGACCATTGAATTGGCTACTTCAACTACGACTTCGACTCGAACGATTCAAACTAAAAATCGTTCTAATATTCGACCATTCGATAGTCGAAGTAATGTCTCTTTAAAAAAGACTTCGACCCCCTACTTCGCCACCTAAAACCTACCGAACCTCAATGTTAGCCTATGGGGAAGGTCCCCATAGGCTTTCTAAGGTTTTTTTGGTCGTAGAATAATCGTTCAATGGATTAAATTCCTTCGAATCGTTCGATTCGATGGATTTAATCGATTTTAATCGTTCGATTGAACTAATTACGGTAAATCCTTAGACTTCGATATTCGAAGACGAAGGATTTAACTTCGACAGTCGAATATCGAGGGTTAATTAACCCTCGATATTCGACCCTATGTAAATCTGCCCCATAGACTTGCAGAAATGTGCAAAACAAATGGCAGATTGTGCCCATTTTTTGCACTCTGTACATTTATAAACAACCCATAACAAGCGTCAATAAAATGTATGAAATTACATAAAGTCTCAAATAATTTTTTTTAGTGTTTGGGATATTATAAATATACTTTTGACTGTGCTACAAAATTGCATGTTCCCTTTGTGCATCCATAAATTCAGCAGTAGATTAATCCATAATGTATTAATCCATAATATGAGGCATTGCAACAATCTCTGATGTGAAGGGAGTTTACATTAAAAACAGTTCTGCTTCCCAAGCTTATTAAACATACATCAGAGTGGATCTTTCTTCACTTACTAACTATCTGTGAATTCCATCTGGGAAAGAAGGACTTTGGAAACAGCAGTAGCCTAATCCAACAGTACAGTATTGAAACCAGTTGCATAAGATGAAGAAGCATAAAAAAAACCAGCCGCCAAGGCTGATCAGGCTGCATCTCACAGATAACTATATTATCCTGTAAGAAATGGCAAAAAGGGAAAATGAGTTCATGAGTAAGTAATTAGGTATCCGATAAGAATCAAACGGATTCTATAACAGTTAGCAAACCCCTATGTAGATAAGATTAGCTATTTAGAATTACGTCCAGCAACTAGAGTTTTGTTAGTGCACTGGCCCTGATCTTCTTGTGAGCTGCCCCCACGGATGAACTGGCAAGTGTTGACTTATCCTTCTCCTACTGTGATTTTCTTTTCTACCAATAACATTCCTCCGGGTGCTGCTTACTTCATCTCTCTCCATAGTCCTCTTTCCCTCTGTAGTTGCATGCCCCAGTGCTGGAATACTAAACTCGAAGGAGACATCTGGTGCCCATTACGCAGTATTTCATACAGTCATGCAGTTTTAAGCCATGTTGACAATACTCAGAGAACTACAGAGAACTCATGTTGATAAATATGTAAAGGCAAATTGTACCCTTTATGCAAAAAGGTCTTCCAGTTATATCAACATCTTGTGTAAGTTATAAGAAAGCATGAGCAGGTACATATGGTACCTATGCATGCACATAACAAATGGAAATGGCATTAATTTATGAGTAGAGGCTGCCATATTGTCCACCTTAGCATTCATACAGTATAGAAGGCAATAAAAGGTATAGCAGAAGATGAGGGTGCTACAACCATGCTAACCCCAAGATCTAAAGGAGCAGTGGGCCAGGGTGCAGAAGGCTAGGGGAAATAAGAAGTGTAGGGTTGAGTAACATTGTTATCTACAATGTTCATTTACAAACACAACTGCAAGTGTGATCTTGCTAATAAACATTCATTGATTACTTGCATTAATTACTTGCGGGGCTGATCCTGGGCCTGCTGCCGCTTCCTGCTAGGTGCTTAAAACTATAGCATTGGAGCAGGTTAAAGGGAAGCTGCATTGCTAATGCAATGATCGCTATTGATATAAAAAATTGACATTCAGCTCTTAAAGTTACAGAAGGCGCCTTTTTGCTGCCCCTGGTAACTGGCTGCTCAATGCCACCTGAGTCAAGGTTCTCACCATGGCTCATGGCAGGAGCAGCCCTGATCACATGGGTTCAAACATGGTCTTGGTGGTGGTAATTCAGTGTGCTGTGCACTCATACTAGCTGCAGACATATTCCCAAAGAATCACATGCTACCGCTGTTTAAATGGCAAATAAGTGATGTCTTTCCCACTATAAATATTTTAGCCATAATTTTCACCCAATTGGCCTCAAAGCACAAGTTTCATTCAAAATGGAGCTTGCATACTGCACTTGAGGTTGCAAATGCCTAGGGATGCACCAAATCCAAGATTTGGTTCTGTACTCAGCCAGGATTTGGCCTTTTTCAGCAGAATTCAAATTCAACTGTTGAACCGAATCAGTATCCTTAATATCACGTGACTTGTTAAAATATTTTAACCGCGTTCTACATGTACAGTTTTCTTTTCCCCTTCCCTGATTTGCACTTGCAAATTTGGATTCAGTTTAGTATTTGGCCGAATCTTTTAAGAAGGATTTGGGGGTTTGCTGAATCCAAAAATAGTGGGTTTGGTGCATCCACCCCTAATAACAACACAATTAATAGTCATAAATAAATAGTGCTCTTTTAATGGAATATAGAGAAACTTCAAGTATTCAAAAGATCAAGCATCTGCGTCAACCTGAAAATCAGGGAACAACAACAGAATAATCAAGAGGGTCACATGAAGAGGAACAAATGTGAAATGATGGGAATGGTCATCAAAAAACGAAATAATGCAACCTTGCTCAGGGTGCTTCTCACTTTACCAAGTTAAACTAATTTTCAGTTTTTTTGTAGTTTTGTTTGCATTTTAGTCTTCAAATACGAAGCTTTTGAATCAACTGCAAGTTTAGGAAAACAGCGGGAGCTTAGGGAGCTTAATGCGTGGCTAAAGTCTTGGTGCAGGAAGGAAGGGTTTGGGTTCATAGAGCACTGGGCTGACTTTTCGTTGGGGTACAACTTATACAGCCGTGACGGTTTGCACCTCAATGGAAGGGGGTCCGCGGTGCTAGGGGAAAGAATGGCTAAGAGGTTGGAGGAGTGTTTAAACTAGGCAAGGGGGGGGTGGGTGAGAGAAAGGATTATGGGGAAGCTAGTGTAGACGGGGCAGTGGGGTTAGTAAGGGGTCATGGGGGAGGAGTGAGGGGGGCATACAGTTTACCAGCTAAGGAGGTCCCTCTGTTACAAGGAAAACAGAATAATACTAACTTAACGTATAATTCTTTACCAAGTAATGCACATTTCAAAAGTAAAAGTAATAACCTCCGCTGTATGCTGGCAAATGCACGGAGTTTGTCAGGTAAAATGGGAGACCTAGAATTAATTGCATGCTCTAAAAATTATGATATAATTGGTATCACTGAGACCTGGTGGGATGAAACATGTGACTGGATTGTGAATTTAAATGGTTACACCCTTTTTAGGAGGGATAGAGGGATTAAAAAGGGTGGAGGAGTGTGTTTGTATGTAAAGCCTGAATTAAAGCCATGCGCTAAAGAAATAAAAATAGCTGGCACTGGTGAGGGTGTAGAATCACTCTGGGTAGAGATTTCGACTGGGCAAAAGGTATCAAAAAGAATTATCATTGGTGTATGCTATAAACCACCTCGTATAAGTGTCGAGTATGAAGCCGAGCTACTCTTGCAGATACAAGCGGCTTCACAGCTGGGTCAAGTTGTTGCTATGGGTGACTTCAATTATCCAGACATTGACTGGGGTAATGGGGTTGCTAAGACAGAAAAAGCTAGTAGGTTTGTAAATATGCTGAATGACAACTTTTTATTCCAGCTCGTTCAAGAACCTACTAGGAATAACTCTCTTTTGGACCTTGTAATAACTAACAATACTGAACTCATCTCTAACATTTGTGTGGGTGAGCATTTAGGGAATAGTGATCATAACATGGTCTCCTTTGAGATTCTGTTGCAGAAGCAATTCTATAAGGGAGTAACTAAAACACTAAATTTCAGACGTGCAAACTTTGACAGTATAAGGGCATCTCTGCAACATATTAAGTGGGAAATGCTTTTCACAGGGTTAAACACAGAACAAAAATGGGAAGTCTTTAAAATGCTGCTTAATAAATATACTTGTCAGTATATTCCACTTGTAAGCAAGGAACGTCGTTGCAAAGCAAAACCTTTTTGGTTCAATAGAAGCGTTGGTGTTGAGGTGGGTAAGAAAAGACGTGCTTTTAAGGCTTTCAAGTTAGCTGGTACAGCCGAAACATTTATAAGGTACAAGGAGGCCAATAAATCATGCAAAGAAGCTATAAGGCAAGCTAAAATTGCTATAGAAAAGGATATTGCAGCAAGCAGTAAAAAAAATCCAAAATTATTTTTTAAATATGTCAATAGTAAAAAAATGAAGCAGGAAGGGGTGGGACCCTTACTATCAGAGGGGGGTCAGCTGGTTGATGAAAACAAAATAAAAGCGCAGATTCTGAACTCGTATTTTTCATCTGTGTACACAAATGAAGAACCAGTAAGTGAAGGTTTCCTTCTTAACACTCCCAATTCTAGTAATACAACTAATGATGCATGGTTCACACATGAAGAAATTCAAAAGAGACTTGAACATGTTAAGATTAACAAAGGTCCAGGGCCAGATGGTATTCATCCCAGGGTAATTAGCGAGCTTAGCTCTGTGATTGCCAAACCTCTTTACTTAATTTTTCAGGATTCATTGAGATCTGGCATTGTGCCGAGAGACTGGCGAATTGCTAATGTGGTGCCTCTATTCAAAAAAGGATCCCGTTCTCAGCCTCAAAACTATAGGCCAGTTAGTCTGACGTCAGTATTAGGAAAGCTTTTCGAAGGGTTAATAAAGGATAAGATACTGGACTTCATAGCAAATCATAATACTATGAGTTTGTGCCAGCATGGTTTTATGCGTAATAGATCTTGCCAGACTAACTTAATTTCTTTTTACGAGAATGTAAGTAGAGACCTCGATTCTGGGATGGCAGTGGATGTGATTTACTTAGACTTTGCTAAAGCATTTGATACAGTGCCACACAAAAGGTTACTGGTTAAATTAAGGAATGTTGGCCTGGAACATAGTATTTGTACCTGGATAGAGAACTGGCTAAAAGATAGACTACAAAGAGTGGTGGTAAATGGAACATTTTCTAATTGGACCAGTGTTGTTAGTGGAGTACCGCAGGGCTCTGTACTAGGTCCCTTGCTTTTCAACTTGTTTATTAATGACCTGGAGGTGGGCATTGAAAGTACTGTTTCTATTTTTGCAGATGATACTAAATTGTGCAGAACTATAGGTTCCATGCAGGATGCTGCCACTTTGCAAAGTGATCTGTCTAAACTGGAAAACTGGGCAGCAAACTGGAAAATGAGGTTCAACGTTGATAAATGCAAGGTTATGCACTTTGGCAAAAATAATATAAATGCAAGTTATACACTAAATGGCAGTGTGTTGGGAGTTTCCTTAAATGAAAAGGATCTAGGGGTCTTTGTAGATAACACGTTGTCTAATTCTGGGCAGTGTCATTCTGTGACTACTAAAGCAAATAAAGTTCTGTCTTGCATAAAAAAGGGCATTAACTCAAGGGATGAAAACATAATTATGCCTCTTTATAGGTCCTTGGTGAGGCCTCATCTGGAGTATGCAGTTCAGTTTTGGACTCCAGTCCTTAAGAGGGATATAAATGAGCTGGAGAGAGTGCAGAGACGTGCAACTAAATTGGTTAGAGGGACGGAAGACTTAAATTATGAGGGTAGACTGTCAAGGTTGGGGTTGTTTTCTCTGGAAAAAAGGCGCTTGCGAGGGGACATGATTACACTTTACAAGTACATTAGAGGACATTATAGACAAATGGCAGGGGACCTTTTTACCCATAAAGTGGATCACCGTACCAGAGGCCACCCCTTTAGACTAGAAGAAAAGAACTTTCATTTGAAGCAACGTAGAGGGTTCTTCACAGTCAGGACAGTGAGGTTGTGGAATGCACTGCCGGGTGATGTTGTGATGGCTGATTCAGTTAATGCCTTTAAGAATGGCTTGGATGATTTTTTGGACAGACATAATATCCAAGGCTATTGTGATACTAAACTCTATAGTTAGTATAGGTATGGGTATATAGAATTTTAATTAAAAGTAGGGAGGGGTGTGTGTATGGATGATGGGTTTTCATTTGGAGGGGTTGAACTTGATGGACTTTGTCTTTTTTCAACCCAATTTAACTATGTAACTATGTAACTATGTAACTGAGAATTAGCAATCCTAGGGTTAAATGAAACAGGAAGCATCTAAAAAGATCATAGATATGGCCACTATCTAAAGATAGTGGCCACATCTTCTAAAGAGAGCTAAGCTCTTGAGCTAAGGTCCTGGTACAGGTATAGGACCTATTCTCTGAAAACCCATTATCCAGCTCCATGTTGTAGCTCCCACCCTTCCCACCTATAGTCAGGTGATCCCAGTGGTGGCCAATAAAAGGGTAACCAAGTTTGGGAGTTTTAAGCTTGAAACCCGCATGTAAGTTGCAGGTAAAACTTAGTCCCTGTGTAAAATTTATAATGAAGCAATATAATTCTTAATGAATCAGATGAAAATTGAGCGTAGGACTGGCCAGATATGGGATGACTTTGACGTAGTTGGCCAGCTTAAATATATTGCAATAAATGTACAAACATTCCCTGTTTTGTTTTAAAGGTAAGGCATATTTTGGTAGCTTAAGGCACAAAATATCTCAATGTCTTAAATATATAATTAATTGGTGCAGAGGACCTCTTGTATTTGTATAAGTATATGTTGGCATCTAAAGTGAATGCCTAAGTATGTGATCATATAAAAAAAAAAAAAAAACTCTTTAATTGAGCATCTAAATGTGATCCCTTCCTATCTCTCTGAAGAGTCAAAGCATGACCCCCTAGCTTTATCACACATCTGGGCAATTGACAAAGTCATTAAGATACAATGTCTATGTGACCCACTTAGTATGCCTATAGGTTTTCCATACTCCATGGGGACCCTCTTGCACAATGCATCTCGTGACATGGGGTTGGTAAGGTGGATAAGAGATGCATAAAAGTAATTAGTTTGTCAAGGAAATAATGTGGAAGGTTATGCATTTCGAGGGCATGCAAAATGATTCCAAAGGAAATATTTAACAAAGTGATAACAACAGTTGCGCACTTCTACCCAAAGGAAACAATAATTATTATTCGTATGCAAAATATAGAAAGGCATCTCAAGCAAATTAAAAGTCAGACTGAAAATGAATGGGAATAGAATTAGGAGTCTCAGTTCCGATAAGTGGCATTGAGGGGCCTCATAGGCCTCATGTTGTGCATAAAAAAAAGCATGTTTATTGAGATGTATATACATTTTTGGCAATCCTTTGAATTGAACATGAAATTGCTATTTTTTACAGGGGTTTTTACTGTGAAGATTTACCTGCTGCCTACATTTTTCCCATTGGCTTCAATGGGTTACACAATAAATACTCCAAATTTGACCCTAAATATGTAGTAGTTACAATACTTGTAGCTAGAGAATACTTTTATAATAAGGGAAAATTAGAATAATATTTGCTATCCTCCACTAGGGTCATTTCCAAGGCCAGCCTTTGTATGGCCCCCATACAGCCCAGTTTTCTTGGCAACATCTTCAACTGTTTATCCCAGTGACCTGCTAGTTTAGGTTTAGGAAGTTAAAATGTCTCAGTTGTTCTATGGAGTCTTTATTCCATTAGAAACACATAAAAACAACAAATAAGAAGCCAGCATACAGATATAGTCTTTAATATTTGGTATGGTTTGATACAGAGACTATGTAATTTTTACTTCATTATATTACACTGTAATTAAACATGGGGCCTACTTTGCTAGGAAACGTGCTTAAATTAGCAGCTTCAATCCCTGGAACAAAGAACCAGATTTGCACAGATCAACTGGAGGATTATTTTGCTTTTTAATGCCCTAGAAAACTCTGGATAAGATTTATTGTGCAATATTGCTTTAAGAATACAACCTGATGTTGCCGGACTACAACTACCAAAAGGCTGGTTGAGAGGTGCAGAGCAGCAGTGCTTAATCTCCTTTAAATGGGTGGACACAGGGGTGCTTCATCGTCTGGAAACGAAGCACCCCAAACCTGCCCCATTTCCTTTGTTTGAATCATTGCAAGTAAAACATACAGGGGGTCTTATGTATCAAAATCTGAATTTTTAAATTAAAAAAAGTCTGACCAAACTAGAATCCACATTTGGACCTTATTTATTTTTAAAAAAGCACGATTTAATCAGATTGGGGACAAACTCGATAAAATCGAGCAAAAACCTAAAGTCGTACAATTTTTTTGGAGTTTTTCCCGAATCGTACAATTTTTTTTGGGCTTTTTCCTGAAAAGCCTGAATTTTTCAGATTTTTGCCCGAAAAAGTCTGAAATAGTCAGATTTTGAACTCGCGACTTGTGTGAAGATGCCCGATTCTTACAGCAAAGGCCTTGTATGCGCCTATTAAAGTAATGGGTGCCCACCAGACACACATGGCCCTGTTACAAATGCCCTGGTTCAGAAGACTGTAAAATGCAAAGAGAATCCCTTTGTGGCACCAGTCTGAATTTATTAAATGGCTTGACAGTTCATGGAAAGCTGCAATTCACACATTATGGGAAAAGCCAATGTTGCAATTATGAGTATTTTTTCATGGGACTTTTCCCATGCTACTTCATAAATGTGCCCCAAACTTCAGAAGCAGAAAGTCTAACCTGGGTATCTACATGGCAATAGAGGGAGATAAGAACCATAAATAACATTTTATGAATGGAAGTGGAAGTTTGATTCTTTGATCTGGGATATTGCAGCAGGGAATGCATAGAATTAAGTATGAAGGGCAAGTTTACTCACAGCAGGGAAAATAAGTAACTATATTTATAGTGATGGAGAAAATTAAATCTCTTATACAACTAAAAGTAATGCAATATTATAAGCCAAGATAAAATGTAATACCGAAGACAGTTGTAATCATTGTTTTTGATGGAAACTACAAAACTTTGATACAATACTACAAGAGGTCCTCTGCACTCAACCCATTATCAATATATTTAAGACAGCGACATTTTGTGCATACTGCTACCCTCATTGCACCCCCGCCTAATGGTTTTAAAAAATAGTGGTGAGCACAACTTTCCCTTGTTTGTCTTTGATACAATACTACCTGACTTAGTTACATAGTTACATAGTTAAATTGGGTTGAAAAAAGACAAAGTCCATCAAGTTCAACTCCTCCAAATGAAAACCCAGCATCCATACACACACCCCTCCCTACTTTCACATAAATTCTATATACCCATACCTATACTAACTATAGAGTTTAGTATCACAATAGCCTTTGATATTATGTCTGTCCAAAAAATCATCCAAGCCATTCTTAAAGGCATTAACTGAATCAGCATCACAACATCACCCGACTATTCCCTGCACAAAAACCCAGCTCAGTTAAATGGAGCACTATAGTATTTCTCATCAAACAAACAATTCTTCAAAGACACTTGCACAAAAGACAAGTAAATTTTTTGAAAAAAAAAGTAAAACATAGTACAAATACAGTAAATGTAATAGATATGGTTTGGCTGAACAAATCAGCTATTGATTTAAGCAGTTAAAGGGAAACTTTAGTGAAAAAAAAAATTATCATTGCATGACGGAAACAAATGTCATTCTAATAAACTTCCTCTAAATTTTTACTGGGTTTACCTTTATTTGGAAATGGAATTGAAAACATACAGACATTGTGTATCCCTTCTATATAGGAGGAGTTATTTCTCTACCAATTCATTTAATCGGTTGGCTTTTTTATTTCAGGATTCAGAATCAGCAAAACAGGCAATATAAGAGACACTGCTTTTAATAGCTTTTCTATACATTTACAAATAACCCTAAAACCCTTGAGATTTTTTTAAATGATATATTTTGGAAAGTTCATTTTGCAAAATGGGGTAGAATTCCCCTTTAACGTGTATTTATACTTAATATATACTCATTTATAATGCATTTTAAGTATACAGTATAGGTATGGGACCTGCTATCCAGAATGCTCGGGACCTGGGGTTTTCCAGAAAACTGATCTTTCAGTAATTTGGATCTTCACACCTTAAGTCTACTAGAAAATAATTTAAACATTGAATAAACCCAATAGGCTGGTTTTGCTTCCAGTAAAGATTAATTATATATTAGTTTGCATCAATTACAAGGTACTATTTTATTATTACAGAGACAAGATTTCCATAATTCTGAACTTTCTGCATAATGGGTTTCTGGATAACCAATCCAATACCTATATATGTGTAACGGTGGTATGAAGAGAATAGGACAAGATATGCAATGCTTTTAGGAGAAGCCAAGAGCTGTATACTCACGCGAAGAAGGACAACTATTATAGGGACTTTGTTTTTTGTTATATTTTTATTCTGATGCTTCCCTATTTGCCTTTTAGTCTGTCAATCAAATGTGTGCCTGGCTGCTAAGGCTAGTGGTACCCAGCAAACAGCTTCACTTCCAAATTGGAGAGACTACATAAAGAGACATTAGCAATTGAACTACTCAGAAATAGATAGAGAGAGAGAGAGAGATACATAGATAGACACATAAAGAGTTTAGCCAGAAAAGTATGTAAAATAAGTGTTTAAAATATGATTTATCATTTTATATGGCTCTTTTACGCAATTAGCACAATCCTACTTAATATACTTTATCATCTCTTGGCATCTTTATATTACATTACATTTTATTCAGTACCAGTATTTTATTAAAGCAAACAAGCTATATTTTTCTCAAAGATATTATTTTTATTGTTGCTAGCGCTAAATCCTAAGACCTGCGCTCATTACACGGTTTTCCCCATGGAATGCAAGGGCAGATATGCTGTTTTGAAATGTGAAAACTTACATGGGTAGAGAAAGGATTGGTCTATGAGTGTTGTAATTCATAATCAAATGGGTGGGATAAAAAAAAGGAATAACCGTAATAAACGATGATATATCTTAAAGTCACATTCAATCAATACATTTAGGAATAATAGTTATATATATATATATATATATATATATATATATATATATATATATATATATATATATATATATATATATATATATATATATATATATATATATTTATTTGTAATTAGATTGTACCTTTAGAGCTCTCCTTGCCCCAACACTGACATTGTAGCAGATAAACACCCTTCTTTGTTCTACATGTTCGACTAGGGAATAGTCCAAATTTGATTTGAATTTGAAAAAAATTTGAATATCGAAATTTATAATGTACTGGCCTGCCGAATTGCTGTTTTAGCTTATGGGGAACCTCCTAAAATCTCTTTGGAGTCAATTGGTGGACTTTGAATCAAATTCGATCGAATAGGCTGTTACTACAATTCGTACGATTCTAATTCGAAAGAAAACGGCCTATTCACCTGAAAAAAAAAATTATTTTAAATTCGACCCGTGATAAATCTGCACCTAAATGTTATAACTTTCTTTTGTTATAAGTCAGTATCGAATATGATTCCAGCAGGGTTATTTCCAATTAATACATACTTCATTAACAGATGTTCGTTGTGTGTAATTTAGTTATAGATCGCCAAAGGCTCAATTTAGGACAGACTGTGTCCTAATAAAGTACAATTTGGGAGATGGAGGAGACAGCAGCAATCTATTCATTTAAGCATTTTAAAACAAATGGTACTTGTACGTGGAATGGTTAAGAAAATTGCAAATGAGGTGGAGCGTTAGATGCTGGGACACACTCTAACAGAGCTGACAAATGGCACATGCTTAGGCTTTATAAGAAAATAAATGGTTCTGCATGTTTAGTACATACACAGTATCCGTGCTGTTTGAATTTAAAGCAAAGAGCAAAGAAATTTCATGGTCACCAAGAGGAGACGTGTCATAAATAGGCAAGAGATATGCTCAAAAAATCAAATCACCCTATATACATATATTAAAAGGGTAAAATGCACACTTAATTCTATGGCACCATAACAGCATGAGCATAAGAACTGTCTATATTTAAAGCATTAATAGTTTTCTCTCACTATAAAACCACTGTGGAAAAGTCTAAATATGATGCCAATATATTCTGAAAAAGCTGTAAAAATGAATAGGTAATAGTGTAGTATTTCAATTACCTGCCCATTTCAAGTTCTTCCACCTCCCCTAAGAAAGGGTTTTTTCAGTACTAATCAAAATAATTTCCTCAAAATGAAAAATTGGTTCTGATTTTTTTAAGTGCTCTATCAATAACCTGAAATGAGTAGCAATGGTTCAATACTAACAAAATATGTAAAAAAAAAATACTTTTGGCCCAATAGAATTTTTTATTAATAGTTGAATCAGGCAAAAAAAGATGTGAGTTTTATAGTCTATTATTTTTATGCATGCGCCATATATACATAACGTTTTGCAGTAATTTTTTAAATAGGTTTTATTTGGAATTAACTATAAGTTTCTGATGTTACTACACCTTTAATTTCTTCTCTCCTATACATTTATATATTGTTCCATAAAAGAACTTTAAGGGGTCAATTTACTAAAGTTTGTAAAAATTGTCTATAACTCGTCACTCATTATCACTGAGAATATTCTTGGGAGAGAATGTTCTGCTCGCAAATTTACTAAAGTGTGAGGAGACAAATTTGTCTTGCGATAAGCACACACAAGCATAGCAGTTCACTTCAGCGTTATTTCTGGCGAATTGCGAGCTTTTGGCACCACTGCCAATGGCCACAGTAATATATATATATGAATGAGTTTATACAAAATAGTATTTATAACCAGTTTATAATGTAATATTAAATATACTTATGGCCAATTAAATACTATCAAGAGTAAATTATTGTAAGATTATATAAATTCACTTTATAAGTATCATTCTTCCGCCAAAACAATCACTAATGGGCAGATTTATCAAAGGTCGAGGTGAATTTTCGAATTAAAAAAATTAAAGTTTCAAGCTATTTTTGTGGACCTCGACTAGGGAACAGTCCAAATTCGATTAGAATTTGAAAAAAAATTGAAAATTTGAATCGAAATTTATCATTTACTGTCTCTTTAAAAATTCAACTTCGACCATTCGCCATCTAAAACCTGCTGAATTGCTGTTTTAGCCTATGGGGGACCTCCTAGAACCCATTTGGAGTCAATTGGTAGACTTTGAAAAATCAAAGTTTTTTTTGGGAAAAACTTAGATTCAAATTCGATCGAGTGCGTTATTACTTCGATTCGTACTATTCGATTGAAAACAGACCTGTTTGGGCAAAAAAAAAACTAGACTTTATTTCGGTTGGTCTTTTTGAATTAGAATTTTATCGTTTTTCAAATTCAAAATTCGACCCTTGATAAATATGCCCCTAATTGTCACTGCTTATGTTTAAAAAAACACTAGACTACACTCCTCTTTTAGTATACAATTTCTGTCTTTTCTGTCTTTTTTTTTTTTTTTACAAAACACCAATCTCTAGGTGGCGATAAAAATTGGAGAAATATTGTCTATATTTGGCAATAATTTTAGCAACAATCTTTAGTAAACCTAGCGAGATAACTTAGGTAGCATTAATGCGAAAATAGACGTTAATATATATGGTTGGCAGAATATTCGCAATGACAGAAGTGCTTGCACATTAGCAAACTTGCTTTTGCAGATTTTCTGCCATTTTTTTCTGGTGCAGTTTATTATCGCTGCTTATTGCACCTTAGTAAATTGACACTTAGGTTCTATTATACTTCCATTTCCCTTATTTGTGCCAAGTAGATATTTGATAGATCTACTCCAACATCTATCTTCTATCATTACTCTGAGCATGATTGCTGTGTAAACAGCAACAGCTTATTGTTAGTTCTTCTCCCAAAGTCATTTTTTTTCATTATATAATGAGGTGTTGAATGGTTCAAGAATCCCTTAGCTGATATCAACGTTAATGATACTGTATATGAAAATATTGATGTTTTAAGGAGGCCGGATCCCTCCCTGGTACACCCATATTGAAGTGGGCGACATAGGGCTGATCCAATTGTCGGCCCTAGGGCCCAACGATCAGATCAGAATGGAGGCCAAACGGGCGGTCGGATTGCGGAACCCTATCAGCGAAAAGATGCTGCTGCGATCCGACTGGATTTTTTAACCTGCCCGATCAGCATCTGCCCGACTTTAGGCCAGATGTAGATCGGGGACGCCCATCGGATGGCCCCACACACGGTCCAATAAGCTGCCAACTCGGTCTTTATCGGCACATGTATGAGAACCTTTAGCCATTCAACCATACAGTAGTTCTAAGAATATCAAGTACAGGAAATCAGAGTTTAGCCAGAATCACTCTAACCTTCAAGCTTGGCTTCCAGATGTAGCTAGAAAAACAAATAAACATTTCCCACCAAAATTCCCCATCTACCAGCTTTACTGCATCAGGCTAGACTTTGGTAACAATTACTTTAGAGCAACAAGGATGGATTTAGTTCATAGTTAATGCAAACAGAACTAATACAACTTATCAGTTAATGGATGACATTAATGGACTATTTAAATAAAAATGGATTTTAGTAATCCTGAAGGATGCCAAGCAGTTCAACATTATCAAAACAGATTAATGTGTCAGTTCTTAAGAATATGCTTGACTGCTCTGAGCAGTTGAACATCAATCTGATCTATGGGGTGTTGGAGCTCAGCAACAGTGCTTTAACACCAAACTGAATAACTAACTGATCATTAATCACTAACCCCCCAAGTTAATGTGGGGATTACTGGTTTGGACAAGACCTCTTTAATACAGTATATAATCATCTAGGCAATATGGACATTCATTCTGAGAAATCACCATTGTTAACAGATTGGCCCTACACATTATAAATATATAATGTACATATAAATATATATATATATATATATATAAATAAAGTCCTGTCAGGTGCACTCTTAACCAAAAAGACGGCCCAAGTGATGGAGCCAAAGCGTTAAAATAAAAACACTCCAATCCAATGAATACAATAATTGAATACGATAATTTGAAAGACATTACTCATAATTTTCTGCTTTCACTAACCATAGGAAATTTTTACTATTGTATAAAGCAGGACAAAAGAGAAATTTCACTGTTTAAGATGTCACTCAAAATACCCATTTGATATTGTGCATTTCCAGAAAAACGATCATCCTATGAGCGTATGTGACTCAGATCCTGTTCCCCTATTATATTCAACCACATGCAATTGAGCAAAATATCTAGATAGCCAAGAGAAAGACCTTTGTGTCCCACTGTCATCAGGTTCTCAATGGAAGCAAAATTTTATAACTTTTGAAAAACATGATTCTTATCAAAATTGTGACATGTCATTAATCACAAAATAGACTCATATTACCTCACCGGGTCTAAATCTTATCAACACACACACCCAGCACCTGTGGGTTCACTGGCAGATGCCATAACAACTCAAGATATGATCAGTCTTCAGTAAGATAGTAGTGGATGATCAGAGAAAATAATTTTATTTTTACCCCCACATCATTCACAAGTAATTCATTCATTGTAAGTCATGAAGTATTTACTTAGACATGCCAGATACACGTTTATTTTTTATTAAAAAAAAGCATTCACAAATAATGATATTTCCCATTAGATGCTTCAGGACAGAGTGTACTGAAATGTTAGAGTGTGTAGGGACCCATAGGGTTAACGCTCCCCTATGGCTTTAAATACGTACACTTCCTGTTCCTGGGCAACTACAGAACAGTGTATCATTGGCCCAGAGGCTGATGACCACTTCCTGTCACACTTCAGTATAGTGCTGGGCAGAGGGTGGTACTTTGTCTTTGCCTCCCACTCCAGGAGGGAGTGAATGCTGTTGGAAGCCTGGGACTTTGCCCCAGTAAAGGAGGCCCTAAGGGTGGTGAGACCCTTGTGAAGTCAGGGATACAGGGACCCTGTGAATGAGGAGTAGTCAGGACAGGCTAGTTGTTTCTAGGAAAGTGAGGCAGATAGAAGTAGTGAGCAAGAGCAGCCTGGCTCCAACTAGGAGGGATAGCAAGGGGGTAGCTCTCCCTCAGGCAAGACTGGCCTGTAGTGTAGGGATCACAGTCTAATAGGGATTTAGGTTTAGTGATTTCCCTGATCCACTGTGTGGGGATCCAGGTCACGGTACAGAGAACCTGAAGGTGCAACTATCCATGTGCTACACTATCTCCACAGGGATGCCACATGGTGCTGCCTCTGAAATGCTGTGATGTTACCTGACATGTATGTGATAAACCTTTACAGAATGTGAACATGAAAACCCTGACTGGCACTTTAAGAGGATAAAGCCTGTTGCTATTTGATTTGTTGAAGAACCTTCTCGCATCCAATTCTTTTATTAAGTCACGCAGCACAAGTGAGGTGTAGTTTCATAGCACCCTTCCTTCATCCTTTCATGTAGCAAAGGCCCATCTTGTGGAGTTGAATCAGAGGTGTAACTATAGAGGAAGCAGACCCAGCAGTCGCAGGGGGGCCCGGACTCTGGGATCATCTTCCTCTATAGCTAATAAGACAACCACCTCCTCCCCAGCTGCTTTCTTACTGGCAACGAAGGGGGACACAAGTTGGGCATGGGCGGAGTCTGTGTGGGGCAGAGATGGGGGGAAGTGGGCGGAAGTGGGGCAGGAAGTGGGTGGGAGGATGAGGATCGGAGTATGCTGGGTCTCTCTGAAGATTCTTTTGCAGAAGATTCTTTTTTAGCCTGCCTTTCATTCTTCTTTTCTGAGAAGCATGGATGAGACACTTTAACTTACTGTACAGGTTTGTAGCTGTAGTGTTGTTCTGATTATAGGCCTTTGAACTTGCTGCACCATGCATAGGCAGACAGCAAATGGTTGTCATAGATTATAGAGGAGACTGGAAAGGCAGTGGCGTAACTAGGGAGGGGGGCCCGGGAGGAGAGGGGGCCCGGCCGACATTGATGTCCTCCTGGCTGATGAATGCAGCCAGCATCGCATCGGGTGTTTGATCCGTCATCCGTCCCCACTGCCACTGGCCCTACCTCCTCTCCAGGCATACTCCCGAGTTACGCCACTGCTCCCGAGTTCGCCTCATTCTTACTTCCGCCCTCTCTCTCTCTGCTCGTCTGACGTCTGTACTCGCCTCTCGCCCTCCCTCTTCCTCTTGTGTAGTTGTGTGGACGTCGCACGTTGTGACGTGAGTCACGTGACAGACGGTGCAGGTGAGGCAGGGAGAGCGGAAGAAGCAAGATTAGGCAGAGGCTGCCTGCCTGCACTGGCACCGCGTGACTGCTGGACTCGGGGCGGGCTGGTCGGACTAGGAGCTGCCTGTGCTGCTGCTGCTGTGCATGTGAGACAGAGAGTGGAGACGAGTACGTACCGTACGTTTCCTACTTTCCCCCCCTGACCCAGTGTTTGTACCTGTGTGTGAATGTGGATGGTGCTGGCTGTGTCTGTCTGTACTGTATACCTAATAAAATGTGTGGGAATACGATGCTGCAGGGTCAAAGTTTTGAGGGGATTTTTGAAAGTTTGAAAACCAAACTACAGATGGAGGAGAGAATTGGGGAATGGAAAATTGTAAAAAAAAATAAAATTGTAAAACGTAATAAATCATAAGGAAAGAAGAGACCAGATAGAACACAAAAGGGGAGCAGTATAAAAAAGTGCTATAGAGATATTTTAACAGAAAAGGAACTGAGATTAAACAGGTAAAGGGGTTTTGTAGAAAGGGAGAGAAAATCATTATCATTAATAACTGGTTTCCTATTAATAAAATTGGGATCATATCACTGGCCTTCATATATATTTATCTTTATTCCCTATTAATAACATTTAGATGATAGATCAACCATTATTTTTACCGGCCAGGCCAGTAAAATACCAACCTGATGCCAACCCTACCTACAAATTGTAAGCAGCAGTCCTGCCCTGCTTTATGCCCTGCTTTATGGCAGCTGAGATTCTAGCTATCTGTATAACAGAGCATTCTGTCCCAGTGGCTGCACAGATCCTATCTGATCCCCATTGTAAGCAGCAGTCCTGTCCTGCTTTATGGCAGCTGAGATTCTAGCTATCTGTATAACAGAACATTCTGTCCCAGTGGCTGCACAGATCCTATCTGATCCCCATTGTAAGCAGCAGTCCTGTCCTGCTTTATGGCAGCTGAGATTCTAGCTATCTGTATAACAGAACATTCTGTCCCAGTGGCTGCACAGATCCTATCTGATCCCCATTGTAAGCAGCAGTCCTGTCCTGCTTTATGGCAGCTGAGATTCTAGCTATCTGTATAACAGAGCATTCTGTCCCAGTGGCTGCACAGATCCTATCTGATCCCCATTGTAAGCAACAGTCCTGTCCTGCTTTATGGCAGCTGAGATTCTAGCTATCTGTATAACAGAACATTCTGTCCCAGTGGCTGCACAGATCCTATCTGATCCCCATTGTAAGCAGCAGTCCTGTCCTGCTTTATGGCAGCTGAGATTCTAGCTATCTGTATAACAGAACATTCTGTCCCAGTGGCTGCACAGATCCTATCTGATCCCCATTGTAAGCAGCAGTCCTGTCCTGCTTTATGGCAGCTGAGATTCTAGCTATCTGTATAACAGAACATTCTGTCCCAGTGGCTGCACAGATCCTATCTGATCCCCATTGTAAGCAGCAGTCCTGTCCTGCTTTATGACAGCTGAGATTCTAGCTATCTGTATAACAGAACATTCTGTCCCAGTGGCTGCACTGATCCTATCTGATCTCAATTGGAAGCAGTTGTGTTTCAGAGAGCTCTCATGTCTGGAGCAAGCCCAGGCCCTGCTAGGGCTGGTCGGGCTACCCGGAAAACTGAGGCCCAGGCTTTGGGGCCTAGCCATGCGGCTGAACTGTCAAGGCCAAGACTGAGATCCTCATCTGTTGGGACCCCAGGAACACCAAGGGGGAAAACCAGCAGTGAGAGTGAGATGGAGGTGGAAAAGTTTGTGGCTGAGACCAGGAGGCAGAAGCAGAAAAATGCAGCAGCAGCTCGTGCTCAGGAGGTGGAAGCCCGCAGAGGTGCCCCTAAAGGAAAGATCTCCCCTGGAGCTGCTAATGTTAACCCTGTGCTACAGGGAAATATGGATGGAAAGCAAATATCGGAAATAAATCAGCAGGAACACAAAGGTATGGAAAAACAAACTTTGCCTTTAATTTCAACAGAAGTTAAAAATGACTTGTCAGTTACAAATGTTAATGTACATGGAGATAAACATATTACTACTTGCCAAAGTTCCCCCCAGCAATGTGTGACTGTGGAGTGTGAGCAGCAGAAAGTCCAGCGCTGCAGCAATACCAAACAAACTGTGTCTCCATTGTGTGTGCTGGAATCAGTTGGCCAGGTGGGGGAGGAATCAGGTGCAGACATTAACTCTCCAGTGTGTGTGTTACCATCACAGCCAGCTTGCCAGGAGAGTGGGGCTACGGGTGCAGCTGCCAGACCTTGCACTCAAGCACCCACATCTTTACTTCATGGAGCAGCCGGCGCCACTAAAGTTCCCAGTGGAAAGGGGAGAAGGAGTAAAGCTTCCAGCATTGCACCAGTTCCTCATGGCTCAGAAGGCAACAGCCCTGGTGGAAGCCCTGGAGCCAGCATTGCACATAACATCAGTAAAGGAGCTGCAGTTAAAAAGGCACAACATAAAGAAGCAAGTAATAAAGGCAAAGTTAAAGAGACAATTTCTGCAGAAAAAGTAGCTGAAGCACTAAAAGAATTAGCTACATTGCAAAACAGAAAAAAGTCTTTGGAAATGTCAATAAAACACTTAACAAATTCAATGGTGTTTTCAGATGACAAATATAAGGAATCCAACAGTTGCAAACGTGATGAACTGGGGAATGAACTTGCTGGTATAGAGCTTCGCATTTCTGAGCTTTATAAAGATGTCGGTCCCTGGAAGGAAGTTTATCAAAATAAACAGAGATTTGCAGCAATGTCAACCAGTGTCCGCACTCCAGCTGCAAAACCAGCTTTGGTAAAGTCACTTCAGAGCAGCACATCTAACAGCCCTGCGTCATCTGAGAGTGAGGCGGATTTCATAAAGCCTTTACCCCCCAGGCTGCAGAGGAGACGGGGCAAGATAAACTGGCAGAACATGGCGTTTGATCAGCAGGAAGTGGATGCCCAGGAAAGGAAACAGGAAGAAAAGGCCTTTAAAGCTACTGTTGGGAAGAAGGACCAGGCTTTTGTACTGTCATCTGATCAGGATTTTCCAGAGCTGCCAAAAGTTGAAGGCAAAGTTACAGCAAATCCTGTACCACAAAATACCAATGACAGTGGGAAAGAACAGCAAGAAAGTGCCCAGGATCCAGCTGAAACCGTGTCCATAGAAGAAGAAGAACTGCATGCAGAAGAGATGGACATTACACCAACAAAGACTGCTTCTTCCAGTGTGAATGAGAGTGAGAGGGTGGAGAGTGGGGTGATGGAGGAGAATGAAGTGGAAACCTCTGTAGCTGTTGGGAATGACAGTGTGAGTGAGGCTGTGACTGGTGTTGAGGGAATGGAGGGTGAATGTGGGGGAGTGCAAGCTGGAGGGATGGCTGGGAATGTGGCAGTTTCTGCTGCTAATGTATTGACAGAAGTTAGCCAGGGACAGGTAGATCATGGGCTCCCAGAACCTGTAGAGGTAGTGTCAGTTCAGGTAGGTGGCCAAGGAGAACAGGTCAATCCAGCAAGTTTCTGGGAGAGAAGGCGTCTTTTCCCAGTCCCTGATATATCTGATAATGACCCCTTTAAGAGAAAGAACTGGGTTAAGGTAAAGTGGGATGGCAATAAAGAGGATGCCCCTCCAAGACGACACTTTGTACGCACCATGTTGCTAGAGGGGATGGGTTTCTCTTCAGATGATTTATCAGCTGTAATTGGACAAACCGAAATTGATTATGACATCACTTTTAAGTTGCCTGAGGCTTTAGACCATTTCTGGCGGATTTATAATTTGCAGAAAAGAGCAGGACACCAAAACTGGGAGAACTTAGTTGTCATTCCAATGACCAAGCCTGAGACCAAACTCATTACTATAGTAATGAAAAATGATGCGGTTCCCCAGGAAGATATTTTGGTTTGGTTGCAGCGCCAGTGTACGGTTTTGTCTCCGTTGGTAAAGGTGTATGATGAGGATAATGTCTGGGGAGGTGTTTGGCGCACAAAAGTGAGGCTTGAGGTGACAGGCAATGTACCCAACCATCTGCCCAATGCTTTTTTCATAGGGAAGGAAAAAGGCTCTTGTTTCTATGTTGGCCAGCCACGGCGATGCTATAAGTGTGGGGCTAGAGATCATCTGGCAAGAGCCTGCTCTATACTGAAGTGTGCACTTTGTAATGCTGTGGGGCATGAGGCGAGAAGCTGTGACCAGGTCAGGTGCAACCTGTGCAATAGAATGGGCCATTCCCACAGGAGGTGTCCGGAAGCATACCATAATATGGTCAGACTCTTCCCTGAGATAGACCGGGAGATGAGAAAGGTAATGGAGCCGGAGGAAGGGGAAGGAGAGAAGGAGCAAGAGGAGGAGGTACCAACAACCCAGGAAAAAGTCATTCCTAAGCAGCAGAGGTTTAGGCAGCCAACAAAAGATCAGAAAAAAGAAAAGCAACCAGAGAAGGCAGCTAGAGGGAGTGAAAGTGGAAAGCAACCAGAGAAGGCAGCTAGAGGGAGTGAAAGTGGAAAACAACCAGAGAAGGCAGCAAGAGAGAGTGAAGTTAAGGTACCGAATGATGGGAATGAAAAAGATGGTTGGAAAAAAGCTAAAAACAAAAAGTCTAAAAAGCATGCCCATCTGTTAGATCCAGGAGAAGGTCACTCAGAAATAAATACTTTCTCTATAAGTACAGGGAATAAATTCTCAGTGCTTGATAATAATTCTGAGACCTGGGGTGACAGAGCAGAAAGAGAAGAGCAAGAGGAGCTGGAGAGGATAGAGACGCAAGAAGCCGGGGAGAGTAACCCAAGGGAGTTGGAGGAGGAGGTTATGGAGGTTCAACTGGCTTCAAAGAAAAGAACTAGGGAAGGGGGTGAGCACCCGGCCAGTAAGAAAGGTGTAAGAGAAACTGCAAACAGCTCTCAGACTCCGGCCAGAGACCCAGTAAGTGAAAATGAAAAACAGCAGCTGCAGTCAGGGCCCCAAGTTAAGCGATATGGGGATGCAGCTGGTTTTTCAGCAAAGGAAAAGAAAGGCAAATCTATGACATATTCATGATGGCGTCAACTCCAATTAGGTTTTTAACATCTAATGTGTGTAGTGTCAGAACTCAGCGAGCCAGATTTTTGGCTTTTGAAAGTCTAGGTAACTCAGACGCTGAGGTTTTTTTCCTTCAGGAAACCCGTCTTACTACTCAGGCAGAACTGAGAAACGCAAAGGCTGACTGGCGGCATGGGCCTTCATTCTGGTCCATAGCGGAGGAGCCATGTGGAGGTGTAGCCATATTATTTAGAGGTGGCCTCAATATAAGAGTACATCGTCTCCTCGAGATTCAAGTGGGGCGCTGTTTGATGTTGGACGTGACTATAAATAGCAGACGTTTTCGTCTTATAAATGTTTATGGGCCGCAGTCTATGTCAGGTAGGAGGGCTTTACTGTCTGAAATCAGACCCTATTTACACACATCGCTCTCTGTCATCCTGGCTGGTGATTTCAACCAAGTCCTTAGACCAGAAGATCGGTCAGGAAGATCAGGTAGATCAGAAAGCTTTTTCTTTAAACAACTTATCCAACAAGCCAGAATGGTTGATGTTGCCACGTGGGGAGGCCGGAGAGCGATCCATACTTACAGGTGTGGGGCTAGAAGTAGCCGCCTGGATATGGCTTTTGTCCAGATGGGTGAGGAATTTGCTGATGTGAGGGAAATCGGGGTTGAGTACTCCGACCATATGACCTTTTCCTTTACATTGGGCACTTTGTCTACTCCAGAGAAGGGCAGGGGCCTGTGGCGGCTCAGTACAGATTCCCTGGAGGGTGAGGCAGTACAACAGTCTTTTGAGGCTCTTCTTCAGCACCAGTTTGGGAGAGTTGATTTTTATGACTCTGTGTCATTGTGGTGGGAGAGTGTTAAGCACTCATTCCGGGCTTTCTTCCGAAATCTATCTGTACGAAGGGAGGGCAATAAGTATAAGAAGTACCTGACTCTTATAAAGAAGTTGGAGTCCTCTATTTCGGATGGGGTGGAGGGGTCAAAAATTGCCCAGCTGAAGGCCCAGATCAGAGAATGTCAGTACAGCCGGTACAAATCTCTTGTGCAGGAAAGGGACTATGGGAGTTTTCACTCACCGGACCCCTTTTTAAACTGCAAAGAGAATGTTGGGCGGAAACTTATCACCGGTCTGATCGATCCCAAGGGTGAGTTACAAACATCAAGGGAGGGCATCCTTGGGATTGTGAAAGACTTCTACGGTTCTCTGTTCCGGGTCAAGGCTTTGGATAAGGGGAGGACTTCATCCTTCCTGGAGGCAACCCCAGGACCTGATGTAACAAATTTGGACTTTAAACCTTTGACAGCTGAGATCACGGAGGACGAGGTCAAAGCTGCCATCGACTGCCTCGCTAAAAAGAAGGCTCCAGGACCGGACGGCCTTACAGCCGAATTTTATAAGAAATTTAAAGATCAGCTGGCTCCAGTTCTTGTAGAGGTCTTTAGAGACTGCCTGGAAGGGGGTATCTTGCCCCCCTCTATGAGAGAATCCTCTTTGATCTTGCTGTCAAAGGGTAAGGATCCAAAGCGGGTTGAGAACTGGAGGCCAATTGCCCTTCTCAACACTGATAGGAAGCTTCTCGCACGGATATTTTTTTCAAGACTGATTTCATTTTCAGGCACTTTATTATCTCCTGTCCAGTTCTGCACGGTGAAAGGGCGGAGCATCTTTGGGGCAATCCTTACTATTAGGGAAGCCTTGGAGTTATGCAAAGTCCAAAATACTGGGTGTTACCTTCTGTCTCTGGACCAGGCTAAGGCCTTTGATCGAGTGGATCATGAGTATCTGTGGGCCGTTTTGACAAAGTATGGCATCCCGGGAACATTCATTAGTTGGCTCTCAGCTTTGTACAAAGGGGCAGTAAGCTTTCCACTTATCAATGGATGGCGTGGTGAAAACTTTGAGGTCGGGGCAGGGGTGAGACAGGGGTGTCCCTTAAGCCCTCTGCTGTATGTTTTTGCGATCGATCCTTTTTTAAGGCGTTTGCAGGCGAGTGGAATTGAGGGTCTCTCTGTTCCCCGTTGCCAGCCCCTCAGGTCGGTAGCCTATGCGGATGACGTCACGGTAGCAGTCTCTTGTCCTGAAGATGCGAGAGTGTTGTCCGAGACAGTCAGAAGTTACTCAGAGGCCTCCGGGTCTCTGGTCAACATGGATAAGTCTCAAGCTTTTTGGTCATTAGATGAGGAGCCGGCCTTTCCGCTCCAGGAATTTACAACAGCCCCAACTCAGATTAGAATCTTAGGGATCAAATTTGGGAAGGGAGATGATGGTAGGCAAAACTGGGAGGAAAAGTTGGATGCCGGAAATGCAAAGGTACAGCGATGGAGGGGATGGAAGCTGTCCTACAGAGAAAGGGTGAAGCTCGTGAAGACTTACTTGGTCCCTATCTTTTTGTTTGTTTCCTACGTGTATCCGCTGCCAGAAGCTCTCTATGCTCGGATCCAAAGTCTGTTCTTTCAGTTAATCTGGGGGAACAGGCTGAATCCAGTAAAAAGGGGCATTACTTACCTGCAGAGGAAAGAGGGAGGGTTGGGCATGTTATGTCCAGTAGCCTTCTTTGGATCCATTTTCCTGAAGTTCAACTTTGGGATCCTGGGCCAAAGAACTGATTCCCTGTGGGAGAGTTGCATCAGGAATTGGGTATTGCCTCTGGTAGGAGATTGGCTGCTCGGCGGTAGTGTGAAGAAAGTCCGTGTGCGCGGTTGTCATCTCCCTCAGCATCTTGAATTGGGGCTGAAACTTTTGAGGAAGTGGGATGTCGGAATTGGGGAACTGGGTTCTGCCCCGAGAAAGCAGATCTATTGCAGGATCCTGGGAACCTATTTCACTGTCCCCTTAGCCTTGAGAGACTGTGTGGGGAACATTCTTTCTCAGAGCCTCCAGTGGCTCAATGACAGAAGACTGCCCCCCAAATACTTTGATCTTAACTGGCTGGCTCTTCAGGGAAAGCTTTTTGTTCGGGGCAATGTGAGTTACTTAAACATCGCTGAAAGGCAGTGCCCGTGGGGCTGTTCCACTGACGAGACCCTGGAACATTTTCTAGTTGATTGCCCTGTAACAAAAACTGTGCGCTGTCAGCTGGCAGAGGTTCTGAAGGTGCCCCACATTAGGCAACTTTCTTATACTGACGCGGCCTATGGCATTTTGTCTACACAGCACCCACTTGACAGAGGAACGATGTACCTGATAATATCAGTGATGAGGTACCATCTGTGGCAATGCCGCTGTAGGAAATCCTTTGGCCAAGAGGAGATTGTTATTGAGCAGATCGTAAAGTCAGTGATGTCTGATTTGGGTTTCCTGAAGGAGCGTGAGATCAAACACTGCACCTCAAATACCTCAAAATGGAGAAATATAAATCTTTAGATGCCTCTGTCCTTGTATTTGCCTTTAAGGAATATTGTACCAACTATACTGGGGAAATCGCGATAGTGACATTTGTATGTTGTAGATTGCTACCAGCACCTCAATATTTCTGCAAGCAAATTCCTTTCTTTGCTATTTGGTATGTGTGGAGAATGAAGAGCATGTATGGAAATGCTTTATCCCATGTACTGTCAAGAGAAACTTGCCTATATTCGCTAATGTGTTGAATATTGCTATGCATTGTTTTGTTTGATTTGAAAGATTCTATTATTTGTTAAGTTTTTACTAATAAAAAAATTCCTATCTGATCCCCATTGTAAGCAGCAGTCCTGCTCGCTTTATGGCAGCTGAGATTCTAGCTATCTGTATAACAGTGCATTCTGTCCCAGCAGCTGCACAGTTGGGGGGCCCATAATTTTTCTTTTGCAGGGGGGCCCTGTTACTTCTAGTTACGCCACTGTGGAAAGGTAAAATCTATGATGCTGGCAGCCAGGTACCTGCATTCATACCTGTAGGTAAGAATTTACATGTTGTGTTTACTACCATCAGTAATCTTATAAACATTTCAGTGCATTTAAAGAGGAATCCTGGTAAGATGAAGACTGAATAAAACAGTGTGCATTTACAGTGGAACGACCTAAAATGAAACAAAATGTTTTGTAAAGCAGATCTAGCCAATTTCCAAGACCAGCCCAATCTAGAACTGGGAAACTGATATTTGCTGGTGCTTTTCCTGGCTGAGCCATCTTGTATATCAAGTTAATGGGGTTCTTGTCCTCTACCATTATTTACATGTGTAGAATCATTAATTTTACCTGTGGGCTATTGTCAATTTAGAATGTTTCTCTCTTTATGGCAGGGCCTTTGTTTCTTACTGGTGAATAGGCCAGAGCAGAAGAAAAAAGTAATGGTTTTGTCCTGCTTCTTCTCTCCTAGTGCAGGGAAGTATCATTCATTTCCTCTTTTGTTTTAATAATTCTCTTATGGTCTGTTAGGCACATATAAAATATTTAGATTCATTCTTCTAAGTTGTGCCAGTGTAGTATTTCTGGCAATAATCAAGGGCCAAGGCTACTTGTGCCACACCCCACTGCAGCATATGGGAAACAACATGCAGTGCCATACATGTGTAAAAAAAAAAAAAAAAGTACACAATAAAGTAACTATATACACATACTAGTGAGAGTCATATATAAAATGGGACCAAATTAAGGTCCAGGCCAGATTGGCAAGGCTACCTTTCCATGGAATCCCCCTAAACAAACCCTTCAGTGATATTACTACATATGTTCCTACACTGTTCCTTGGTGCTACTTACTGCATTCTAGTTAAACCAATCAATATACTAGGAAATAAAATGTCTGTAATTGTTGATTTTGTATACCCAATAGTATATTGTATGCTTAAATTCCATTCTTAAATTGGGCCAATGATATATTCAGTGTGACCAAGATATGCTAGCATTTGTGCAATATATTAAATCGTAACAAATACTTGTATTATTCTCTGTTGAAAGTGATACATCAAGTTTGATCTATGAACTATAGCTTATACACATTAATTTATTTATATATAATTATTTGCTGCTGATTTTCAAGAGCCAGCCAAAGTTGGCACTTGGCAAAAAAAATTACATATATCTAAGATAGTTTAGGATCCCTTGTAACTGATAAAAATCTACTGTCCCTAGGATTCTTGCAGTTTTTACTTGTTCTTTAAGGTGGCAGATATGGCTACTGGGGGAGATTAGTCTCCCAGGGACAAATCACCTCTTCTACGGGTGACTGATCTCCCCTAAATGCCTTAACACCAGCTAAAATGTAAATAGCTGGCAGGAATGGCACTTGGAACGCTTAGTTTTGTGAAGTCGCCCGAAGTTGCCTCACGAAGAAACTTCGAGCGAATTTGGAAAGCCGAAGCAATCCAAGTGCCATCCCGCCGACAATTTACATTCTAGCCGATGGGAAAGCATTTAGGGGAAATTAAAATGCCCAAAGTAGCCACGTCTGCCACCACCCTAAAGTTCTGCCTACTCTCATGTTGGTTACACACAGAGAGAATTGCAAAGGCACTTATACAATGGTGCAGGTGCCTGAAAATGCATATGAAATGCATGCAATATAAAATTATATACAGGTATGAGATCCATTAACTGGAAACACGTTATCCAGAAAGCTCTAAATTATGAAAAGGCTGTCTCCCAAAGACTCCATTTTATCCAAATCATCCAAATTATTAAAATTCTTTCATTTTTCTCTCTAATAATAAAACAGTAGCTTGTACTTGATCCAAATTATGATACAATTATTCCTTATTGGAAGCAAAACCAGCCTATTGGGTAATGTTTACATGATTTTCTAGTAGACTTAAGGTATGAAGATCCAAATAATGGAAAGATCCGTTATCCAGAAAAGCCCAGGTCCCAAGCATTCTGAATAACAGGTCCCATACTTGTATAACAAAACTTTTAAAATATATATTGCCTCCACCACATAATTCCACATGTGTAAATGATATTGTAGAATATACTTACAGCCATGTATAACATTACAATTGACCAGTATTTATAAGGTCTCCCTCCACAAGTTGTTTACTTTTCTTAAACAATTATAAAGGCTTAGAAGAACAGCAAATATAATTCCTTTGAATTCATGAGCTTAAATAAATGTCAAGGAACCCGGGGTTCTACTAAGCAGTGCTGAAGGTCAAAGATTCTCAACAGAAGTCAAGAATGCTTGAGCTAGAGTAAGCTATAGACCTTGGGTACAATGCAAAGGGCTTTTAGGTGAATATACAGGGATTAGAATAGAAGTATAAGAATGATCAAAGTCAAGAGCAAGTGTGCATGGATTTTTCTTTTACATGGACACAAATAGCAGTTTGGGAGTTTTTGAAATGTATTGTGTAGAGCCATATGAATTATCATACTCTGTGAGGCTACATTCATATCTAATCCCTTATTTCATTAGCAATTCAGTTGTATACAATGGTTTCTGTAGATCAGATTCCTTTCAATGGACCAAGATGAAAAAAGTGAATTATGGTTTTCAGCTGTATTAGCTTTGCAGGGTGCAAAGGCTTCATCATAAGGTAGATTTAGGTTGACAATGCATTAAATTTAACTCTTGCCCATGTCCTAAGTTCAATGGGTGAAAAATGCAAAACAACAACTAAAAACAATTGTTGTTGTCGTGACACAGATGTGCCTCCATATTAGATGCAATTTGGAGCAGTTTTTTTATTCGGATGCTTGTTAGAACCAGTTTGCAATTTGGATCAGTTTTTTATTCAGTGGCTTGTTAGAAACAGCATATAAAACCCTTGTGAACAAGAGGTGGGGCTTGATATTCCATGCTATGGCCCACATTACACTCTTGCTGTTGATTTAAAACATGGATCACACCAACAGCCTTGCGCAGAGCTGGGCCAACCCGGCCAGGCGCCCTAGGCAGCCTGGCGGGCCATGGCGCTGGCTCAGTGCGCGCTCGACTGCACATGCGCGAAACTTTGCTCCAGCGCCCATGGGCGAGATGTATGCGCGCATGCGCAGAAGCGCATTTACACAGAAGACACCAGTGCCAGTCAGGTAGAGACGGGACCGGACACGGGGTAGGCGACAGAGCAGGTACGTGCCTGGCGCCCCCTCAGCTTTGCGCCCTAGGCATGTGCCTACTCTACCTACCCCTAGTTCCGGCCCTAGCCTTGCAGAAACCAAATAACCGAGTTTACAATTTCTGAGAGAATACAAAAAAACATATCTTTCTTCCAAAATATGTTCTAAAATCTAAATATGTTAAGTGATATATACCTTTTCTTAAAGGGAAAAATATACATTCAACGTTTCGGGGGGGAACACCCAACCTTCATCAGGATGAAGAGTGGGTGTTCCCCCCCGAAACGTTGAATGTTTGGTGGCATCCGTTTTCTATACACATTCGTTGCTAAGGGACCCGGCCGGGTCAACGGAAGAAACGCACTACCAGTTGCAGAATTGGTGAACTACAGGTGTGCGGTAGGAGAAATTACATAGTCCATCACAATGGAACCATTCATTATTGTAAGTGCCTATAAATCATTTTGTCAGCAAGGCAGAAAATGTTAGATTAATTCACAAAACTCCAGCCTGGGATAGGCCTTTATCTCTCCCTTTTTTGTAGTTGTCTATCAGAGCACTTTGGTCAGGTCAATACCATTGCATCGTGAGTTAAGTGCACACTAACCTAAGCAGACACTCTCATTTTACTATAGAAGTGAAAGTTCATCTAAATTCAGGACAGAAAAAGTATTCATATTTTGTGTATGTCAAGGATTACTACTATTGAACGTACTTTCTGTTATCAGCATGTCACTTTCTTTGCTTATTAATCTCTTTCTTACGTCTGCTCACTGGTTTCCCTTTGTATTTTTCCCCCCCACTGCAAGTGTAGTCTTTTCTTTCCCCTTGCCATTTTGTTTGAAGACTTACAAAGTTAAAAGGGCCAGCACAGTCTGACCACCTGGACACAGCAATTGAGCTTTCTCCCAGGACTGGCTCCCTGCCAGTAACCAGCTGTGCTATTGTATGCCTCCATCTTAGTTAATTCCATGAGCTTGGATTGTACTGGTTCTGTTTACAACCACCTCCTGCCCCTTCTGAGTCCAGTTCCTTTTGTCCTTATCTTTCCTTGTTTAATTCTGTTTTGCAAAATATTAAGCACTGGAAGTCCATTAATCACAGTTCATGTCCTGTGTAAGCCCACACATGGCAGGGAGAGAAGGGGGGAGGAGAGGCACGCTCATATCCCTGAAAGGACTTGGACGGTGGTCCATTCAGATCCCTAACGAGATCATTACAGCTAACTAAATACAAACCTGACCTTGCGACCCTCTGGGAAATGATGTGGGCCCACTGCAAGACATTAATATGGATCCCAGCTCTCCCACTCCCCTGATAGGCTGGAAACTAAACCGGTGATCAAAAGAAGTTTAATCACTGCTTTGATTGTAGTAAACCAAGCCTGACACAGAATTCCCTGGGACCTCAATAGCTACATCAGTGCCACCCACAGCATGCACTTTACCAGGCTCTACATCAGCCAGCCAACTGCAAAAGATTCTCAGCCTTTCAGTTTACTTGACACACTGTGTCTGCTTTGGTGGACCACCTAGTAGGCTAATTTCAACACTGGCTCAACTCTCCCACAGCCAGAATGAAAACTGGGAGAATCTACCAATGTGGTACAATGTCTCAGGCAAACAAGAATAAGGGTTCGCTACCAGAAAACCTCAAAAATAAAATTTTGAACCTTAAGCTTTATTTTTGCCTGCCACAACTGTGACTCTTGCATACAAATGTAGACATTACAGCGTCATAAAAACCAGCGCCGATTCTAATGAAGACGCCGCCTGAGGCGGCTCCTTAAATGCCGCCCCTCCCCTCGCAGAAACACTAATGCGGAGAGCGCAACTGCGCTCTCTCGCACTAGTAAAGCCGAATTTCCGGTTTCAAAACCGGAAATTCGGCTCTTTAAAGTGACAGGAGTGGCTTTTTGCCGCCCCTGGAAACTTATCTGGCGCTGCCGCCTGAGGCGAGCGCCTCAGCTCGCCTCATTGGCGGAGCGCACCTGATAAAAACTATAATCATTTGACAGTCAATTTATAAAAAAATGGACATAGAAGATTGGTTAAGGAAATTTCATCATATGGCAGAAATGTGGCACCTGCTCAGTAAACTTTAGCCAGGATCTCAATGACCCGATTACATTTAAATGGAAGTATATGATGGTCTAGGACTAGGTTGTAATAGGCACAAGGATTTGCATGTGAATTTCCATTGTGCGGTGTTGCATTCAGAATGCTCATGCTGATCCCATGTCTGTTAGTCCACGCACATAGAGGCAGCTAGTGCATAAATGTATATAACTGGAATGATGGGGGGTTATGTTATTAATCATTCAAAGTACACACCTAAGATAGTAACCTACAGCAACCAATTGGATGTTTGCTTCCTAAGTTGTCACCACCAAATGACATCTGACTTGGTTGGTATAAGTTACTAGACCTGGTGAAATACCACGTGGGGCGACACAAGCCTGCCCCCCGTGACATTGTGGATTCATTACGCTCCCTCTCAACAAATCGCATGATAAGGTGTATGCTGTGGTGAAGGATACAGAGGGAGTGTATTTCAGGAGGGGGCCCTTGGAGTCCTGGTGGGCCACCGAACCCCAATCTGACTCTTAATGCAGACATTACGCTCTGGACATTACACAGTATCTGGTTGCCAGGATTTGCTTTCCCATAAACCCATTGGTGGATTTTAAAAAAACAATAAGAGATAAATTTGAGAGACAGAAAATCAGACAGCATGCTTGATATACAAAAATTCAATTCGGTAAAAAAAAAAAATAGGAAGCATACCTTTCCTATCTCCTTGCATTTCCAACTCGAGAGAGCAAAAAGAGCATTACCCCCCAGCCATGTAGAAAGGAAAGTGTATACTGTGCATCAACTGTTACATATTTCAGCATATACATCAGAGATGCTTATTCTACAGACCTCCAGCTGTTAAGGTACGATAACTCCCTGCATCCCCCCTGGACATTGGCAAATTAGAAATGCCTGCTTTATGACACCCCAAGAACTGGGCCCAGATTATTTGTATTGCCAGGAGCTGAGGTTCTCCAGTCCAGCCCTGCTGCAGATTGCTGTATTCTGTCCATATATCTCCTTGGAATGTATGTAACATACTGAGTAAATCCAGGAACATAATTAGTCTTTGCTTCTCTTTTATAAGCTCTTCAATGAGGATGAAGCGTTTAATGAAAAGCAAGGGCATCTACCATCATTATTTTCATAGCGAAAAAGGGAAAAAAACTTCCTTTGCCTTTTTTTAAAGGTTTTACACAAATCAGACATCCTTATTAAGATTGCAACATGGTTTCCTTTCCAAGTGATTACAATTAACAATCTTTAGTTCTTTTGGTCTCCTTGGCAACCAATTAAAGTGTGACTCTATTCCGTAGTTACCAGAATGAGGTCTTTTAAATATTCCGCAGAGTACTTATTATTTATTTGCTTGCTCTCACCTCAATCTCACCTTTACGTTAAGAACCGAATGCAACTCAGTCCACTACAACTAAAGACCAGTCTGGGAGTCTGATTAAAATTATCCCTGTTTAGCCTGACCTCTTTTCTCTGCAGGTGAGAGTGTCCCCATTCACAAACTAAATGAAGCACAAATGATGAAGTATTTGTTTGGTGACATTTCCACAGCCTGCCAGTAAATTTACAGCCATGAATATGAAGTGTTAATTTAATGTTCCTACTGAGCATCTCATTGTAAACAAAGGCTTCAAACCCAAAGAGAGGAAAAGGTTAGTTCATGCAGAAAATGACCCTTATGGTTTGATTGTCTCCTGACACAGACTAACAGCAAGCAGAGATGCATGGACTCTAACTTCCAGCCTAATGCCTTTCACAAAACCCAATGCGGTCCTTACACCTCAGTGCCAAGTCCGCTTCACCTGCGCTTTGCTCCCTTCTTCTCTCTGGCTGAGATCTACACACACAAAAATCAGGCTTCCATTTTTTACTCTGATGGTTTCATTGAGTGACAGGAGAGAAAACTTAAACCAGCCATTAATACAAAATGTAGGAAGAGCAAAAGAGCAACCAAATTGTTTTCCCTTACTGGGGATGGCATTGGGCTTGGTCTATAGACTGGCCTTTCCTGTAAAAAAAAATATATAGAAAAACATTCTAAATGATGGAAATGAACCCAAGTTAGCTCCTGTTAGATCCAACAGTACTTTTTACAAATTAGATAATGAAGTCACCATAGGATACAAGCAGTTGCCAGAAGGGCACCATGAAAATTTTGGATTCTGCAAAGCCCAGGACGAGGCACACACATAACTCCAGCCCTCATTGGCTAAATACGTGGGTCCCTCTGCAAATTATTTTTAGCCCCAAATCCTGGGGAAAAGATGCATTGCACATTTATTAAAATAGTATCTGTACAGGAATGGAATCCATTATCTGAAAAAACGTTATCCGAAATGCTCCAAAGGCCGACTCCATTTTAATCAAATAATTAACATTTTGAAAAATGATTTCCTTTTTCCTTGTAATAACAAGACAGTACCAGTACTTGATTCAATATTAGATATAATTAACCCTTATTAGAGGCAAAACAATTTTATTGTGTTTAATTTCATGTTAATATGATATTTTTGTAGAATTAAGGCATGGAGATCAAAATTAATAAAAGATCCCTTACCTGAAAAACCCCAGGTTCCAAGCATTCTGGATAACAGGCCCCATACCTGTACTAGGATCTTCTATGCATCAGGGCATTGGGTGTCTCTATAACAGCGATCCCCAACCTTTAGAACCCGTGAGCAACATTCAGAAGTAAAAAGAGTTAGGGAGCAACACTAGCATGAAAGATGTTCTTGGGGTGCCAAATAAGTGCTGTGATTGGCCATTTAGTAGCCCCTATGTGGATTGTCAACCTACATTGAGGCTCTGTTTGGCAGTACACCTGGTTTTTATGCAACTAAAACTTGCCTCCAAGCCTGATATTCAAAATAAGCTCCTGTTTGAGGCCAATGGGAGCAACATCCAAAGGGGTTGAGAGCAACATGTTGCTCACGAGCTACTGGTTGGGGATCACTGCTCTATAATATACAATGCAGTGGTACCAGACTTGAAGTTCTCTGTCAACTACAGTGCAACTGCCAGCATTTTCATTCAGCTGCTCAGTGTGAAGGGAATGGCAGTTCAGAAGGATTGACATTTTGACATGTCTAATGTCGTAACCAATATGGCCACTGACTGTCACTGATCCCTAAATCCAGAACAAGTGGTAGACTCCTGGCCACGGCTCTGCTTCCGCTCTGCCTGTAGAAGCCGCCTTTAGCCTCGGGAGGAGCCCTCAGCTACTCAGATGCCTCCAGGTCTTAATATGAGAGAAGCAAAGCAAGAGTTCTGGACAGGCAAAGGCAGGCAAGAGTCAAGATTAGCAGAGTTCAGAATAATAAGGTAGGCAAAAGTTAGGATTGGCAGAGTTCCAAATAGTCAGGCAGGCAAGGATCAAAACTGGAGTCAAAACAGGCAGGAATCACATCCAGATACTAACAAGTTAGACCTAACAACGGGCAATGAGTTTGGATTTAAAGCACCTTTAAATATTAAAAATTTTCAGCAAAAGCGATGACGTCATGACGCACGCGATGCACAAAACCCGAAGAAACCGGCGAGTGAAGGATCAGGATCACTGCAGCGGGCGTACCCGCCAGCCCACTAAACCACCAGGGTACGTTACACTGACATTTTTCACAAAAAAAAGACCTAAAAGTTTTGTATCACTTTTGAATTATTTATATATACACAGATCTATACTGAGTGTAATAGAAATTCAGTACAATTTGCTCTTATAGATAAATGGGCTGTCTACACCAGTGAAATAAATGATACTAAATATTGAATAATACATCTTTATATCCCCACATAGTTTCTTACCTTTATTTTTTACTGCAGCACTCAAGATATATTTGCTATTGTACTCTAGATTTTATGAGGGTGAAAAATAGCTACCTAATAAAAGCTAATGGTTGAGCTCCTTTTATCTTTAAATGAGCACGTACAGGCAGGATTTAAAAAACGCCTTGTTATGTCTTTTACCTTGTTTGAGCTTCAGCAACTAAGTGATGTCATTGAAGCAACTATCAAGGTCATGGAAGGATCATCTCTAAACATTTCATAAGCAGGAAATGGACTTGAGTGTTCCCACTAAAAGATCCTTTTTGCTTTTTAAATTTCCATTTATTGTGACCTAGTACTGACTAAAGGGACAAGATGCCCCTTGTGTTTGTTGCCCACAATCTGCTATATGCCCCATTTTTGCACCGGTCTCTGGCAACAATATGCCTCTGGTATGGAATGTAAAATGGTGCCAAAGACACGTTGGTTGGTAGGTAGAGCTTGCACCTGCCATGTCATTGATGATCCAATTGCTGGGCCGTAACAATGAATACCTAGCGCTGTCTACTGCCCACATTAGTGGACCCTGCGCCCCTGGCTTCTTTCATACAAGTGCTATGGATCCTGGTCCCACACACCAGTAAAATCATGTCTATTGTTAGCACATCATATCAAAGGAACATGGAAGAAGAACCCGTGAATATAGGGCTTCTAGGCAATATGCCTAGAAGCCCTATACTCAAGCCACATACTCAAGTCAGTTATACAGTGTTACAAACAAGGGAAAGTTGTGCTCACCACTAGTTTTTAAAACCAATGAGACTGTGACCACAAAATACATACAGACAAAAACAAGAGTCCTCTGCACTCAACCCATTATCAATATATTTAGGACATTGAGACATTGTACCTACTGCAGAGTGGACACTGTGTCCATTGTTTCTTTGTTTGAACATCCAGCACAAGGCTCAGGGGGCAGTGATCAGGAGAAGAAGGGAACACTGTATAACTATAGACAAATACACGAGGTCCTCTGCACTCAACCCATTGTCTATATATTTAGGACATTGAGACGTTTTGTGCCTTAAACTATTAAAAAATGCCTTACCCCTCAAACAAAACAGGGATTGTTTGTCCATATATTGCAATATATTTAAGCTGGCCAACTACGTCAAAGTCATCCCCGGTGTGGCCAGTCCTACACTCAACTTGCATCTGATTCATTAAGAATTCTACTGCTTCATTATACATTTTACACAGGGACTAAGTTTTACCTGCAATTTACGGGCTGCTTTCAAGGTTAAAACTCCCAAACATGGTTTCTCTTTTATTGGCCACCACTGGGATCACGTTGAGTGTAGGACTGGCCATACAAGGGATAGTAGTTGGCCAACTTAAATATATTGCAATATATGGACAAACAATCCCTGTTTTGTTTAAAGGGTAAGGCATTTTTTAATAGCTTAATAGGAGAGTGCCAGAATAGAAAGGTAAGTGATATAATTTAAAATTCTGTTCTGTAATCAATCAGTTTTCAGGATAGTAGTGGCATAGACCATGGCGACAAACTAAAATCTAAATGGTGAAAGGCAAATTTAATTAAAAGAGAAATTGAAAAAAAAATATTACACATATAATCTTACCAATTCAAGAAATAAAACTACTGGCTGCTGAGATCTATTTACAACACAGTACAAGTACAAGAACATAATATTTGGCATGATAAGGCAAGGCAGAAGCAGAAGAACTTTAGCCATGATATTTTAATAATTATCTGAAAAGCCCGTCTTAAGTTATACAGTGCATACTCCACTATTTAATCATGTATCATCATTTTAAGGAAAATATCTATGATGATAGTATGTCACCCCCGAGGATTTCCAGTTGACATTCTTATCATCAGTGTAGAAGTATAATCAATGATATCCTTTATAGGGTCACACACACAACTACAAACAGTATTGATACTCATACAGTATTACACACCATCCATAGTGACATCACTAATTACTTCTGCAAGAGATTATAACAGTACAATTTGCTCGCATCTTATTAGAGGTAGCAAGGTCTTTTTCATTAAGAAACGAACACAGCAGCATAATGATTAGATTCATGATGTGATAAAAATGCCTATAAAATAAACTGGTAAAATGTTAAAATGCAAATAATTGTGATTGTACAAAAATAGTGATGGCAATCTACCCAAAACACCTTGTAATATATTTGTCTTTGAAAATCGGATTTAAATAGTTTTTTTTTATTTGCATTTTTTTCCCCTAAAAATGTTAAGCTTATTCTCAACAGCCAAATAAATGCTAGTTATAAAAATAATAACAGATTTGGTTGTTTTGGGGGTTATTTAATAAACTCCGAATGCCAAAAACCCCCCAAAATTTTTTTTTTTTTTGTGTAAAATCCAAATTTTTAGTGGAAAAAAAACCACAAATTTTTCAGTATTTATTATACTCCGAGGATGGAAAAAGTCAGAATCCGAAAATCCGGCATCTCAGACCTGCTGAGGTTGCATATATGTCAATGGGAGAAGTCCCAAAGATTTTTTGATCTGCGCTGGGTTTCGTGCAATAATTCGAAGTTTTCTGGGTTTTCAGGCAAAAATCAGGTGGAAATTTTGAAAAATTCGGTTGTTTTCGCGTTTTTTTTCCAGATTTTTTTCCCGCCATCAAAATTTTCGGGAAAGTGTATTAATAAATAAGGTTAAAAAACCTGTGCGGAGCTTTTTTCAGAAAATATTGAGATAACTTTGGACTTTGATAAATAGCCCCCTTAGTCTGCACTTTTTATTTGCAAATCCTTGAATCCATGAAAGAATGAAAACAAATTTTAGTGTGAAGGAGACAACATGGAAGCAGGGTTTGAAGGTTTTGGTTGGAAAGAGGATGGAATAAAGAAGAACTAAAGAAGCGCTGAACAAATTTTGCACCAGGGACCCATGGGCACATGGGCCCATGTCTCATAAAATGTCTTGTAATTGACCCACCACAACCATTGCAAAGAATATAAGGATGGAGGCTAGATCAAGCATCAGCTTTTGTTGGACGCGGAGGGGTCAAACAGCTATAGATCCAATGGTTGGATGTGGCTGAAATAAACCATTATTGAAGATACTGATACACAATGTAAGAAAATATTTGGTGCGTAATGTTATAGAAGTTGCAAAGTGTCAACTGTTACAGTACCCTATAGCAACGCATAGCAGTTATTAGTGAATATCTGAATGGTTGCTGTGGGTTACTAGACCTGGTTGTGGCAAACTGGTTTGAAATTTTGAATGAAGGGTAAGAGTTTGCATTACTTTTGATTCTGTGATAGTGTTGGGTATTGATTCATTATCAGTAATAATTAACACTGAATAATGAAACATTTCAATGCAGATGCTTGCATTCTTTTCTCAATTAAATTTATCTTTAAAAGATAAATATAGATCCATTATTTGTAACCTTTACTATTTTAGAGGCTGCACGTCCCATTTAAGTTTACCATTTATTAGAGAAATACACAAATACTTTTTCACACTTTCAGCTGCCCTTACTTTCAGCAGATACATTTACCCTACAATTTGTTTGATAGGAAAATTACAGCCCTCATACCCTAAGTAACATAAATATTATGACAATTAAATGGTGGCAGAATTTGCCGTTGTATCCAGTGTATCTTTGTCTGTATTCTAGAACAGCAATACATATGTAAAAATCAATTTCTAGACAAAAACAGTTTTTGATATACTGTATTAGAAACTTTATAAAAAAAAATAGAAATAGGTGCTATAGGTGGAAATCCTGGGGCATATTAAAATGGAATGGCTACAAGTGCTAAGGCTAGCCTGTCATTTATAAGACATGTTTATGTCCGTAATGAAGTGTATAAAGTGCAAATTTCTGACACAAATGGACATGCTTTTTATCCATAAACAGTATTTTCCACAGAATTCCAATGTAATATGTGTGTGTGTGTGTATCTTGGAAGTAGGGATTGTCCACTGTGGGCAGCCAGGAAATAACATCAAAATTAATTGGCAGCAATTCCAGAGTTAAAAGGGGCACTTGGGCACAATTCATTAAAGCAGACTGGCACTTGTGCAAGTATACAAATGTGCAAGGAGTGTGTTTAGAAGTATGGTGTCAATATGCACAATATCTGTGTATGTGTCCATTTTAATGTGACTGCACTTGCAGTCGTATAGTGCCGTACGGCCATATTGTCAATTATAATTGTAGAGTCATGATGTCAATTATTTTACAGAAATGAAATACCCCACACTTTATACTTTGCACTTTAATTTATGTATGATATGTGTTGTGGGGGGATATGTTTCTGCCATTCTGTCCCTACTGATTTGCTAATGATCTCCTGTTATAATAGCTTGGGTGTTATCACAGATGTCAGTGTTCAACTAATGGGAGTCCATGGGCCATGGGGCTTCCAACTGTTTTTCAAATGTTAATGACTGTGTTATTAGGACCTGCGACCTAGAGGTGCAGAGCCTGGTATCTCTGTCACGCTTTATTGAGTGGTCCTGTCCCTACAATTAGCCACGTAATTATGCAGAATATTGAATGTATGTTTTTTTATTTTTGCTGCTTGGAGTTGGGAGTATATCCAATAATTGGCAGAAGTGCCTAAAGTCTGATTGCTACAATGATTAGGAAGGCATCTAGTCTATTAAAGTTGTCGCTTGTCAATCAATTCATTCAGAAGAGGGAATGTGCCACTCTCTAGTCCCTTTGGGCCAGCAATCAGTAGTTCATCCAATTACTCTCAGTGCAGAAGCCTAACATAAGGAATCCAGAACAGAGTTTGGCTGAGAAGGAAAAGAATGTATGTGGATTAAAATTGTTGAACTTTTTATAATAATCTGACTTTTAAATAATGTCCAATGCCAGCAACCTAAGCATGTCACTAGAGGCTAATTAAAAAACTAATTTGGGGGGCAGCAGAGCAGTACAATGGGAAAAATTAAATTATATATTGGAGATAAAATATGTCTTGCCCTAGAGTACAGTAATAATCACATAGAGGGAACATATAGATCTGACAATCTACAAGTCAGTTCCTACTGTAGGTTGCATGCTGCTATCCAATACTAAAGAGCCACTTTCTTTCTACTTTTTTTTTGTATTTGCCCTATAGATTTTATGCAAAGGAAATAGTAAGAGGCCTATTTACCACAATTTGAGTTTGTGTAGCTTGAATGTCTATTTTATTTATTAAAAGATAAGAATATAAGAAGTATGAATGAATAAAAATTCAGAAAGAATCTGAATATGAATAGGAAAACATTGAAATCCTTGTTTTCTTAAGAATTTTCATGGAGTTACAAATGAAAAAAAAATAACAGGAAACCTCTAAAACCTGGAAGTAAAGAAAAATTATACAATTTGCCAAGGACAGCCCCTATTGACTTCTACATAATCTCAACATTGAAAAAGGGCTTCAGGCACATTAGAAAATCTACAGGGCCACAATATAAAGTTAAAAAACTTCATTTATTGATTTATATGAAAAAAGAAGAACAGTTTCGTGCCCTTAGTAATGGGCACTTTATGGTTATGGTTATTCTGCCTCCGAGCTGAGGGTCTGGGGTACACCTGAACCGCCTTTTCAACGTGGTGCGTTTTTCAACATTTGGTATTTGTAGCACCTTTTCTGTTTGCTTCTACATAATCTTGCCAGTTTTTTGTTGAAGGGGAACTATCGTGAATATGAAAATTTAATATAAGCTTCAGCATACTGAAATAAGAAACTTTCTACATACAATCAATTAAAAATTCTGTACCGTTTCTGAAATAATGAAGTTTATCTTCACACTCCCTCTCTCAGCATCTGTTTCTCTTCATTCTGTCTTCATGCAGCAGTTGGGTGTCAAATATTAATTGACAGTTAGATCCAATATATTTTATAGGGGGGCTCATTTTTCATAGAAGATGTATTCGAGCTCACTCTATTAAAATCACCAGACATCATGTCTCTCTACATGCAGGATTTGTGCAAAAGGCAATTATTTTGTTTGTACTGGAATCAGTTATTTGAGTGAGCTCTAATACATCTGCTAGGAAAGGGAGCCCCCCCCATAAGATATATTGGATCTAATTGTCAATGACTATCTGACACCCAACTGCTGCATGAAGAGAGAATGAAGAGAAACAGATGCTTGATTATTTCAGAAACAATGCAGAATATTTAATTCATTGTATTTACAAAGTTTCTTATTTCAGTATGATGAAGCATATATTAGATTTTCATTTTCGCGATAGTTCCCCTTTAAAGTTTTTCCTAGTTTTTACATTTAATAAATATAGATTTTTTTATGGTTTAGAGTATTTCTTTGAAGATTCTCATTTATCCAGGTCATGGTATATCTGTGAAAATAAGTCAAATCAACTGGACATTTCACCAGTCATCCAACTGGCTTTCTCAGTTCAGAATTGGGAAAGCCAGTTGGATGACTGGTGAAACGCCTTCAAGAAAAACACAGCAAGTCCAGTTGATTTGACTTATTTCTACAGATATGGTCTAGAGTAATTAAATACACACATTTTAGAGATAAAACGTTCGATTCAGGGAAATGAAAAAGAATGCAAATCTATTGCTTTACGTACGTCTGTGTTTGTGAAGGTATTACTGGTTCAGTGTTCAGATTTAGCGTTGCCTCTTTAGCTTTGCCTCATTGTCTCACAGGAAGGCTGTCCACAAGCAGTTTGTTATTAGTGCTTGCATTGATTACATAGAGAGGATAACAGAGAAGAACAGAATACACTAGAATGGGACATGGCCTAATATGGCAAGATATCATTATTGGTGTGGTCAGTGTCAGGCTAAGTTGTATTGGCAGCCAAGGAATGGTGCTTGGCAATCCACTCACCTCCTGCCACTGCTGGTTATTTACAGTCAATTGCCCCAACACTCATTCCCATACTCCACCTGTAACTCAGCTCTTTCCCATGCTCACTCCACACCAGGTTACACCTCTGCCAAGAATACGCCTCCTACAGGCCCTGGTCATTGAAATTCTCATTTATATAGCATTTGAGTCTGGGGTTTTTCTAAGCTCTGCACCTTGTGCCCAATTAGAGCAGGTGCAAAGCAGGGTAGGTGGCAGGTAGGGTTGGTATGAGGGTCCCCTATGTGCCACCCCATTCCATGATTCATGAATACTGCACTGCCAAATGGCAACATGAAACACAGATGAACAAACTCCACTGGAGACCAAACAGGCACAGCTTCTTTGTAATTTATTTAGAAATGCATTGCGCTACATATTTCAGACATCATGGGTCCTTCATCTGATGCCTGAAAGTCCTATATTCATAGGGGAAAGTGAAGAAGTGCAGAATAGGGTGTAAAAAAAGCATGGCAGTTTATGCTGTTTTTGCACCTTGCACCCTGCCCTGCAGGTGAATCAAGATGCATGTGTATCTGTTGGACGCATTGGCTCATATAACGGAACACAAATGGCCCTGTGATAATGAATAGGTTTCACTGTGGAAAATATGTTAAATAGATGAAATAAATAAAACTGTTTAGCAGAGTAATAAATAGTTGCTTTAAAAAAAGTATAATTTAAGTCCCACCGTAAATCATAGCCTGTCGCTATCCATATATCATCAGCTTCTCCTTTTTAGGGAGCTTCACTCATTTTATATACAAGACTTTTTGTGCATTACTTTTCATGTGTTTTCATACGTATGGGAGGAATCCGTTTATTTTAGCAAAGCGCAGGGGCCAAGCAGCATGGTATAATTGCTCCGCTGAAGGCAGTAACTTAAATTCAAAGATGCCAAGAAATGAGACTAGGAGCAGGAATCTGTTAATGATCAAAAGTGTTGCGAACGAAGGTTCAGCGACTTAGTCCACATGTGTACCAACACTATGTAAAAAAGTGCTTATTCAGCTATTCATGGGAACAGAACTATTGATTCAAAATAACAAAGAAGGATATATAAAGCTCTGTGGCTGGGAAAATTGATTTTCTTCTTCTTTTTCTGCCTTGAAGTTTAATTTAATCTTTTCTCAATTCAGCTTTCCAATTATTCACATAAATGCAAAAGTTGTGTGAGACACTGCTAGCAGGATATACAAAGGTGATATTGAATTCTAACCAGAAATGAGCAAGAAGTGCGGAAAGACTATAACTAGCAACATTTTATATGCTAACGAACAATCAAAGGAAGAAAAAAATTAAAGAGAATTATGGATAACACACAGCCTGGCAAGAATACTAATGATTGGGGTCTTGGCTGCAGATATCACTGCAATGCTCACAATGGCCAGGCAGAGTCTCTAGGGCTGCACTGTACAGACAGCTTTAATTGGACCAGCAGTGATCCAACTGGCACCTCCATCCAAATCACGTCTAAAGCCCTGCGGCTAGACTCCACTTTGTCCCTGGTGTGCGCAGAAACATTCCAGTGCATTCCAATGGAGCTTATTTGTCAGCCTGATTCTATTGTTGGATGAAGAGGCACCCTTCTGCATCATTTCCCAACTGCCAGTTACTTATCTTTGCATTTGCCCATGTAATTTCCTCTTGTCAAGCAGCAGGACTGTTTTGAGGGTAGAGCAGAAAGGCATTTGCCCGGGGTCCATATGTGTTTATAATAATAATTACAGGGTGCATAAAGTGAAGATAAAAAATACAAAGAATATATTGTGCAATAGTTGTCTGCTATTTTCAGTGTATACAAGTGTACATCCAATATGTCAGATCTGCAGCCCTAAAGCTCTTCTTGACCTGAAACATCCAGAAAAGGCTGTTACAGTTCAACAACAGCTGTACCTTTGAACATCGAACATTTGTGCATTCACACCTAGGCAAATCTTTTCAACAGATACTATAACTCTCAAAGCAAAGTTGCCATAAGTTCTATGCAAGGGACATGACATTTCTGTCTCTCCAGCATGTGTTGAACACTGAGCACTAGCCTTGTTCCTGTCTTGTGTTTTACGTGAAATTGGAAATGGCTAGTCCAAACTACTGACAGTTGAACCAGAGCTTCCCTGTACATACCACCCATAATACCTTGTTGAAAAATTAGGTCATTTTAAGCCATGCCCCAGTCCCGCTAGAAAAGTACTATGGCACCAATGTATAGTGCAGAGCTGGTGTTTGCACAGAAACTGACATATTTGAGTATTTTTGCCCCTATATATTTCAATGCAGAAAGGAAAACATAGATTCCATTTATTCCCCCCATGCGTTTCACTGCAGCTGAAACATAACAACTAGGGGCTTAGTGCTAAGTTCAGACCTGCCAGATCCACATTGTAAAGTCTAGGCTGAAGACTATATACTGTACTGTGTGCCTTTGCAGCAGAACCAAGATGGGCCCAGCTACTCCTCTACAATTTAAACATCTGTTGCATATGTGCCTTTTTCTTTAAAAAACTGCCACATATTACCTGAATAAATGCATTAGCTCCAGATTCATACAGTAACACTCCAAGGCACAGTAAGGAAATCTGAAGAAAGAGAAATGTATTATTTCTACTTTATGTACTTAAAGTGCAGCACTCGTTGATTTATACCACACTCCCCGATTACAACACACTTTCATATGTGGCACAAGGCAAAGGATTGTCATTAATATGTTCAAACTTATGCAAAATATCAGAAGTGGAAACACGAGGGCTGCTGAATTCTGTAATAATGGAATAACAGCCTCATAGCTTTTTCTCATTTCAGCTGGTGGCTATGAAGGGCATATGGATACCTGTAGCATTGCCTTAGTGGTACATTTTAATACAAACACTATGGGGTTTATTAACTGAACTCTGAATGCCAAAAACCCAATTTTTAGTGGGAAAAAAAATAATATTTCAGGATTTGTTATACCCCGAGGATGGGAAAAGTCAGAATCGGAAAATCCGGCATCTCAGACCTGCCGTGGTTGCATATACTGTAAGTCAATGGGAGAAGTCCCAAAAATATTTTGATCTGCATTGGGTTTCGTGTAATAATCCAAAGATTTTGTGGTTTTCGGGCAAAAATCATAAAAAAAAAACAGTCAGGTGCACAGTTGGTATCTGCTGGGAGAAGATTAGGCAACAAGACAATGCAAGGTGCATGGCATGTGCCCAATCTCATTAAGTCTCATCTGTTGTGACATAACTGGTGCCCGTCTGAGCTTTCTAAGACACATTAGGTTTGGTGAGCACCAGTAATGTTACAACAGATGAGTCTTAGAGAGCTTGGGCACATGCCATGCATTCACCTCACCTAGTCTGGCTACCTAATATTCTCCCAGCAGGTACCATGCAGATGTCTTGTCTGGACCCAGGCCTAGCAACATAAATAAAAATAAATTTTTTAAAGAAAATTAAATAAAAATAATCATTGAAAAAGCTAGATGGGTGCCTAATTACTCTGGGCCCCTAGACCTAGGGTAGCCTATTCCCCTGACTAGGACACTAAATATTCCTTCAAAAAGTTGCACCTAATGAATTGTGATATACAGTATAATAGAAGTGATAATATATTAAATCAATAATAATCATCTGCATCTCATTCTACGGGTGGCTTGGGTTGGACTGGCTGCGCTGGCACAAGACACACAACAATTTAACTCACCATGATTACAGAGCAGGAGCCTGCGTTTACTTTGGCTTGACACACACTTGTTGCTGAGCTGTTGTCTTTTAAATGGCTATTAGTTCTGGTCTAAAGGTTGCCTATGACGTGGGACTTTAATCTCCGGGGGTCACATGCAAAATTCTGTTCAAAACGCAAAGATTTTGGACACCACCTAGTGGATTATTAACATTTATTAGCTTTTTTTAAATGTATATATCTGTTTTCTGTTGTGTTTTTACGCCTTTTTAAATGTATATATCTGTTTTCTGTTGTGTTTTTACGCCTAAGTTTAATAAAAAAAAAAAAAAAGCTTTAAATGATTTGGAGTGAATTTGTATTCGGTTTTGTTATTAGTAGAATGTAACATTTTGGCCATTAAACTGATAATTCTGCAAAAGGAAAATAGTGTTGATTTGTGAGATTAAATCACCTATTCTGACTCCAATTGCTGTGATAATGGCTGATCTCCCCATGAGATCTCCCTGCTGGGCCTGTATGGAGCTGTAACAACCACTGAGGGCAATCTTTGCCAGATAGCTGAACTCACCAGACACTTAGGGACAGATTTATCAAAGGTCGAATTTCGAAGTGAAATATACTTCAAAATTCGACCATCAAATGGCTATACTTCGACTTCGAATATCGAAGTCGACGGTTTTTTACTGAATTTGACCATTTTGCGGTTGAAGTAAAATCGCTTGATTGAACGATTAACTCGTTCGAATTGAACGATTCCAACTATTTCAGCGATCAATCAAATGCTTTTACTTCAGCTACAAAAAACGTAGAAAAATGCATTAGAAGATCCCCGTAGGCTAACATAGCACTTCGGCAGGTTTAATTTGGCAAAGTATTTTTAAAGAGACAGTACTTCGATTATCGAATGGTCGAATATTCAAACTATTTTACTTCGAATGAAAGTCCTATTCGATGGTCGAAGTATCCAAAAAATTACTTTGAATTTCAAATTTTTTTACTTCGAAAATTCCCTCGAATTCACTTCGACCCTTGATAAATCTGCCCCTTGGAATCCACAAAGCTGCTTTATTTGAGCTGGATGGACAAATGTAGCAGTGGATGAATAAGTGCTGCAGGTCAAAAAGAATATTCCTTTCCTAACCTCTGAGCTGTAGCTCCTCTTTGATGATAGGCAGGAGCACAAAAGGATGATGGGAGGAACTGACATGACACATGAGGAAGGTATAAGTGGAGGGTTTACAAACAACGAAATACAGAGCCTGACGAATAGCTTTGGTCACTAGGTGGCAGCATAATAATGGTTAAGCATATAAGATAGAGTCCTTCGCATAACCAATTTCTGCATCCCACATATTTACCCACTTTGATCCGCAACCCGCTGACCACCATCAAACAGGAAGTGATGGCGCTGCACACTGGAAGTGATGTCATCAAAAGTAGGCAGGGACAGAAACAAGTTTGTAAAACTTTAAAAGGAGTAAAATATAGACAATATTACTTAAGATAAGAAATTTAGATGAGACCTGACCCACGACCCGCATCTATACCCGCACCTGAAAATCCTCCCCTCACTCCGCAGGGTGGCCGCTTTTTTTGCAGGTACCCGACCCACTGCAGGACTCTAATATAAGCATTAAACATATACACTTTACTATGAACTTGAACTTTTAACTGCTGGGGCAGCACATCACTCACAGAATTCCTGTAATAATGTTAAAGGCACAGTATCATCAAAATAAAACATTAGGCCTAATTTACAGATTGCATAAACTGCCATGTTTTTTTCACATTGCATGCTGTCCTGTCATTAGCACCTGGGGCGCAGGTCCTTGAATGGACTGGAATGGAGAGCGAGCACCTGCTTCCCCCCATGAATACAGCACCGCTTGCGTTTGACAGAATTGTATGTATCGAGGGGGGAGGGCTCTGGGATTCAAAATAGACCCTGGAATTTTCAAGAGGCCCAAAAAGCCCCCACCAGCCCACTACATAATAACTGTCTATGGCATCTTTCAGCAGCCAGTTTGGCTGGGGGGTGGGGAGAATATCTGGGTGTAATGTGGGTGTGGATAGAAAGGGGTGGCCATGACACAAATGCTATTTTACCTAACCAGTTTGGTGTCATTTTAACGGTCCTTTAAAGGATTCCTTATCCAGAAAACCGTTATCCAGAAAGCTCCGAATTAAGGAATAGCCGTCTCCCATAGACTCCATTTTATCCACATCATCAAAAGTTTTAAAAATGATTACCCTTTTCTCTGTAATAACAAAACAGTACCTTGTACTTGAGCCATTGTAAGATATAATTATTCCTTATTGGAAGCAAAACCATGTTTACATGATTTTTTAGTAGACTTAGGGGCACATTACTTGAGGATTAGAATAAAAAATACTTTGAATTTCGAAGTATTTTTTTGGCTACTCCGACCATCGAATTGGCTACTTCGACCTTCGACTACAACTTCAAACGATTCGAACTAAAAATCGATATTCGATCATTCGATAGTCGAAGTACTGTCTCTTTAAAAAAAACTTCGACCACCTACTTCGCCACCTAAAAACTACCAAGCACCAATGTTAGCCTATGGGGAAGGACCCCATAAGCTTTCTAGGCAATTTGGGATCGAAGGAAAATCATTCGATCGATGGATTAAAATCCATTTTTAAAATCCATTTTTCCTTCGATCGTTCGATCGAAGGAATTGCGCTAAATCCTTCGACTTCGATATTCAAAGTCGAAGGATTTAACTTCGAGGGTCGAATATCGAAGGTTAATTAACGCTCGATATTCAACCAATAGTAAATGTGCCCCTCTAAGTATCAAGAACCAAATTACAAAAAGATTTAGGTCGCAAGCATTCTGGATAACAGGTCCAATACCTGTATCCCAAAACAGCAGAATCAGTTATTTGTTTATACAGGAAGAAAGATGCGAAAACAAACAAAATCCTATAATTTTACCATCGCTGTACCTTACCTTTCTCTTCTAGGAATTAAAGCAATGAAAGCCTGTACAGAGAGCTAGAATCCTATGACTGGACGTAGGTAGAATGCAATGTATACCCTTATGCTACTCGATAACGCTGCTGTTTCTTTCTAACAATATTATAAATACATATTTTAGCCCTATTTTAATGAAAATACATTGCATGCAGGTTTTTTTTTCTAATGACACCATGCCTCAGATCATTCTCTAAATGGAAAAAAGATGCTATTTATTCTACATATTACATCTATTTAATTTTTCTATAAATGTTCAGTAAACCATATAGGCTCAGGATGTTCTGCATGAGGAGTCATATTTCCATTAATCCTTTTTAGTGGCAGCAGCCATGATTGCTCTGAGACAAAAACTCTTCCAAAACCCTTATGAAACAGAGAACTCTGCTGGCCACTTTGTGGAAATGCTTTTCCTGATGACCAATTTATCTTTTGGCAAAGCGGGGTTTATTTAACAATGCCTCAAATAATAGTGTACAAGACCGGTAGGGGGGCAATATTGCACCTAGTATTCATTCACTGGGGCCACAGTTTTTTAGAAATAACAAAACCCTATTAATATCCTAATAAATTAAATATCTTATGTAGTTTATAGGTATTAATAACATTTCTTATTTCACATAATAGTATCCCCTTAAGTAGGAGGATAACGGGTCATAGGTAATATAACGTATGATATTTCCTGACTTATAAAGACAAAATGAAGGAAGCTGTACTATATATTTAGGACTGTTAATGAACAGAACATTTTCACTTGTATTGAGTTATAGTACAATAACAGCTGGAGGGTCATAGGCTAAATATTCCAGGTTTATATATAGGGAATAAAGTACCCCCTTTTGTAAAATATAAGGATATTATAAGTTACAGAGGAGTTTCATGACCATATAAAAACACGAGGCCGAAGGCCGAGTGTTTTTATACAGGGCATGAAACTCCAAGGTGACTTCTAATATCCTCATATTTTGCAACAGGGGGTACTTTATTTATTATAATACACAAGTTTTAGTGAGTCATGTGACAGAAATGACATCACTACTCACCGTTTATAACTGATGACATCAGAACTCACCGTTTATAAGGATATAATTTACAAGATATTCATGGCTTTTGTGTATTATAATATAATAAAATGCCTGGGGCCTCCATTTCTAACTTTAGCTCTGATGATGGAGATTTTTCAAATAGAAAGATAGAAAGGGTCAGCCACGTCCAGCAGGCATTATAGCTTGTGCCAGTGCATGAGCCATTTTTGGAAAATATTTTATAGGGCCATGTTTCAAAGGTCATATTAAATTTGACACCAAAAATGTGTCAAATCTATTGTGATAGGAAACACCTATTTTAATTTAGAAGGAAGTCTGCTCTGCCCTTTTTATTTAGTACAAATACCTATGTAAATGTCCTTGTGAGAAGTACAACGCAAAGAAAACTGTCCCACAATGTGCACACAATTTGCCAGCCTTGTCATGTTTCCATTTGTCTCTTTAAAGTCAGTTTGTACTCTTATTGCCTGGTGTCTAATGCCACAAGTTAGCCTACAGGCCATTTGTGTACATATATATATTTCTATTGCCTTGCTAGAAGATTTATGAAAACATACCATGGTCAATATCGCCATCATGTGGCCTCTGCTTGCCAAGCAATTGTGCTGCACCAATGCACATTAATGAATGATGTCAGTATTGATTTGAAAGCAATTAGAGATAGCTATAAAAGGTTTCATGATTGCAACGGTTCAGCCCAGTCTACCTGATGTACACAGAAAGGTTCAGCCTGACACCCAACATAATTACCGTTAACTAACGAGTGATGTTTGTGAATTATCGTGATGCAGGGTCTACCCACAATTATTCTTATTCCATTTTGTTCCTGGCCATTGCAAGGCACATTAAAGAAATAACAAATTTGGTAAACAATTAGCATAATGAGTGGCTGATATAATGAGACATGATTACTGCGTAATTACAGCATTGCGTAATGCGTTTTTACCACTCGCTGGTCACAGCTGTCTGAGGACGAATAATTATTTCCCAGCTCAAACTAAGGAAAAATATATGGTTATCACCAGCTGAAAAAAACGTTCCCTCAGTAATCTCAGCCCTGCAGCTGACTTCTGTTACTTGCCTTATATACTTGTATATACTGGAACTGTACGATGGTTATCTCTTCTGCAGGGAATATGGAAGTAAAGGAGGTCTGTGAAATTTTATTTTAACTACTTAAACAGTACTTTAGTACTGTTGTTTAAGAAGTATTTAACCACTGTATTTTCATATAAGAGGCAATATGAAGTGAGTTGGGCATGGGACAAAAGTGTGTGTGTGTGGTCCACTTACTTATAATGCAACAAGACTGTAAAATGTGCTTACTGTTATACTTTGAAACATTTATTGCTGGCATGCGCTTCAGCAGCAAGGTAACCACAGTGCCCTACCCAGGCCTCCCAGCACCTGCCCATCTGCTAGTGTGCGATCACTGCTCCCCAGCCACTTGCCCCGGAAAGGGTAAGAAAGCAGCTGGGAAGTAGGGTTGCCACCTGATTTCACCCGGACAGCACGGTTTTTGGAAGGGCATGCCTGTGTGAAAAGTTCCAGTCTGGATTTCCAAATCCCAAATTACGTGTGCTCGAGCACGCATGCGCGAAAGTATGTGCGCACATGCGCAGAAGCGCATTATTACAAAAAAATATTCGTGGCAGTCAGGGAGAGACGGGACCGGACAATTGGATAGGCGTCAGAGCAGGTACGTGCCTGGCGCCCCGACCAGCTTTGCGCCCTTGGCATGTGCCTACTCTGCCTACCCCTAGTTCCGGCCGTGGACACAGAGTCCAAGCAAACAGGAAAACAATCAGGAGTTTTATTTCCAACAAGTTATTCACTTTTCCATTCAGATCTGAATTTCACAGGAACATACACCCAACATTCTGTAAATCCACACAGGCATTTCAGATTTACTCTTTTATCCCAGAGGGTCAGATCCGGACTGAGAATTAAAATAGGCCCTGCCATTTCAGGTACACAGAGGCCCAAACAGCCCACACCAGCCCACTAAATACTGGCTTTCTATGGCACCTTATAGCAGCCCCTCTGGCATTTGCCAGAACCCACAGATTGCCAGTCCAGGCCTGCAGAGGGTTACAATTGGACGGCTCAATTGGGTACTCACGCTGGTCTCCAGTGACCAGGAATCCTGTTCCCCACCTGTCTCAGTAATTCGGTAATCCCTGTGGTACCCATTTACTATTCCGACCAGGCCTTTTACTGCTGGCAGACCTCTGGCCCGAAGCCCATCATCCCTTATTCTGACCTAAACCCTTCCTCTGGGGTCCCTATCTTGTGGAATATCCACTGGGGGTACTATCCCCACTACCCTCCTTGTTGGGGCATTAGGCAGCCCCTGCTTGCTTTCCTAACTCAGACACTGGTGCCTGCTTTACTTCCCCTTACCTACTCTCAGCCTGTTTCTACTCCTTCCTTTCAGTTCTCTTTTCTTCCAATCTTCCATTCCTGACTGCTTCCTCCCATCAAAGACATAAAAACCAGGGTGTGGCCTCTTTTTATACCTCTAAAACTCACCAGCTAACTAGTGGTGGTGTTGGTGGGGGGGTTGTATTACATCCCTACTTATAATATCTAGTGGCAGTAGCGTTCATTGAGGGGGGCAGGCCCTGGTGCGTGACGCGCAGCCGGACCCCGCCCCCCTCCGTACCGCCGCATTAGCCCGCATTTCTCAGTGGAGCACGGACTGCCGGGGGCCCTGAGGGGGTGCGGGCCCTGGCCCACTCGTACCCCCTGCTCCCCCGGTAGTTCCGACACTGTCTAGTGGCCGTTTTATCACGTTACACTGTAAGATTTTTTAACAAACACACTCACACATTAAAGGAATACTGTCATGGGAAAACATGTTTTTTTCAAAATGCATCAGTTAATAGGGCTGCTCCAGCAGAATTCTGCACTGAAATCCATTTTTCAAAAGAGCAAACAGATTTTGTTATATTCAATTTTGAAATCTGACATGGGGCTAGACATATTGTCAATTTCCCAGCTGTCTCCAGTCATGTGACTTGTGATCTGATAAACTTCAATCATTCTTTACTGCTGTACAGCAAGTTGGAGTGATATCACCCCCTCTCCCCCCCCCCAGCAGCCTAACAACAGAACAATGGGAAGGTAGCAGCTCCCTAACACAAGATAACAGCTGCCTGGTAGATATCAGAACAGCACTTAATAGTAAAAGCCAAGTCCCACTGAGACACATTCATTTACATTGAGTAGGAGAAATAACAGCCTGCCAGAAAATAATTCCATCCTAAAGTGCAGGCACAAGTCACATGACTGGGGCAGCTGGGAAACTGACAAAATGTCTAGCCCCATGTCAGATTTTAAAATTGAATATAAAAAAATCTGTTTGCTCTTTTTAAAAATGGATTTCAGTGCATAATTCTGCTGAAGCAGCACTATTAACTGATGTGTTTTGGAAAAAACATGTTTTCCCACGACAGTATCCCTTTAATTAACCGACTTTTACATATCCCTCAGTTATGTACACTCAACATAACATTCATTCATTATTATGTTTTCATACAGTTTTCAGAACATATACATCCAAGAAATGATCATCATAGAAATCTTGTACCATATATATATCAGTTGTTTAGTTATTTAGGCAGTTGGACTTAATCCCGATAAGTCACCCTAATAAAAGCAATGGTGCCAATGTTTCCTCTAATTTCTAAAAACTGTGTGCTGAGGTCCAAATAAATGCAAAATGTTCCTCAAAATGTGTGTGCGAGCACACAAGCTCAAAGCTTAACAGGAACATTGGTGCCAAAGGATCATGGTCTGCACTGGTACCTGACTGGCATCTTTACATGGTCACCCTGCAGTGCAATCCAATTTTATTATGAACAATAATATTTTCAGTATAGCAAATAAATGATCCTTTAATACTGATCTCACATGTGCTTCGTAAAGAAACCCATTATCCAGAAAGTTCTGAATTATAGGAAGGCCCCATAGACTCCCTTGTAAGCAAATAATTAAAATTTTATAAATGATTTTCTCTTTCCCAATAATAATAATAAAACATTAGCTTGTACTTGATGCCAACTAAGATATCATTAATCCTTATTGGAGCCAAAACAATCCTATTGTGTTTATTAAATGTTTAAAATATATTTTAGTAGACTTATGTAATGGAGATCCAAATTATGGAAATATCCCTTGTCTGGAAAACTCTAGGTCCCGAACATTCTGGATAGCAGATTCCATATCTGTTCATGTATATTGAATGGCCAGGGTTCCCTTGTCCATTAAGCACTGCCAATGTAATCTAAGTGACAATAAGTAGGAACAACTAGTGATGAGCGAAATTCTTCGCCATTTTGCGAATTTCTGGCGAGGCGTAACTGGCCAGATTGGCTCACTTAGGCACAAAGTCATAGATGTGCTAGGTGATATTATATTGCTACTAAATGCTACCATTTTGGCACTTATACAGACTCACATTTTCCTGCACTGTAACTAAAGTGATGCCCTGTATCTCTTACACTATTATTTAGCATGAGTTTTGAATTCCGCTCTCTAATGCCTGACTGAGAAAAGGATGCCCCCAAAGGAGTCTGATTCCAAGTGAGTACTTAACCCTGCCGTATGGTATGTAATACCAGGCTAAATCACATTTAGATACAGATCCTTCTCTAGCTGCTGCTTAATACATCAAAATACACATTCTACCGTATTTGCCTCTCCCTTTGAAGCACCAAACATGCAATTTATTCTTGATTGCTGCTCCACTGTTGTACAGTAATATTATGTTTATGCAGGAAATCGGTTTGCCTCACCTTAAAAGTGTCTATCCCTTAGAGAAATAACTTGTTTCTCTACTGGATTTTGTTGCACAGGTATGGGACCTGTTATGTAGAATGCTTTGGACCTGAAGTTTTCCGGATAATGGAACTTTCAGTAATCTTCATTCCTTGCGTTTACCAGAAAATAATATAAACATTAAATAACCCAAATAGATTGGTTTTGCTTTCAATAAGGATAAATTATATCTTAGTTTGTGTCAAGTACAATGTACTGTTTTATTATTATAGAAAAAAAGGAAATAATTAAAAAAAAAAAATTGGATTACTTGGATAAAATGGAGTCTATAGAAGATGGCCTTCCTATATTTCTGAGTTTTCTGGGTTTCTGGATAACAGATCCCATACCTGTACTGCAGCTCCCAGAATAGAGCCCTAACATGGAAATGTCTGCTATGCCTAAGCCATGAATTGTGTTCTACTAATTATAGCAACCTGTTCTCCAGAATGCCTGGGTTTTCCAGATATAGGGTCTTTCCATATTTTGGATCTTGATACCTTATGTCTGCTAAAAATGAGTTAATCATTCAATAAACCCATAAAAAAGGACTAAGTTTTACCTGCAACTTACTAGCTGCTTACTTTGAAAGCAGCAAGTAAGTTGCAGGTAAAACTTAGTCCCTTTGTAAAATGTATAATGAAGCAATAGAATTCTTATTGAATCGGATGAAAATTAAGCGTAGGACTGGCCAGATATGGGATGACTTTGACGTAGTTGCCCATCTTAAATATATTGCAATATATGGACAAACAATCCCTGTTTTGTTTAAAGGGATCCTGTCATGGGAAAAAATTTTTTTTCAAAATGAATCAGTTAATAGTGCTGCTCCAGCAGAATTCTGCACTGAAATCCATTTCTCAAAAGAGCAAACAGATTTTTTTATATTCAAATTTGAAATCTAACATGGGGCTAGACATATTGTCAAATTCACAGCTGCCCCAAGTCATCTCTACGGAGGATCTCTACGGCTATGGCCACCTTATCTCTCTACATCATACATGTATGGGATCTGTTATCTGGAAACTCATTATCCAGAAATTTCTGAATTTCCCTTTTCTTTGTGATAATAAAACAGTACCTTGTACTGGATCCAAACAAATATATCATTAATCCTTATTGGAAGCAAAACCAGCCTATTGGGTTTATTTAGGGGCAGATTCACTAACTTCGAGTGAAGGATTCGAATGAAAAAAATTCGAATTTCGAAGTATTTTTTGGGTACTTCGACCATCGAATTGGTTAAATTTGTTCGAATTCGAACGAAATCGAACGAATCGAAGTAAAAATCGTTCGACTATTCGACCATTCGATAGTCGAAGTACTTTCCCTTTAAAAAAAACTTCGACCCCCTACTTCGGCAGATAAAACCTACCGAAGTCAATGTTAGCCTATGGGGAAGGTCCCCATAGGTTTGCTAACCCTTTTTTGATCGAAGGATTTTCCTTCGATCGTTGGATTAAAATCGTTCGAATCGTTCGATTCGAAGGATTTAATCGTTCGATCGAACGAAAAATCCTTCGATCGATCGATCGCAGGATTAGCGCTAAATCCTTCGACTTCGATATTCGAAGTCGAAGGATTTCAATTCGAGGGTCGAATTTCGAAGTATTTTTAACTTCGAAATTCGACCCTTAATGAATCTGCCCCTTAATGTTTGTTGGGAAGCTGCCATATCTCCATCACACAGGTTTTCTCTGCCCTATGATGAACGGTTAACATATGTAGCACACCCTTGAGTGAGACTAATATATATATGGGTAACTCCAGCACACTCAGTGACACCCCATTGAACGGACCACAATAATGATAAACAGTGATATCCCTTTTCTTTATTAAGCGTAACAAATAATCAGCAGGGATTCGACTATGATTTAAAATATTAAAGCAAGATATATATGTATAACAATACACCAACCAACAATGACACCATTTAAATTGCTAATACAAAGTATGCAGAAAATATATGTGCTAAATGTTGTAACTTAATTTCCCTGTCACAGTCCCAGATGATTTGTGCACGTTGGGGCCCTTATTGAGTTTAGCTTATTGGCCAATAGCACTGATCCTTTCCTCTGTCGGTTAGCAGTATAACTTTATAAACTTAGTGAAGAAACACTCTCCTCCCAGGTGAGAAATGACTTGGCAGAGTGTATAGTTCAGCAACAGATGGATTAGCTCCTATTGTTTGATAATACACAGTTCCCCAATAGTGTGTGGTGTTGCAGGTTACTCACAGTCTGTGCTCCAAACTCTGTATCACCTTTAGTAACAGACCTCAGATGGGATGCAGGCAGCTCTGTTCTCTAGCAGCTGAAATCACCTGGGCCTCTTTGCAGCATGTCAGCCTAGGACTCTCCCACCAACCGCAGGCCATTTCCCCCTGCTCCCTTTCTGGCTAGCACTGATAGCTCTTTTACAGGTGCTAGTCTAGGACTGGGATAGCAGGGTCAGCTTCTCCCAGTAGCAGCTTCCCCTGGGGCAGGATCCCTGCAGATGTCTCTCCCCTCTGGCAGCTCTCCCACGCAGAGCAGGTACAGCAGTAGGCAGCAGTCAGCAGTTTTTCCCCCGCAGGCACACACTTCTCTCCCTTTTTTATAGTCCAGCAGTGTGGTCCTCAAACATTTTGCGCCCTTTCTTATCATTGGTGGATTAAAGCCCCAGCCAGGTCCTCAGCTCTGAGGCATGCTGGGATATGTAGTCCTGTAGACTGTCTATGCAGCACTTGTTCGTGTTTCTTGCTTTAGATAGGGGTGTTACACTCTCCCCCCACCACAAATCTTGAGTCCTCTCAAGAGCAACCTCTGAGCATAATTAGCAATGCATAATATATGACAGGTACATACATGTATAAGTAACATAACTCAAATTTGTATATCTACCAAGTAAGGACATTGAAAATACACCACAGATCTACACTGAGTTGGGATGTCACCTGAAGAGTGTGCAGTAGAGGGAACATGGGCGTAGGCATTTCTATGGGCCACAATCACAGTCTTTTCTGTACTATTGCCCAGAGAATCATAAGTAAGCCTTTGAGGTGGTCTGATTACTCTGGGTTCTCTTGTGTTAAACACTCTTGACTCTATATGTTCTTCATCACAGACAACTCTGGAGCCAACATCAGTATCAGTCTCTAGTGTAGGCGGTAGGTTGTCTGACAGTTCATGTACAGATTCGTTTCCATTTGTGATAGATGTGTCAGGAGCAACCTCTGACACCTGGGAAGGTACATCATCTATATTTTCAATTAACTCAGGATTTTCTGGAATAAACTCTGGAGCATTTACATTTAATTCTGTAGTGGGTTCCTCACTATTTAAAGCAGGTCTCTCTGAGTCTGTTTCATAGAAGAAATAGTTTAAACCCCATTCCTCTTCTTCAGATTCATCTTCACTTGAGTAGATGCGACAGTCAGCCCTAGGTACAGTAGGAGTTTGACTCTGAATTCTCTTTGACCTTCTGGGTCTGGTGTTTTTGGGAGGTGTATCATCTACGGATCTAGGCTCTCTTACTGTTGGGCCAATAGGAAGTAGATGGTTCCTATGCCATGTTTTAATAGGATGATTCTTTCCTTCAGGCCTGATCTGATATACCGGAATGTTTGGAAGTTGAGCACAAATTATATAAGGTTGCGATCCCCATCTGTCAGCTAGTTTGTGTTTTCCTGGTAGCCCCAGATTTCTTAGGAGAACTCTGTCTCCAGGCTGTAAATCATGGAATTTCACTTTCTGGTCATACCGGGCTTTATTCTGCTGATTTCTATTCCCTGATGCTACTTGAGCCTTCTCAAAGGCCTGTTGCAAGTTTCTTTTTAGTCTCTCCACATAACTTTGGTGTGATTTAACAGGGGTATCATCCGCAGTAACTCCAAAGGCCATATCTATAGGAAGTCTAGCTTCACGTCCAAACATTAAGAAGTAAGGTGAGTAGCCTGTGGCATCATGCTTAGTGCTATTGTATGCATGTACTAGGGTGGCCACATGATGGCTCCAATGTGTTTTCTGTTCTGAAGTTAGGGTACCCAGCATATCTAACAAAGTTCTGTTAAACCTTTCAGGCTGTGGGTCCCCCTGTGGGTGGTACGGAGTTGTTCTGGATTTATGCACTCCCAGTAGCAGTAACAATTCATGGACAAGTTTACTTTCAAAGTCTCTGCCTTGATCCGAATGTATTCTATGTGGTAGCCCATAATGAACAAAGAATTTTTCAACGAGCACTTTAGCTACTGTGATAGCCCGTTGATCTTTAGTTGGAAATGCTTGAGCATACCTAGTGAAATGATCTGTGATTACTAGGATGTTGCTGATGCCACCTTTATCTGGTTCAAGTGATAAAAAGTCAATACACACAAGGTCGATGGGCCCTTGACTTTCAATGTGACCCATAGGGGCATTCCGGGTTGGTAAAGTCTTTCTCTGTATACACCGCAAACAGGACCTGCAGTAATCTTCCACATCTTGCTTCATGCAAGGCCAGTAGAAACGGTCTCTTACTAGTCCTAAAGTCTTTTCATAGCCCAAATGACCATGTTCATCATGTAACGACACAAGGACACTTTCTCTATGTTTTTGTGGAAGCAGTAACTGCCATTTCTCTTGGTTTTGTTTATTGGGAGCCCTTCTATAGACCATTCCATCTCTCAATGTTAGTTTTTCCCATTCCTTTATCAAAAGTTTAGCAAGGGGATGAGAGTCAGCAGTACTTCTACTTGTCTCTTTTTAAGAGCTTCCATGGCTACTTTACAAAGAAGGTCATCTCTTTGATCCCTCATTATATCTTCTTTAGAGAGAGGTGGTAGTGAGGTAGCCTGAATAGAGGTAATATTGCAGTAGAGTAACGGAACTCCCTCCAGCTTGAGGCCTATGTTCTCAGCCATGCTACCTGTTCGACATTCATAGGACACTGCTGAACACACAGTCTTTACACCTGGAGCTGGAATTTCAACCCATTCGTCATCAGGGTGCAGGGTCTCATGGGGTCGTCTGGACAACCCATCAGCATCTCCGTTACTGCGACCTGGACGGTAGCGTAGGCTAAATGTATAATTAGCTAAGGCAGCTAGCCATCTGTGCCCTGTTGCATCCAGTTTAGCCGTTGTTAAGATATACGTTAGAGGGTTGTTGTCTGTTTGGACCTCAAATTCAGTGCCATACAAGTAGTCATGGAGTTTATCAACCACTGCCCATTTTAATGCAAGGAACTCTAGCTTATGCGCAGGATAATTCTTTTCTGCGGGGGATAAGCTTCTGCTGATAAATGCAACTGGCCTCAACAATTTTTCATGCTCTTGGTATAACACACCTCCTAAGCCGTCTCTACTGGCATCGATGTGAAGGGTATATGGCTTACTGGGATCAGCATAAGCCAGAACTGGGGCATGAGTGAGGCAATATTTTAACTGATTAAATGCTCGGTCACATTCTTCTGTCCACTTGTCCTCTATGGATTCCTTGGTCCACCCCGGAGTGGTTGATTTTCTTATCGACCTGGGTTTGTCTTCACTCTCTTGATCTGTGTCGATCTGCAGGAGCTGATTGAGAGGTTTAGCCACTCTGGAGAACCCTTCTACAAATCGTCTGTAATATCCGCAGAATCCAAGAAAAGAACGTAACTCAGTAGAGGTTCTGGGTTCTGGCCAGGTGGACACAGCCTCTATTTTACTGGGATCAGTAGAAATTCCAGCTGCAGACACCACATGTCCTATGTAGGTCACGGAAGGTTGACAAAATTGACATTTATCAAGTGATAGCTTCAGGCCTTCCTTCTGGAGCCGATCAAGAACTTTCATCAACCTTTCTTCATGTTCTTCCAAAGTTCTTCCAAATACAATTAAATCATCCAGGTACACTAACACTTCTAGTAGGTGCATGTCTCCCACAGTATGCTCCATAAGCCTTTGGAAGGTGGCGGGTGCCCCACAGATACCTTGCGGCATCCGTTCAAATTCATAGAATCCAAGAGGGCATATAAAAGCAGTTTTCTCTTTATCATCTGGATGCATTGGTATTTGGTAATATCCACTTCTAAGGTCCAATACACTAAACCACTTGCTTCCTACAAGACAATTCAGGACCTCCTCTATCCGAGGGGTAGTGTATTGGTCTGGTATGGTGCGCTGATTCAGAGTTCGGTAATCCACACACATTCGAATGGACCCATTCTTTTTACGCACCACCACGATCGGAGAAGCATATGGGCTTCTTGATGCCTTGATGATCCCTGCTGTCTTCAGCTCTTCTAGATGTTTCCTTAAATCTTCAAGGTCACCTGGAGCTATGCGCCGAGACCTCTCTCTGAAGGGTCTATCTTCCTTGAGACGAATCCTGTGTTGAGTGCTATTAGAGCAGCCCATATCCAGGTCACTTCTGGAGAACACTTGACTTTTTTTAAGCAGCTGAATCTGCAATCGGTTTCTCCAATCTTCTGGGATAGGTGAGTCACCAACTTTGAAATCTTCTGGCTTTAACTCCCAGGCATCTGAAGTTAGGTCAGTGTCAGTGATAGGGCAAACTGAATGGACTCTACCCAGCAGGGCATGGGGACGTAGTATAGCTGGTACACTGGTCGTATTCTTGAGGCCTACTCTTATGTTTCCCTTTTTTCGCCTTAAGCATTCCGCCGGCAAAGCTTCTGAAATAAGTTCAACTCCAAGAGGCAAATCAGCACCTTGTTCCCCTTCAATCATGAGGTCAGGGACTGAGTCCTCCCAGCGCATCTTTACCCGAGCATTCAAAAATTTTATTTGCCCAGGGGGTATTACTTGCTCTCTTCTCTGTATAAACCATACATTTCCCACACATTCTTTTGGTTCCCGCTTCTGTTTGTGCCTGGAGACCAGTACGGACTGCAGCATGGGGTGAATGTTAACTTTCTTAAAATCCAGTCTTTGTCTTGAGTCCAACAGGCCAGCAAGCATTCGCCTTATCAGATCAGTGTTGGTGCCTACCACTATGGAAGTCTTAGATCCCCCTGGTCTAGGGCACACTAAAGCCAATGCTTCAACAGCCTCTTTAGATCCGGTCACTGAAGGCGGAAATTCCAACTTAATATTAATATAGCCATCATAAGGGAACTTTGTATCACCTAGGCCCCATAATTCAAGGTTTTCTATTTTTTCCAAAGGGATGTAGCTCAGGTATTTCTTGTAAAAATCCTGAAATAGTATAGTCACTTGAGCCCCACTGTCTAATAGAGCATCTCCGTAGATTCCTTCAATCTGGACTGGAACCACTGGAGATGGACCTGCCAACCCTTTAGGCAATTCGGGTCCCCACCATGTGCAAGCTTCTCTAACCCCTTTCTGGGTACGGGGAGGAAATTGTCCTTTGAACTTTTCCATACTGGTATGGTATAGTGCACCTTCAGTTGGCACCTGTCTTGCTTGGGTTTTGGAGGCCTCCTCGCCATTGTCTACCCATTGTTTAAATCTATTGGAGCTTCTCTTAGGCGGGCTTCCAGTTTGCTCCTTCACTGGGGCCCTCTGAAGTTTTCCCTGAGCCTTCCCTCTCTCTTTAGCCAGAAGTTTTGCTACTACCTTCTGGGCATTTTCAGCATTTCGGCACTGCCTCTTGTAATGGCCATCTTCACCACACCGATGACAGAACCCCAGTACTCCTTTTGTCTTATTTAGTTGAGGGGGCCCAGGTGCTGGGGTATTCTCATATGTAAGATGGAAATCTTGAGCCTGGCTAGAGGTAGGCTTCTCACAGCATACAATATCTGACCTGCACTTAGTGTCCTTTTCTAATGCAGCCAGTTGAATTTTGGCTATCCTTTCAACCATCTCGCTCAGAGCATCCAACCGGTTGTGAATCTCACTTTGCTCTGGGGCTATAACTCCAGTACTCGCTTGAACAATTCGGGTGGCTTCCCCTCCTGGTTTCACCTTATTTGAAGTCATGCTTTTACTGGTAGGCAGTAACTTAGCTTCCATAAGGGCCTCTTCCTCCCGGACTTGTTTGATTAGTTGGGGGTAAGTGGGGACTGCACAGTCTTCCTTTGGTATCCTTAGTTTCCACATGATGGGATCATTCGGTTGAGCTCCTTTCAAGATTTGCTTTACTCTAAGCTGGTCAGCCATATAGGGATCCATTCCTTTCTTTAATATTATGTGGTGGAGTATCTTCTCTAGCCGTGGGATATAATCGGACATCCTTTCATCTTTCTCTTGGTAGGTGTGTTCAAACTGATACATGAGCTCAGCCACATTCTCAGTTCGGCCATACACATCATGCAAAGCTTGCAAGTAATCAGTGGCACAACAATCCCTTTTGCTCTGCTTCAGGGCCCGAATTACATCCGCAGCTGGACCCATCAAACTCTCGGTGATTCTCTGTTTCTTCTGTGATTCTGGAACATCCCATTCTTCCAGGGCTTGGATGGCTTGATCCATCCAGGCTTCAAAGTCATCTTCCCCTTCTGGCGTGGGTTGTTTTCCTGAGAAAAAGTGTAGTTTTCTGTATCCAAACCCGCTGTGAGGCTGTATAGGCGAACACACTTCTCTACTAAGTTTCCTAGTGCAGTAAGGATATCTGCCCCGATGGCAGCAGAGGGCCCACATGGATTTGCTGCGAGGGATGGGTTGTTAACTTCTTTGTTTCCGGCTGCTGGATGTTCAACATCTCCGTCTGATGTGATAACTGAAACTGGTGAAGCAGGTAAAATCAAGTTACACTGATATTTCTCACTGCCGAATGTCATCATGAATGGGACATCATCAGGATTTATAGGATCCTCCATTTGCAGCAAAATGCATGTCTTTACATCCTTGTTATCTGTTTTCCTATCAACTATTAGGCAGCGGCCAAAAGGTGACATTTCATCCATTAACTGGTAAATCTGCCTTGAATTTAAGTTTGCCTCTGCTATTATCAGAGCTAGGCAATATGTGGGGTTTGCCTGACGGTCCTGACACCACTCTAGCACGGCTTGCGGCTCCATCTTCGCTTCTTATGGCAGGATGCTATACAACTGGTGAAAAGGGGCGGAGTCAGTGACGTGGGTGGAGATGATCCCGGACGAGCCCCCAAATGTAGCACACCCTTGAGTGAGACTAATATATATATGGGTAACTCCAGCACACTCAGTGACACCCCATTGAACGGACCACAATAATGATAAACAGTGATATCCCTTTTCTTTATTAAGCGTAACAAATAATCAGCAGGGATTCGACTATGATTTAAAATATTAAAGCAAGATATATATGTATAACAATACACCAACCAACAATGACACCATTTAAATTGCTAATACAAAGTATGCAGAAAATATTTGTGCTAAATGTTGTAACTTAATTTCCCTGTCACAGTCCCAGATGATTTGTGCACGTTGGGGCCCTTATTGAGTTTAGCTTATTGGCCAATAGCACTGATCCTTTCCTCTGTCGGTTAGCAGTATAACTTTATAAACTTAGTGAAGAAACACTCTCCTCCCAGGTGAGAAATGACTTGGCAGAGTGTATAGTTCAGCAACAGATGGATTAGCTCCCATTGTTTGATAATACACAGTTCCCCAATAGTGTGTGGTGTTGCAGGTTACTCACAGTCTGTGCTCCAAACTCTGTATCACCTTTAGTAACAGACCTCAGATGGGATGCAGGCAGCTCTGTTCTCTAGCAGCTGAAATCACCTGGGCCTCTTTGCAGCATGTCAGCCTAGGACTCTCCCACCAACCGCAGGCCATTTCCCCCTGCTCCCTTTCTGGCTAGCACTGATAGCTCTTTTACAGGTGCTAGTCTAGGACTGGGATAGCAGGGTCAGCTTCTCCCAGTAGCAGCTTCCCCTGGGGCAGGATCCCTGCAGATGTCTCTCCCCTCTGGCAGCTCTCCCACGCAGAGCAGGTACAGCAGTAGGCAGCAGTCAGCAGTTTTTCCCCCGCATGCACACACTTCTCTCCCTTTTTTATAGTCCAGCAGTGTGGTCCTCAAACATTTTGCGCCCTTTCTTATCATTGGTGGATTAAAGCCCCAGCCAGGTCCTCAGCTCTGAGGCATGCTGGGATATGTAGTCCTGTAGACTGTCTATGCAGCACTTGTTCGTGTTTCTTGCTTTAGATAGGGGTGTTACACATATGTGGACCAAAGAGTACAGCATCCATTAAACTCTACAAACAATGTTGTGCAATGGATTGTGCGCCATAGCAGTACGTATTATGCCTTAGGTGTATGTTAAGGAAATGGAAAAGTGTTAATTACAGGAATTATTAAGACTTGCAGCATATGGTTAATAACATGCCACTGTGCGAGCCAATTAGGTGTGCGATGTTGCCTAGCAATCTGTTGCAATGTATAGTTATTTGTCTCTTTTGGGTTTCTTTAAAAATATAAATTAAGTAAATGCATATACAATACAGATGGAAGAAGCTTGATCTACAGGCAGGGGATGCCTACAAGACTGGAAGATGATCGCAGTGCATCACTCAGAAAATAGTACCCAGAGCTGGTTAGATCAATACAATTCATTTATCATATAGGTGGACAGGTCACACCCATCCCCACTTATTAATTGTATCAAAAGGAAAATGAACAGTTATTGCTACCTGTAATATAATATGGGAATATATGGTGGGACAGTACCTTCAAAAGCCACCTCTTCAAAAGTACATTTTAATAGGTAGATTTTAAATATTAGTAGACTTGGAATTGAGATGCAAATTGCAGAAAAGGTAAACCGAATTACTGAATCATGATACAGTGGTTTTCTTTGGGCCCGTAGCTTGCTATGAACGTAAGGGAGAAAAGGAGCAGTGTGACGTCAACAATGCTCAGCTTAGAAATCATTCTAACGCCAGTGAGTCTAAAATATTAGTATTTGTGAACAGGAAAAGGAAAGCTATACTTTTGGCCCTGTATCCATAAAAGATAAGCTAAATAGTATATGTACTGTAAAAATGCACTGATTGGTCATTTATCCATGTCAAATATGAAGCATATGATTAGCAAATTAAAAATTTGCAGTGAAAAAAAAATGAAAAAAGCCTATTCTCTTTAATGCATTTGGAATGAGAAAAAAAAGTCACCCATAGACTTTTATGAGTAGAAATACTAAATACTAATCCTCTTCATGCATATCAGATCATTTTCTGATGGAGCGAGGCTTACAATTATATGAAAAAAGGAGACAATGGAGGATGAAATGATTTTATGCTGTGCTGCGTCAATTCAAACAGAGAGGGAGCTGCAGTGTTTGTGGATATAGCTCTGCAATGCAGGTTCACAAGGTGGCAGCTAACTAGGATGTAGGATTTCTATTCAGCCACTGATTTCTGCAAGGAATAAATTCATAGGCTTTGATGTGCTTAGAGATTCATCATCTGTTTATATTGTGAACATGTGATGCTATTCTCTACTCTGCACAAATATCTAATCTAGTCTTTAGCATTTCACCATTTTAGTTCTCTTTCTATGCTAAAGAATAGCAATTATGGAAAGTGAATATGGGCAAAGCATATGGTACAACTTACAATATCCAGAAAGAATAGCAATGGAAAGGGAGTCTGGGCAAAGCATAAGTTTTTTAACTTATGTCCAGAAAGAATACTGGAAATATAGTTTGGAAAGCCATATTCAGACCATATAACTCAGCATAGCAACAGTAACTGAGATTCATCCCTCTTGGTGCTCAATTCCCTCATTGTGACATTGTGTTGATTTTGGGAGAGTTAGTAAATCTATAAATGGGAGCTGGAGGAGATCATCATATCACTATGGTAATGGTTAGTGGACGCTATACTACTGGATTACTACACTTGGCCCTAGAGTTCAATATTAAGGCCTGTTATTTCTTAAAATATACAAGACAAAGCCATGTTGTTTTAGGGCATACAATAAAAATGTGTCACTGTAAATACTACCGGCTTACAGGAGAGTTTAAAATAGCAAGTACCATTTACAGTGACTAACTGGGTCCTAGGGCAATGTGCAAAAGGTCTGTGCCACAAGACCTGGGCACAGCACCCTTCAACAGCATCTTGGGTTGTAGTGTAGCAAAAGATGAAGGGCCACAGGGCAGGCATTTCTGAAAGTAATACAAAAAAAGCCATTGGCCTACATTGTATTAATAGTTACTTTGTAATTATGTTTTCCACAGACATGACACAAGACAGGACAGTAAATATCCAGCCTACAGTTGGCTCTACAGAAATTTCTATATACATCTAAAATATTGCAGTTGATTTCAGCCAGACAAAGTCAAGCTTCAAAACCGTCCAATCACAGTCAGTGGTTAGCAATCCACTGATTACATTAGCTCAGTGGCAGCAACTTTAACATTCCAAATACCATAGCCTTTAAAGTGAATTATCTGCTAATTAGAGTTAATATACCTGAACATTGACTGATGCCTGCAACTCTTGTAAATTCATTGTTAAATGACTAGTGCATGTGACTACACGTGAGCATCAGGATGATTATCTAGATATAAGTGCAATGTTTTTAAACCTTTTTCTCTGGTCCTCGGTAAGCTGACTGGGAGAAGGGTATGTCAGCGCATGTGCGGTTGGCTCTCACTGTAAAAAAACCCTTCCAGATATTTAGCTGGAACAGCATTTCTTCTTATTGGGATGGGTGCCCAAGTATCAGCTGGAAGGACCTACTGGTAAATAAAGCATCAAAGAGATTATTATATGATCACCTTATATATTTATACATATTTATATCACCCCTCAAGTGCCTCTTCTACACCCTGAACAACCCCAACTTGGCCAGGCTTTCTTCATAGCTGATATTTCACCATCTTAGATACCCATGGAAGATTTGAGCTTATCAAACAATGTAGGTCTCTATAAAAATATAATGCATAAAACAGCTCTTATGTAAACCACTTGGCAAAACTGACCAGTAGGCGGCGCTATAATTCAGTTTCATTATAGTAGCAATGGAAAAATCAAATATTTTAAAATCCAGAAAAATATAATAAATTACAAACGTGCTTATCAGAGGTCTCAGAACAACTATACAAAATTTTGTTTTGAGAGTTTACATTTCCTAGTTTGCTACTCCAGTAACTCAAAAGAAGCATTTACAGGTCAGCTACTTGAAAATAGCAGCAATGATCCAGGACTTCAAACTTGTCACAGGGGGGTCACCATCTTGGAAAGTGTCTGTGACACTCACATGCTCAGTGGGCTCTGAGCAGCTGTTGAGAAACTGAGCTGAGGGGTCATCCCAAATTATCAAGCGGAAAATTATGTTGGCCTGTAATATAAGTTGATGCTACAAGGCTGATTATTAAATTATGATGCTAGTTGTACTAGTTTCTGTGTTGCCATGTAGTAATTATATGAATTATTTATTAATTGGCCTTACATTGTGACCTTTATATTCTATGCGTACTGTATATATATTTTGAGTCTGTCCCTAATCTGAGTGACAGCAGCACAGAGCATGTGCAGTGAATCAGCAGAAAAGAAGATAGGGAGCTACTGGGGCATCTTTGGAGACACAGATCTTTACTGCTAAAGGGCTGTGGTTGCCTTGCGCTGGTATAGAAGCCCATGATGTACATTTCTAACCTACTTCTTTAGTTAGGCTTTAGCTATCTTTAAAGTAGCAGTTAACAGATTACAAAAGAATGGAACGAGGGAGGTGGTAAGGACATCCTGGGCATGGGTAGCTTAACACTACACAAAGGGTTATCACTGTGTATCTCAAGGACCCAGTGACAACTGTCAAAGACAGGGGTGGAGAAATTAAGGTGACAGTCTAAGGAATAAACAAATACATTGTCCATCTGACATAAGTAGGTGAGGTTATCTGATTAAGAAAACCTGAGTTACAGTGGCAAAGAGGGAAAATATGGGTATAAATAAGTGTGTCAGTTTTCCTGGAGCTGTTGTTAAGAGGAGTAGCATACTCAGAATGAATTTTTTGGACACCAAAAGGCAGATTTATCAAGGGTCAAATTTCGAAGTAGAAAAAGCTTCTAAATTCGACCATCAAATTGGATTCGAAGTTAAAGTTTTTTTATATCAAATTTGGCCATTTGCGGATTTCATCCACGATTTTTCTTCGACTTCAAAAAACGTAGAAAAATGCTCTAGAAGGTCCCCATAGGCTTACATAGCACTTCGGCAGGTTTAATTTGGCGAAGTCAACGTTTTTTAAAGAGACAATACTTCGATTATCGAATGGTCGAATAGTCAAAGTATTTTTACTTCAAATCGAATTCGAAGTCGTAGTAGCCTATTCGATGGCCGAAGTATCCAAAAAATTACTTTGAATTTCGAATTTTTTTACTTCAAAAATTCCATCAAATTCACTTCGACCCTTGATAAAGTTTTCCCCCCCAAAAAAACACCAATTCATTCCAAATGGGTTCAAGGAGGTCCCCCATAGGCTAAAACAGCAATTTGGCAGGTTTTAGATGGCAAATGGTCAAAGTTGAATTTTTAGAGACAGTACATGATAAATTTTGATACTTGTTTTTTTTTCAAATTCGAATCAAATTTGGACTATTCCCTAGTCGAAGTACACAAAAAATAGCTCGAAATTCAATTTTTTTTTCATTCACAAAATTCACCTCAACCTTTGATAAATGTGATGCAAAAAGTGATATTCTGAGACAATTTGCAATCAATTCTCATTTTTCAATATTTCTGTTTTTTGAGTTATTTAGCTTTTTACTCAGCAGCTGTGCAGTTTGCAATCTGGTTGCTAGGGTCCAAATTACCCTAGCAACCATGCATTGAGTTGAATAAGGGACTGGGATATGGCCCGAACAGAAAGAGGAGTAATAAAAAGTAGCAAAAACAATACACGTGTAGCCTTGCAAATCATTTATTTTTTAGATGGGGTCAGTGACCCCCATTTGAAAGCCGGAAAGAGTCAGAAGAATAAATAAATAATTAGAAAACTATAAAAAATAAATAAAGAAGACCAACTGAAAAGTTGCTTAGAATTAGTCTATAACATACTAAAAGTTAACTCAAAAGGCATATCGCCCCTTTTAGCTGACCGCTGACCTTGTATCTGCAAGTTGAAATGTTTGCCTATCTATCCAGTGACTTTTGCTTGGGATAGTGAAAGATGCCTCAGACAGGCAGGAATATATAGTATCTGAGAGTCTGCTAGCAGCGCCCTTTGCTACCAACTACAACTAAAAAGTACTTTTCCTTGACAAGGAGAAGCACAGAAAATTAAATTATTAGCGAACGCCCGCAGCTTTCCGTAGTCTACACGCGCTACCATGTTTACAAGCAGACCATTTCTTTCTGAACTGCAACCTAGCTAAGATCTCACCAACATTTGGCTTCGTAAAGCGTCACAGCTTATATACGCGCAGCGTGACGTCACCGTCTCGCGAGATGAGACTTGTGACGTCCAGATTGGCAGTCCGACAGAAGTAAACGAGCTACACTTTGAAACAGCGATCCGGGTCTGTGGGCTGTGTCAAGGAAATCAGGACAACCCCAGGAAAAGCAGACAGTTGGGTTGTACGAGAGATATATTTATGTTTAAACATAAGCGCGGAAGACCACTTGTTTTGCCTTGTGGAGGATCTATGGGATACCTTGGATACTGGGGCGATTTTGAGCAGGGTCATGCTGGGTAGCAGATCTGGGTGTTACTACCCCTGAAGCCACCTGTCAGGCTTTAATGTAGAGTGTTCTGTCTAGTCTGTAAGTGACTGGCTGTCTTTTATACATAACACTGCGAGAAAACGTCCATTTCTCCGATATTGTCCTTGTCACGTTTATCCGGAGAGCCTAGTCAGTTGCTTCTCACTCTCCACCCCAAGCGGGATGTTTTCCCGAAGAGGCCATGGAGACCTCAAGAAATCTACACAGAAAGTTCTGGACCCAAAGAAGGACGTAGCCACCCGGCTGAAGCACCTGCGGGCTGTGTTAGGTGAGTCATGTGAGGAAGGGGATGGGGAGGAAGAGAATATTGGAAACCTTGCCACAGCCATTTATATTGTTACTCTTTTCAGTGGAGCTCAGGGATGTAAACAGTTTGCTTCTCTGAGGTATTCTTACACTACAGCTTCCAGTCTCCATTGTCAGCCGGAATGCTATAGAGCCGCAATGCTATAGAGCCGCAATGCTATAGAGCCGCAATGCTATTGAATAGGAATGCTATAGAGCCGCAATGCTATAGAGCCACAAAGCTAAAGAATTGGAATGCTATAGAACTGGAATGCTATAGAGCCACAATGTTATAGAACTGGAATGCTATTGAGCCGCAATGCTATTGAATTGGAATGCTATAGAGCCGCAATGCTATAGAACCGGCATGCTGTAGAACCGGCATGCTGTAGAGCCGCAATGCTGTAGAACTGGAATGCTGTAGAGCCGCAATGCTGTAGAGCCCGAATGGCAATAGAGTTGGAATGCTATAGAGCCAGAATTAGGGATGCACCAAAAATCAGGAGACTGTTCGGGATTCGGCTTTTTTTAACAGGATTCGGCCGAATCCTTCTGCCTGGCCGAACCGAATCTGAATCAGGGAGGGAAATTGCGTGACTTTTTGCCCCAAAACAAGGAAGTAAAACATGTTTTCCCCTTCCCAACTCTAATTTAAATATTCAAATTAGGATTTTGTTCGGTATTCGGCCAAATCTTTTGCAAAGGATTCGGGGGTTTGGCCGAATTCAAAATAGTGGATTAGGTGCATCCCTAGCCGGAATGCTATAGAGCCAGAATGGTAAAAGAGCCAGAATGGTATATAGAACCAGAATGGTTTAGAGAGCCGGAGTGGTTTAGAGAGCCGGAGTGGTTTAAGAGAGCCGGAGTGGTTTAAGAGAGCCGGAGTGGTTTAAGAGAGCCGGAGTGGTTTAAGAGAGCCGGAGTGGTTTAAGAGAGCCGGAGTGGTTTAAGAGAGCCGGAGTGGTTTAAGAGAGCCGGAGTGGTTTAAGAGAGCCGGAGTGGTTTAAGAGAGCCGGAGTGGTTTAAGAGAGCCGGAGTGGTTTAAGAGAGCCGGAGTGGTTTAGAGAGCCGCAATGCTATAGAGAGCCGCAATAGTATAGAACAATATTGCTATAAAGCCGGAATGCTATATGGAACCAGAAAGCTATATAGAGCCTTGGCTGGAATGGAAGCTAGGATTTCAGTATTGCAATATTATTCAGCATTATGCGTATGTCTTAAACAGTTGTATAGAAAGCTTCACATATGCATAAGGATCAGTTTTAGCATGAGACAATTACCCTGCCTGTATGATTTTGGAGTGCGGGAGAATACCAGAGATTCCAGTAAAAACCTCTTAAGACACGGGGAGAACATACTAAATCCATGTGGTTAATGCATTGGCTGGAATAGAAGTTAGGATCTCAGCACTGTAATATTATGCAACCTTATGCGTATGTCTTAAACCGTTGTATAGAAAGCCTCAGGTTATCCATGTTATTGTAGCCTGACATTACATAGTCTCAGATGTTGGTGTTTTTTTTGGTCACTGCAATTATTTAATGTTCTTGTTGCCCTAAGCCATTATACGGATAATGCAAGAGGTGTAATACAATACTGAGACTAATGATCACAGTGCCTACCAAGTTTTGAAATCTAAAATATAATGTTCTGCTGTAATAGACTTCCTGGCATTCCATGGCAGCAAACCCAGTACAAACACACCTCCCATTGTTTTAACACAAGAACGTCGGTTTTATAAAGGGAAGTTATTTGTTTGTGTCTTAATATTTCAGAACTTTATGCAGAACTTGCAGCACACCTGACTTCAGGGCTGTAATGTCATTTTTGGCTGTTCTTCCAGTTTGTGCCTAATTACAAGTAGTTCGTTTTGTTATGTGTCTATATATCCCAGCAATATAATAACTGCTATAAAGCAAAATATGTTTGTCCTGTAATTTGTTTTGTGATAGTCTGTTATATTGGTGTGTGTGTATATACATACAGGTATGGGATCCATGATCTACAAACTTGTTATCCAGAAAGCTATGAATTACAGAAAGGCCATCTGCCATTGACTCAATTTTAATCAATTAATTAAAATGTTAAAAAATGATTTCCTATTTCTGTCTGTAATAATATAGCAGCACCTTGTACTTGATCCCAACCAACTAGCTAACTTACTCTTATTGGATGCAAAACAATCTTATTGGGTTTGATTAATGTTTAAATGATTTTTTTTTTTAGTAGATTTAAGGTATGGAGATCCAAAATATGGAAAGATCTCTTATCTGTAAATCCCCAGCTCCCTAAGCTTGGTTTCTCAACAGCAGCGTAAAGCACACGGAGTATGTGCAGTGCCACTGTCACTCAAAAAATAGCCTAATACGATTCAAGAAGGGGACTGCTCTGCACGACTTGGTGCTGCTGAACCACTGGGCTGGTTTAATGTATAATATAGTGAATAAAGTACCCCCTTTTGTAAATTATAAGGATATTATTAGTTACCGAGGAGTTTCATGACCATAGAAAAACATGAGGTGAAAACCGAGTAGTTTTTATACAGGTCATGGAACACCAAGGTAACTTTTAATATCCTCATATCTTGCAAAAGGGGGGCTGTATTTATTTTAATACACACGTTTTAGTGAGTCATGTGACAAATGACATCACTACTCACCATTTATAACTGATGACATAACTACTCACCGTTTATAAGGATATAATTTACAAGATATTCCTGGCTTTTGTGTATTATACAGTATTTCTATATATGTTCTTTTATAAGCTTTAGTTTGCCATTGATATGTTGGTACTTTATAAATCTTGTTAAAGTAGGGTTCATAATTATATATTTATGTAATCAAATCCCACAGCGACCTTCAGAGAGGTTGAAATCGCAATTTTGTATGCAATGTCATGTCTCCAGAAATCACAACATTTATGGGGCAGGAGGAAATTTACTAATCATTTAAGTTGTTTACACCTTTGCTTCTAAAGCTCTTATTATATGGTTGTTGTGGGACGTCTTTAGGTGTTGAACACCTGTTTATTTGGCATCACAAGCTGCTTGAGGTGGAAAAAACCCCTCTATTGTTTTATTTTCTCAGACTGTGTAAAAGTCGCTCTGCCTAGGTTTATAGCAATTTGAAATATACTGCAATTCTTCTTCTATAAATCAGTGCAGGATCCCATAGCAACCAACCAATAATTAGCTATGATTAGTCTACTACATTTAGAGTTCTAAAGCAAATATCTGATTGGGTGCTTTAGCCTACAGTTCATTCACATCTTTGCTATATAAGAACTGGTAGCCCTGCTTTGGTTATTCTAGGGTAAATATATTTCTTAATGCATTTCAATTAGTCACATTTTAATTACGACACATCAGTATGTCCATGTCTTTCTAATGCATAGATCTGGTGTCTGAACTTAATGTTCTCATGAATAATAAATAAGGAAGTGTCTGAAATGATGTGAGTTTCCCCACTTGAATGTTCTTATTGATATTAATTTCCTCTGTGTGTTTGTGTTTATGTCCTCGTGGATTTTGCTTCACAGTGATCTCTGAACTAGGAAGTACAAATAGAAAGGTACAGGCTATAAGGTGTGGAACTTGATCAGCTGTGCCATGGGTTCTGTTTTGATTTTTAAAGCAGCACAACCGTGTTGTACTTCTTGAGAAGAAAGATTGATAGCTAACTGATATCTGCTTGGATTTGATTAGTCCTATACCAGCTTTGACTGAAACATATTTCCAATCATAGGAAGTTTGTTGCATTTTGTGAGCTACTGCTTCCAGCATCCAGTCATAGGGGGGGTGTAAATCTCGAAAGTAAGCGGACAACGGATTCCTATTCAGTGCCTACAAATGCAACTGTCAAAATATTCATTAAAGGAACAGTTTTTTATTTTGTTTGCTTTGTGACGTTAGGGCCAGTTCTGTTATACACAAAAAATATAGGAGGTTGTGTTAACCAAATGATTAGCAAAATCAGACAAAAACAGATGGAGGTGGCTTCAGTCTATATAATTGTCTGATGTTTTGTGCCTATGTAAATGAAAGCTAGTAACTTCAAAACCAAAGTTTTTTTTTATTTTTACTATATATGTTTTTCAAGAATATATAAAATATAATAACTAATAAAAATAAAGCTAGTGCCAAAACTACCTCATCCAGGAATCTTTGAGTCAGCCTCCTTTTAATCCCCCATTTATATTCTTCTGTCAATATTGACTTATGTAATGAGGACACTTTAGAAGAGTAATTAGTCAGTAAGTGCTGCTGTAGCATTCTGGAAAAAAACCTTCAAATATGTTTTTCACTAGCCGTTTGGCCATTTTTTTGTTACACACAAATGCTAAATTGAGTGCCCCCCCCCATTCAAGATTAGATATAACACAGAAAATCAGGGTATTTGTAGAGATGCTTTCTCCTTTAGAGTAAGGTCATACCTGGAGATTTGGGGAGATTTAGTCGCCTGGCGATTTATCGCCTCTTCTTTAGGGTGACTAATCTCCCCGAATGGCTTCCCCCTGTCTTCCGCCTGCTATAATGAAAAAACGACTGCGGCATGGCACTTGCGGCGCTTTGTTTTCCGAAGTCGCCCGAAGTTCCTTATGAAGCAACTTCAGGCGACTTCGGAAAACGAAGCGCCGCGAGTGCCATGCTGCAAGCGAAACAACCATTTTGACGCTGGTGTCAATTCCAAATTGTCGCCGGCGTCATTTCCGATTGTCGCCCATCACTAGATATGACCGTGTGCCAAAACTGTTTAATCAAAGAACAGGACCACAGTAGATGTCTGCTTTTAGGACCCCCCACTTTGGGCAGGCGTCGGAGTCAGACCAGCCCACTTTTTTGCGCAGCTCAGGGGAAAAGAGGGACCTATTTTTGAGCTGTCAGGTTAACATTTCATGACCCATGTTACTGTTTTATATCAGCAAAATAATGTTTCCATTTGTGCCTACCAGCAGTCCTTCTAATTGCTTGTTTCTACATGCATCTCTTGTGCTTTTGAAAAAAATTGTGTAAAACAAAGTGGTCTGTTTTAACAGGGCAGTATACACCCCTTTTCAGTTCAGTGAATAGGGAATGTGCTGAACATGCTTTTTGTTATAATTAAGAAATATCTAAGGTTTCTGTTATTCCTGGCACTTTTCACTTGCGACCTCCTGTCACTTGCTGATATACAACCTTTTCCATACACCTCACAGTTTTTTGAGTTGGTTTCGAGTGCATGGCTTACTGGGAACAAAATGGCATACAATCTACTAAGAGAAAGTGGCCTTGAATCACCATGTACATGCCCACACTATAAAATGAAATTATCACAAAGTTCCCATATAGGAATGTGTGGATTGTTCGTTGATGGATACAAATAGAAAATACTAATACAAGTGATGCTATGAATTCCTGGATAGAGATGGTGCTTTGTGGGATGCACTCCTGTCACCTTGAAGGAACAGGCACAAAGTACCCTCAATTTACAAGTTGTTATTTTGTAGTCCCACCTATACAGTCATATTTAAAAGTTTGGGAACCCCTCTTAATTCTTTGGAGTTTTGTTTATCATTGGCTGATCTTTCAAAGTAGCAACTTCCATTTTATATATCAGTAGTATTTCAGCAGTGACATAAAGTTTATTGGATTAACAGAAAATATGCAATATGCATCATAACAAAATTAGACAGGTCATACATTTGGGCACCCCAACAGAGATATTACATCAATACTTAGGTGAGCCTCCTTTAGTAAATGTAACAGCCCCTAGACGCCTCCTGTAGCCTTTGATGAGTGGCTGGATTCTGGATGGAGGTTTTTTTTTTTGACCATTCTCTTCAGTTCAGTTAAAGTTGATTGCCTGCTTCAAATCATCCCATAGATTTTGCATGATATTCAAGTTGGGACTGTGATGGCCATTTGAGAATATTTTACTTCTCCCTCTGCATAAATGCTTTTGTAGATTTCAAAGTGTGTTTGGGGTCCATTTTCTTGTTGAAATATCCAACCCTTGCGTAAGTTCAACTTTGTGACTGATGCTTGAACATTATCCTGAAGAATTTGTTGATAATGGGTTGAAATAATCTGACCCTCGACTTTAACAATGACCCCAGTCCCTGAACTAGTCACACAGCCCCACAGCATGATGGAACCTCCACCAAATTTGATAGTAGGTAGTAGGTGTTTTTCTTGGAATGCAGTGTTCTTTTTTCGCCATGCAAATAACTACATTTTTGTCTCATCAGTCTAAAGCACTTTGTTCCAAAATGACTGCGGCTTGTCTAAATCAGCTTTTTCTTACAAGTGACTCTGTTTGTGGTGTGAGTGCAGAAAGGGCTTCTTTCTCATCACCCTGCCATACAAATGTTCTTTGTGCAAATTGTGTTGAATTTTAGAACGATGTACAGATACAACATCTGCAGCAAGATGTTCTTGTAGGTCTTTGGAGGTGATCTTTGGGTTGTCTGTAACCATTCTCACAATACTCCGCATATACCGCTCCTGTATTTTTCTTGGCCTGCCAGACCGGGGTTTTACAACAACTGTGACTGTGGCCTTCCATTTCTTGATTCCATTTCTTACAATTGAAACTGACAGTTTAAACCTCTGAGATAGCTTTTTGTAGCCTTCCCTAAAACCATGGTACCGAACAATCTTTGTCTTCAGATCTTTGGAGAGTTGCTTTGAGGATCCCATGCTGTCATTCTTCAGAGGAGGGTCAAACAAGCACAACTTGCAATTGGCCACCGTAAATACCTTTTCTCATGATTGGACACACCTGCCTATAAGGTTCAAGGCTTAACGAGCTAAGACAACCAAACAGTAATCCATATTGAGCAGTTACGTGCATTCAAATTAGCAAAATTACAAGGGTACCCAAATTTTTGCACAGACCGTTTTTTTACATTTGATTTAATTCCATACAACTGAATACTGCTTCTCTTAAAATCTTTGTTCAGAAAACACCCCAGTTCTTTCTTGGGAAATATAAGACATACCACTGTTACCTTTTTTTTTTTTGAAAGTGGAGTAAATTATTATGCAGGCTGTGAGGGGTTCCCAAACTTTTTCAAATGACTGTATATAACACTTCTCCATCTCTTCTCTACTTCTCGCCCAGCAATCTTTTCACTCTCCTTGCCTTTTATATGCCCTTTTTAATGTGTGTGTTTTAACCTTTTTTAATTTTCATACAGAAGTGGGAAGGATCAAAAGAAAGCTGACTATGACAATAAAAAAGTTTAGGGATTCACCCACCCAGGGGGATGGTATTTCTCATTAGGAATGCACTGAATCTACTATTTTGGATTCGGCCGATTCCCCTAATCTTTCGTGAAAGATTCGGGCGAATACCAAACTGAATCTGTACCCTCATTCGCGTATGCAAACTAGGGGCAGGAAAGGAAACAGTGGAAACAACATTGTTTTGTGACGAAAAGTCATGTGATTCCCCTTCCTGCCCCTAATTTACACATGCAAATTCGGATTCGGTTCAGCCAGGCACATGGATTCGGCTGAATCTGAATCTTGCTGGAAAAGGCCGAATCCTGGATTCGGTACATCTCTATTTCTCATAAATAAAGAAGTGAAGGGATGACATCTCTGTGCATCCCTCCCTGATTCCAGCACTGTTAATAACAAATTATGTATCATTCTTTTTGAACAAGTCGCACCTAGTAGCCAGTTCAGTTAACAACATAGTAATACAGGAAGGGACATAGGCAAATAAACCAGAATATGAATTTCCTGCAATTGAATCCTGCTTTCTAAAAGGGAAGCCAAGTTTACATTTAAGAACTTGCTCCTGTCACATGACTCCTGTATACTTTCTGTTTGTTTGGAGCTCATTCATTAAAACTGTGTATATCTGTCACCATGTAATTAATGATTATTGAAACAGTACCCCATGTTAAATATATTGTAGATTCGTACCACAAGATCATGTGAATCTGTGTCAAGAAAGAAATCAAAATGCCCTCAATGCATTTATACCTCATGTTCTCATAATCTCAACTTTCACTGCACCGATTGTAGAAATACAGTGTACAGGTATGGGACCTGTTATTCAGAATGCTCGGAACCTGGGGTTTTCCGGATAACAGATCTTTCTGTAATTTGGATCTTCATACCTTACGTCTACTAGAAAATTATGTAAACATTAAATCAACCCAATAGGCTGGTTTTGCTTCCAATAAGGATTCGTTATATCTTAGTTTGGATCAAGTACAAAGTACTTTTTTATTATTCCAGAGAAAAAGGAAATCATTTTATTGGATAAAATGGAGGCTATGGGAGACAGGCATTCTATAATTAGGAGCTTTCTGGATTACGGGTTTCCAGATAGATTTACTTACCTGAAACCCCGGGCCAGTGCACCTATTATCAGAAAACTGCACCGGCCCGGGATTCTTCCAGCGAGCACCACGGATCGATTGTTTTCCGGCTTTTTCTTTATTCAAATTTCCCAGGACAGACGCATGTGCAGTAGAACGAAATAGCCGGCTTTTTCTACTGCACATGCGCATCTGCGAAAAGAAAAAAGAAGCCAGTAACTGATCACTCCGTGGTGCTCGCTGCAAGAATCCCAGACCGGTACAGTTTTCTCCTAATAGGAGCACTGACCCGGGGGTTTCAGGTAAGTACATGCGATCACTTGGGGGTGCCTAACTCTTGGCACCCCCAAGGAAATATGCCTTTCCTTCTCCTTTAATGCAGCATGATCTTTTATATTACACATTAAAAAAAAAATTCTTATCAGTATGTAAATGTTTCTATTTTGATGGCAGATTAGGAAGACTGCCTTGTCTAAAGGTTTCTTTATAATTTGTGCTCAAAACCACACTTTTTAGGAAAAATAAATTCAGCAGCCCGGACTGGCAATCTGTGAATTCTGACAATAAGATGCCATAATCAAGTGACTATTTATAGGGATTTTTTGGGGCTGTTTAGGCCTCTTTGTACTTGCAATGCCAGGGCCTATATTGAATCCCAGTCAGGACCTGATATTGAGCCTTATGTGCCTCAAATTCCACTACTAGTGATTTTACTGGATTGACTAATGAGCTTTTAAAAATACACTAAAACTGCCTGAATCCTATCCTTCCAGTGCTGTCTTGCACCGTGAAATATTATAGCACAGATGACTGAAAATGATAGATAAATTTGTTCATTACACAGGTTAGAGTGCTAGGCTTCCATCAGTTTCCAAGGGGAGAATTTAAATTGCACATTAGCTGTAGTGCCTTCGCATTTTAGATGTTGAGCCATTAGGTTGCACTCACACAGATGCAGGGAATTTCTTTCTTTTATATTTTATCAGCCTACTGCCCAGCCAGGTTTCTGGGCTTTAGTAGCATATAAGCAATTTGTCCGTTCAGGTGGGTGTAATTCAGTGGTTCAAGAGTATTTTCTTATAACTTTGTTAGTTATGGGAGGCTCAGGTCAAATTTTGAACCTCTAAAGGATCTTGAACCCAAAAACCTCTGGTCTGTTTTGCTGGAGCACAGTTGTATCCTGATAATCTTGTCTATTTACTCATTACGATCAAATCTGATCAGAGTTCTGTGAACAGGATTAATGTCTCACCCAAAACATTTGCTCAGATGAACGGCACATTTAGCAAAAATATTGTTGGGATTATATAAATTATCCCTTAGATTTAATTGACAGTTTTTTTTTGTTTTCATTCAGGGTGTATTTATCTGTAAATAAATAGTTCAATATTAAAAGTTAGTTGTAGGCCAGCTGTGTGTCTCTTCTGATAAGAGAGAGCGAAAAACAGTGGGGAGGTATACAAATAGGTGACAAAAGGAAATGTGCTCTAAAGTTTTCTCTTGACCTTTTTGGCCAGTTTCTTGTTTTGATTCTATTAGGGGGGCACCAGAGACATACTAGATGGGGATCTGCTGTGAGGCAAGAGGATGTATGCACACATTTTTTTTATCTCTGAATAACAGGATTTCAGTGCAGTGCATCTGTTTTTCTTTGCCCTTTAGGAAACTAGAATATATTTTGTTTCATGAACAGAAATGTTTAACTCTACAGCGCAATTAAAGCAAGCTTCTTACTGCTTCTGATTGTATTCAGTGATTCATTTCCTGACCCATAATATTTTTTTCTTTTTTTTTTCTTTTGCTTAACTGCAATTTGTGTGTATATATATATATATATATATATATATATATATATATATATATATATATACACACAAATTGCAGTTAAGCAAAAGAAAAAAAACCTTTATATATATATATATATATATATATATATATATATATATATATATATATATATATATATATATATATATATATATATATATTTATTAGCACTCACGGGATTTGTATAACAAGAAAAAATTTTAGTGAATGAAAAAACAGGTTTATTAAGGCTTAATAAACCAATTTTTCATTCACTAAAATCTTTTCTTGTTATGCAGTGCCAGTACTTTGGACATTTTATGTATTATTTTTCACTAGAGCACCCAGGTCATCCAACTTACTTCAAGGTGTGCAACCTGCAGTTGAAAGAGTGAGGTATGCTTGCACCTTTCAAATAAATGTAAATTAGTCTGACTGTCAAGTAGAGGTTTGAATGGTTATCAGCAAAAAAAAACGCACAAGGCACAAGATTCAGACCCAAACTTTTACAAATGATATATGCTCCATTGCTCCTTTGTAAAAGTAAGTGTCTGCTCTTTTCCCAGTTAATTATTTCCCAGCTTTACCCTGAAGTGGGATATTGCTCAATACTTACTTTTGCTGTGTGTAATTTGAGGCTATTGACGCTGCAGACAGGAATCTGATTTAGTTGGGGCGATTTCGGCAGCAGGACATAGTAGTATCCTTTTGAATTTAGATGCAACTTTAAATTACCGTATATACTCGAGTATAAGCCGAGTTTTTCAGCCCCCAAAATATGCTGAAAAACTCTACCTCGGCTTATACTCGGGTCAAGCACAAAAACGGTCGCCGGCGCCTAAGAATATTCGCCGGCGCCTTAGAATAGTAGCCGGCGCCTAAGAATATTAGCCGGCGCCTTAGAATATTTGCCGGCGCCTTAGAATATTTGCCGGCGCCTTAGAATATTTGCCGGCGCCTTAGAATAGTAGCCGGCGCCTAAGAATAGTCATCCAAAAACGAGATTGAAACTTACCAGAAGCTGCTGCATTTCTCACCCTCGGCTTATACTCGAGTCAATAAGCTTTCCCAGTTTTTGGAGGTAAAATTAGGTACTCGAGGACGGCTTATACTCGAGTATATACGGTAGCTGAGGTGATTTCACACAACTGATTTGTTTGCAATTTTCAAATACAATAGTACATTAAAAAGTAAAAATAAATGTGTGTGCATAGAAATTTGATCTACATGCCATTGATATGAATAGGAATGCAAAGTTTTGGCTTACTGGTCTGATTGGTTCAAAGTGGCTGCATGCTGCACCTCCTCACATTGGGGCAGATTTACTAAAAGCCAAAGTGGCTGTCACTAGCAAGAAATCTCATGCACAGGGAAATCACTTTTCAATTTACTAACAGGCGTAGAGGACAATTAGCTAGGGAAAGAGACTTTCACCAGCGCAGTTTTGCGCCCTATTACCAGGCGAATTTTCGCTCAGACAAACATTAGTTACTCAGCAAATTCACGAAAATATGAAATTTAAAGAACGATAATTCTTTTACCAGAGTTTCCTTCACCAGCTTAGACCTAGCGAACAGATGAAATAAAGCTTCATCCTCAAACTTATGTCAGTGACCTCATATCCTCTATGCCAAAATGTTATCAAATGATAAAAAACGCAGGTGTTTTTTCATTTTATAAAGTGGGATTGTTTTTTTTTAAAGTTGTAACTATTACAAATTTTTGTTTTAACCTTTTTTTTAACCATGCATGCTGCATTTGTTTAAGATGGGCTTATGTTATGTCTAGGGCATTAGAGAATCTCTTTTGTCTTTATTTTGCTTCCTTGGACATTTTTAATAATAAAAAGTAGCCACTTCAAGCATTTGCACCATCTCTAATGAAGACATATATACGTGAAGTGTGGTGAAGCCTTCGCAAGTAAAAATTTGCCCCAATGTATCGGGTGTTATTGAATATTGCTGTAAGATCACAAATTCTTTTGACTTAATGGGTGTGAATGTGACCCGATTAGCTGAACCAGCTGAATCAAATTACAATTAAAGTGTTTAGTGTAAAAAAAAAGTCTAAGGGTAGGACTACACGGCCGACTTGGATGCGTTTCCGCTGCACGCTGCGTCTGCATCTGAAAGTCGTGTCGCGTCGGACAGACGCTGCGACACCATCCGACTTTTGTATTACTTGGCTTGTTTCCCGTCCCATCCGACTTGCCACGGGCATTTTGTTGCCCAGCGTCGGATCTGTTGGAAACTCATCCAAGTCAGTGGTGTAGTCCTACCGTAAAGAAAGACGACAAAATGAAAATAAATAAATAAATAAAACAGAATGGTGGGTTACAGCTGAACATCACTGGGAAAAGAATCAATTATACGTCCAGTTATATCTCAGATGGTCAGAAATCCACTCCTTTATAAAGTCCAGTGCTTGCTGCTGTATAAGGACTAACTGAAATAACTAGGAAGTACTGTTCACTGCTATTATTTATGTAATATTGCTGCAGTGTTGGTTGCTTCATGTATATCCTGTGCACTTGTGTAATGCTGCTGGCTTGTGTGTCGTGTTATCCCGTTGTGGTTTGCTTCTGCACTTACATTTTGGACCCATAACACTGCCTAATTCTTTTTAAGGAAGAGAAGATTGAGTTGTGATAAGTTGAAAATTGTTAGTTTAGAAATGAAACATAAAATGTTCCTGAATTGAATATTATTACTGCCTAGTAATATTTTGAAAACAATATGAGAATGAAAGCCATTTATTTAACTTAAGCTCTTGGCAAAGCATGCCCTCCCTCCAATAGTTCCCTGTTTGCCTATTCCTTTTAAAGGAAAAGTAGTGGATGGTACCCACCATCACAGGCCTCTTCATTTATCCAGCTTGGCTTTATATAAAGATGTATAGGTGGAAGTTGGCCCAAACAAAGGAAACACAAACCCTGTCTTTGTAAATGATAACAGGGCGAGGGAGATTTGAGCTTTGTGTCGCAAGAAAGTTCTTTCACACGTCCTATTCTGTTTTCATTCTTTAGTTTCTGTAATTTTATATGAATAGAATTCTTGATTGTTTTATGGGAAGTTCCTCTATTGAACCTCCTGTTCTTTATTTTTTAAAGTAAATCTCTGTGTTCCAACATCAAATAGATAATTTAAAGAAAAGTTCTTTATTTATAATACCCAGTCTGTTCACTGTGCCAGGCACTGCATTGTCTACATATGGATGCAAGGTACAAATTAGACTTCATAGTCCAGTAAAACAACTAGTTCTTCATTAGCTTTATTCAGTGGGTTGCAGAGGAAATCCTAAATGTGAATAATCGGTTGGATTTTTGCACTGGCAATAAAAACGCTGTGTGTTATTACCCTTAAAAAAAAAACTGCTACCCTGGCTATCTAATTCTGTAAGTTAGCTTGCTCCTCATTGGATTAAAAAATCACCAATACAAATATTTTCTCTTGTTTTTCAGATAATCAGGAGTCGAGTGAACTGAAGCAGTTTTTTGAAGCTTATTATTCTCACATTTATTTTATCTTCTATGAAAATTTCATTACACTGGAAAGTAGCTTAAAGCTAAAAGGTATGTCTGTTTTCTGTGCAATATGGGGGATTTAGAGCTTTGTTTTTCAACAAGCCCTTTAATTTAATTAAAATGATGTTTTGGCCAGAATTAGTAGCTTATTGCTGCTTGGCCAGTCAAGCACGTAATTAGTAACGTCTTTACACCTTACACAATAGCAGATTGTAGGTGGAGCATAAATTTAAATAAGTAGATAAATTGGCAAAAATGTCACTTTGTTTTTTCAAATTGTTGACAACTTTTATATTATCATTATTGGTGTTATTATGTGGTGTTTACAAGGGAAAGCTTATTTAGTAAACCAGGCCATCAAATGGCGTTTCAGCTGCTTCTGAAGGGGATATGCTAGAATGCTAGCTAAAGTATTGTCATATCTGTAGAAATTAGTCAAATCAACTGGATTTGCTGTATTTTTCTTGAAGACGTTTCACCAGTCATCTATCTAGCTTTCTCAATTGAGATTCTGAATTGAGAAAGTCAGTTGGATGACTGGTGAAACGTCTTCAAGAAAAATACAGCAAATCCAGTTGATCTGACTTATTTCTACAGATACACCATGACCTGGATGAATGAGGATCTTCACAAAAATAAAGCATTGTCATTACTAGGCATACAGTGTTTGTTATATATGTATTTGTTATACCTTCCAGTCCATTATCTAGGTTTTATGATCGCAATAAGACTATTTACTTTTGCTTTCAGGGAATAAATCACAGAGGGAGGAGCTGGACTCCATTCTCTTTCTTTTTGAAGTAAGTATAATTAAGGAAATAAAGCGTTTGGGATTTACTTAACATTTATTGCTGGCTATTGATATTTTAATAGATGATTTGTAAACACTATTAAAGGCGTATGTGTTATTTTTAAATTAAACCTGTTGCTAGACATTTGAAGGAAAGCTATACCCCTGGAATGAATACTTCACTAATAATTTATATCATATTGAGTGGCCTATTTAGGAATCTTTAATAGGCCGCTCAATATGATATAGAGTCCTGCGCGGGTCCATTTTTTGGGACCCATACCCGCAACCTGCATTCTTACCCGCTTGGAAGCGCTACCCGACCCTACCTGCAAGTACCTTATCCGCAACCCAGACCCGCAACCCGCTGACCATCAAGAATCAGGAAGTGCTGTCATTGTAAACCGGAAGTGACATCATCGGAAGTAGACATGATCAGAAAAAAAGGAGTAAAACAGGAAGTGCTGTCATTGTAAACCGGATGTGACGTCACCAGAACAAAGTAAAGAGTAATCGTATTAGATTTGTGCGAATTACGTTTTTCCCTGATAAAAAAACTCATATCAGGAAGGCTATTATCATCTCCAAATGGCTCAACTTACCTCTGCCATTGACTTGTACATGAACTCGGCAGGTTTTAGGTGTCAAATATTCGAATTAGGACTGTTTCCATGGTCGAGGTGTGATAAATCTGACGTTTAAATTTACATTTCAGTTGGTGGATTAACACCAAAATTGTGTGAATTTTCACACCAAAAAAAAAATTAGAGGAATTTACTATTTGACCCTTAACGAATCTGCCCCTAACTGTAGCAGTAAGACGTATAGTAGTAAATGACAAAACGCTGTCTATCAATTGGCTCATGTGATCTAGCATGTTTGTTTCCTGTGAATCGTATGGCCCCAGGGGTTAAAATTGCAATTTTCTATTTAGGATTACCCAAAGGCACATACTATTAAAAAAGGATATTATATATATATATATATATATATATATATATATATATATATATATAAAATATATATTATATATTATGAAGCAGGGTATTACATATGAGCTGTTTTATGCAATATAATATATATCCGCCCCCTTTAGTCTGTAGATGAACTATAATGTGACAAAAGACTCCCTATTATTGGGAAGTCTGAAAAGTATTCTCATAGAGCTCAAGTCAGATATTCTCTGTATCTTCATATCACATCACCGTAGCAATGAGAGAAATAATAAAGTGGAAATCTGTAAAATAATTAAGGTTGGCACAAGAACACAAAAATGTTCAGGAACTCTAAACAATTGTATGAAAACGTTTTGTATAAAAATAGTAATTTATTCAAATCGTATTAAATTGAGATGCTTGACTGGACTCATTCAACACAAAGATGCATTGAAACATTTATTTTTTCCCTTTCCTTAGAAAATTCTACAACTACTACCTGAACGGATATTTTATCGCTGGCAGTATCACAGCATAGGTAACATTTTAAATACAGTTTATATCACCAAACTTCTGATAAATAGCTATTCTGTTGTACAGGTATGGTATGTAAAACAGGTATGGGACCTGTTATCCAGAATGCTCGGGACCTGGTGATCTTTTCGTAATTTGTGTCTTCATGCCTTAAGTCTACTAGAAATTCATTTAAACATTAAATAAACGCAATAGGCTGGTTTGCTTCCAATAAGGATTAATTATATCTTAGTTGGGATCAAGTACAAGCTACTGTTCTATTATTACAGACAAAAAGGAAATCATTTTTAAAAATTTGGATTGTTTGGATAAAATGGACTCTATGGGAGACAGCCATTCCGTAATTCGAAGCTTTCTGGATATCGGGTTTCCGGATAAGGCATCCTATACCTGTACTCTAACCAACGCCCATTTTAGAAAAAAAGAAGTAAAGTAGTGTAATTAAAACCAAAGTGGAGTGATATGTGCAGCTGCACAATAGTGTGTATACATGTACCTGAAATGCTTGGTTTTCTAGATAAAGGATCTTTCTTTCATTTGGATCTCCAGACATCTATTAAAAAAAAATGTAAACCGTAAAGGAACGGTTAGTCCAGTGTGAAAATAAAAACTGGGTAAATAGATAGTGTGTGCAAAAAGATAAAAAATGTTTCTAATATAGTTAGTTAGACAAAAGTGTAATGTATAAAGGCTGGAGTAACTGGATGTGTAACATAATAGCCAGAACACTACAATTTTCAGCTCTCTGACTCTGAGTTAGTCAGCGACTTGAAGGGAGGCCACATGGGAAATAACTGTTCAGTGAGTTTGCAATTGATCCTCAGCATTCAGCTCAGATTCAAAGGCATCAGTTATGACCCATGTCCCTCAAGTCACTGATATCACTGCCTGGTAACCAATCAGTGGAAAGCAAGAGAGCTGAAAAGCAGTAGTAGAAGTAGTGTTCTGGCTATTATGTGAGATTACTCCAGCCTTTTTTGATGACATTTTTGGCTAACTAACTATATTGAAAACATTTTTTGTTTTGCACAATCTATCTATTTACGCAGTTTTTATATTTACACTGAACAATTCCTTTAAATAAATATAGCAGGATTGTTTTGCCACAAGTATGGATTTGTACAGCTTAGTTACCATCAAGTACAAGCTACTATTTTGTTAAAGGTATAGGATTCATTATCCGGAAACCCGTTTTCCAGAATTACAGAAAGGCCCATAGACTCCATTAAGATCATTAAAAATCCAAATTTTTAAAAATGATTTCCTTTTTCTCTATAGTAATAAAACAGTACCTTGTTCTGTGGAATCATTATCTACTGGTATATCATGTATGTGTGAAGTGTGCTGCTCTGTAGTATGCATTGAGTTCAGGGCATGTAAGAGTAGGGCTCTGCCACAGAAACTCAGCTGGCAAGATTTTTGTTTTTATTTGAGCTTCAACTTTGACAACTCACTGCTTAACCACTTCAGTTTATTTTATAAACAAACCTTTCTAAAGTACAAATAAAGAGACATGCAGGGTTTAAATAAGGTCCTATTAATTATAACTTACAATTCACTTTTGCCAGTTCACTGCCTTCCCTGCATCCCTTTTGTCAGGTATCCTTTTCCCAAGGTTTGGAGTCTGGTGCAGTACAGTAAATGGGGAGCCATTGGCATATGTGTTTTCACCACTGACTTGAGCATTTTTTTTGCAAGTGCCACCGGCCCAATAGCTGTGCGTCAGCCAGGGTACCTTCTAATTCTGCTGCTGACCATGGTAGCTGTTAAAATGGTTGTGTCCCATTAGCTTAAGGCAAACAGCACTTGTAACGATCTCGGGCTTATATCCCTCAGGCAAATTATTAAAGGGATACTGTCATGGGAAAACATGTATCAGTTAATAGTGCTGCTCCAGCAGAATTCTGCACTGAAATCCATTTTTCAAAAGAGCAGACAGATTTTTTTATATTCACTTTTGAAATCTGATATGATGCTAGACATATTGTCAGTTTCCAGCTGCCCCCAGTCATGTGACTTGTGCTATGATAAACTTCAGTCATTTTTTACTGCTGTACTGCAAGTTGGAGTGATATCAACCCCCCCCAGCAACCTAACAAAAGAACAATGGGAAGGTAACCAGATACCAGTGGCGGAACTACCGGGGGAGCAGGGGGTGCGAGCGGGCCAAGGCCCCCACCCCCTCAGGGCCCCCCGGCAGTCCGTGTGCCACTAACAAATGCGGCCGTACGGAGGGGGGCGGGGCCCGGCTGTGCGTCACGCACCAGGGCCCGCCCCCCTACTGCAGATAGCAGCTTCCTAACACAAGATAACAGCTGCCTGGTAGATCTAAGAACAACACTCAGTAGTAAAAGCCAAGTCCCACTGATTCAGTTACATTAAGTATGAGAAATAACAGCCTGACAGAAAGTAGTTCCATCCTAAAGTGCAGGCACAAGTCACATGACTGGGGCAGCTGGGAAACTGACAATATGTCTAGCCCCATGTCAGATTCCAAAGTTGAATATAAAAAAATCTGTTTGCTGTTTTGAGAATTGGATTTCAGTGCAGAAGTCTGCTAGAGTAGTACTATTAACTGATGTGTTTTGGAAAAAAGCATGTTTTTCCATGACAGTATCCCTTTAAGCAAGGCTTGTTCTCCTGTATTTGGGTTTTGTGCAAATACATTTTGGTGGCCTTTATTGCAGCATTGTCATTATAAAACACATAGTTTTTTTCACATGCTGCGCTTTAAAATGTGAAAACTAACTGCCCTTTAGGGGTTAGGGAATGTCTTTGAGCCTATTGCTGAGTCTGCATCAATGTATCTGTGGAAATGGCAGGTCACAGGAAGCACCGACTTGTTGTTGGAGGAAACAGAGACATCTGCAGAAGGTTCTTGAAAACTTATTCCTTTCTGTTCTTTCAGTTTGTATTATAAATTCCCAAACAGGACAGTTTTGATTGTGCCTCTGTGCACTTTAGGGCTGCAAATGAAAATGATTAATGAGTTTAGGATATCCGGTTTCTCCTTTAGTTTCCTGATTATTCTACTGGCTGTCCCTGTCTCTAGCTGTCATGCATTGCATACTCAACCTACTGTATGTTTCCCATTGTTATAAGCAGACCAACCTTTATCTGCTATAGAGACAGACAATCTGCATCCTCCAGCAGTTGAGCAACAACTCCCGGCATGTTATGGGCAACCTTTGTTTGTTGGGATGCTGTCAGTTGTTGTTCATCAGCAACTAGAAGGTTGTCGAGGGTTAGTATGTTACTACATTGGTTTTACTTAAAGGAGACATTTTGTGTAAAAAGGTACCAGTGCGTTATACTCGTTTAGATATAGAAGAATTGTGCTTAAAAAAGTAGTGTTTCAGGCTGATTTATTGAAAAACCCTAATAATCCCTCCCTTCTCTTCCACTTCTTGCTCGCTGAATTCCCAGGCTGGGAAGGTGGGCTGGCAGAACTTGGCTCACTGTACTGTAGGACAGAAACCAATCGGCAGCTAGCAGGACCTGATAGGGGACTGAAGCATGTCTTTGCTTGTGTGACTGCAGGGCTGTGATTGGCTGCCCTCCTCCTACTGTGCAGGGGCCGTTAGGACACGCCCACCCTCATTTGAAACAGGGACCAGTGAACATCTATAGGGAGCTCTAATAAAGGGGCTATTTTTAAAGATAATATGAATTTTTAGCACCATGTAAATCCAACACCATATATAACTCATAATTGCCTACAAAATTAGGGTTTTTTCATTTATCCTGTATGTCTCCTTTAACGTCCGTAATATATTCCCAGCCCCACATATTCTGGTGCAACGCTGCTTACTGGATCTCCATACATGAGCTGCTTTTGTTATGTATGTGTTTGACATTGTGACCTTTTTCTTTTCAGGATCAGTTTTAAAAAAGCTTTTACACACTGGAAACTCTATAAAGGTATGTTGGTTTGTATGTGTGTCTCACATTCGTATCACCTTTTGTCTAATGACAGAACTAAATAATTTGTTTAACCAGATTTGGCATATAGTTCATCATACTATCTCTAACTGTGTTAAAGGGTTTGTTCCCCCTTTAGGTTAACTTTTACTTTTAGAATGACTAATTCTATGCAGCATTTCAACTGGCCTTCGTTATTTTTATAGTTTTTGAATTATTTGCCTTTTGCGTCTGACTCTTTCCATTTTTCAAGTGGGGCTACAAATGTATTGTTATTGCTACTTTTTATTATGCATCTTTCTATTCAGGCCTCTCCCTTTTCAAATTCCTGTTGCAAATTCACATCAGTGCATGGTTGCTAGGGTAATTTGGACCCTAGCAACCGGATTGTTTAAATTGCAGACTGGAGAGCTGCTGAATTAAATGCTAAACAACTCAAAACCAACAAATAAAAAAAAATGAAAATCAATTGCAAATTGTTTCTGAACATCACTCTCTACATCATACTAAAAGTTAATCTTATTTCAGAAACTATATTACATTGCCATAACTGTATAATGTGCATTTAATATTTGGAATTACATTTATTATGAAAACGTGCCAACAACATCTCAAGATGATAAATTGAAAACCCTCTTTGCCAACTCCAAAGTATATATAAACGAAATTCAAGTTGCTTTTGTGCTGCATCTAATGGATAAGAAATGGATGTGGGGAGGGGTGGCGTTAAGAGCTGGAAACAGTGTATTTGTTTTATGTGCAATTTATTTCATCATAAAAAGAGTCCATAATAAGAAACTGATTCTTAAATTAGTCAAATGGAGGGATTTTTTTCTTACTTTTTCTTACATTTTCTCTTACTAAAAGGAACAGTAACACCAACAAATGAACGTGTTTTAAAGGCTAAGTAAACCTTTAAAATAAGTGAATGTAAAATAGATGAGGGTGCTGTTCTAAGCACTTTCTAAATTTACATTTATTATTTATTTTCTTTTAATTCCAAGAAAATTATGGGATACATGTACTGTTAATATGAATGAATTTTGTTCCAACAGCGCCACCTGCTGATTAGTTTCCGGCCAGTCTGACCACCAAGTAGTCAAGGAAATTGTCAGTAGAAAGAAAGAGGCTGCTCTCATGTTCTTCTGCTTAGGAATAAAATTAGAAACCTTTCTCCCATCTTTCCTAAGCAGAAGAACATCAGAACAGCCTCTTTCTTTCTCCTGACAACTTTCTTGACTACTTGGTGGTCAGACTGGTGGGAAATTGATGCTGTTGGAACTTAATTCATGCATATTAACAGTACATGTATCCCTTAATATTTTGGAATTAAAAGAAAATAAATAATGAATGTACATTGCAAAAGTGCTTAGAATGGCACCCTTTATCAATATTACATTCACTTATTTTAAAGGTTTACTTATCTTTTAAAGTAATGAAAATATCATGCAATGTTGCCTTGCGCTGGTAAAACGGATCTGTTTGCTTCAGAAACACTACTATAGTTAAGAAGCCGCTGTGAAGCAATGGCGGAAATTGAAAAAAGGATATATATGGCACAGGTTAAATAGTGGATGTTCTATTCTACAGAGCTTATCTGCTGTGTAACTTGAGCCCCCCATTGCTACACAGCAGGTTTTTAATATAAATAATAGTAGTGTTTCTGAAGCAAACACAGTTTTATCAGTACAAAACACAGTTTTACCAGTACAAAACAACACTGTATTTCTATTACTTTTAAACACTTTCAATTTTTATGTTACTGTTCCTTTAAGTAGTGGTACACAAATCCTGCTCTCTGTACCACCTTTTCTATTAGTCTGTCATTCCTCACCTTGCAGCTGTTGCTGCTCTTTCCCTTAAATCAATGATGGCATGTCTAGAAACTGTCATTGTTTGCACTCCTACATACTGTAGATGGGACATGTACTTTGTATAGTGTAGATGCCGTCTTTTGTAATGGCTGGTCTAGTTGTTATAGTGGTGTAGTGAGGATGAATCCCATAACATAAATGGTCTTATGTTAATGTTCTTTTGGAGAAGCCTACCTGCAAGCCTACTAACGGCTGTTTCCAGCTTGTTCATTTTTTCATTATAAAATGCAACTACCCTCTAAGTAACAATATTGTGTGTTGAAGTGATGCCTTAATTAGTGTTCAGAATTCTAGTTTTCTGTGCAGCTATATAAATAAATGATGATTTTCCAGAAGTCTATTTCTTTGAGCTCGAGTTTGGTTTTATTACTTTGGTAAACATGTGCTGGATGGCTTCCTTCCTCTTAGATATCCCAACACACTGGCTTTTTGCCTAATTTCTTGCTATCTCTAATATAAAGCATGTAAGAGGCTTTCTGTCTAAGACTGCTTACACTTTTATCCTGGAACTTTTATCCGGCAACTTTTTCTAGAGACTTGTAGAATAAGCTATTGACTAATATAAATTTTAGTCTTGCAGCGCCTGGTGAACCTATCGAGTTAAATAATAAAGGTGGTGGTTAATAATAGGTCCAATACACAGAACTTTACTGCAAAACTCAAGTGCTTTAATGTGTCACAACATGTTTCGAGCTGGGCTCTTTCTCAAGTGAGAAAGAGCCCAAGTGAGAAAGAGCCCAGCTCGAAACATGTTGTGACACATTAAAACACTTTGCAGTAAAGTTCTGCGTATTGGACCTATTATTAACCACCACCTTTATTGTTTGATTATATTGCTTCAGTGGACGGAAGCCGTGGTTATAGGTTTACCTACTGAGTCTATCGTTACTTGGTGTTGAACCTATCGAGTTGTTGTTATATATGTACTCGAAGTTCCCTGCTGAGTGTACATTGATCAATTAAAATGTTTCTTTAATTCTCTAGATACGTTGTGAAGGAATGCGACTCTTTCTCCTTTGGCTTCAAGCGCTGCAGACCAACTGTGGAGAGGAACAGGCACTAATATTTGCATGCCTTGTGCCCGGCTTTCCTGCTGTAATGTCGTCATGTGGTCCCTGCACACTGGACAAACTTATAAACCCTACTTACAATTTACCAGATGGTTAGTAACAGTGAAAGTTCTAAAACTTAGGGTGCAAATTTATTAAAGGAGAATTCAACCCTTTGCCAAAAAAACCCTGCCCCCCACCCCACCTAGACCCCTCTCCCTCCTCCCCCCCAGCCTAGCTGCCCCCCCCCCCCGGTATGATTTATCATACCTTGACCCTGCGAACAACTCAAATTTGACTATTCGCCTCCTAAAACCTGCTGAGTTCATGTAGAAGTCAATGGCAGAGGTCCAGTGACCCATTTAAAGATGTTTATAGCCTTCCTGACATTCCAGTTTTTTCGTGGCACATTAGTGAGAAGGTTGCAGATGCGTTGCCTGCATGTTCATATGTACTTTTTGTTTTGTAGGTAAAATTCTACCTGAGGAAATAACACCACTATTGCCTGCTGTGTCTGGTGAAAAAAATCCTGAAGACCTGAGCTGCTTTTTCTTAGAATTGCTGTTAAAATATATGGTACTCCAGGTATGAAAATCACTACTGTAACAAACACAGGAGTTGCCTTGTATGAAAAGTCGCCAATAAAAATGTGTGGAATTGTCTCAAAGCAAAGTCTGAGGGCAAAGTTACATTTAAACACAAATACATATTGTACAAGGACCCATCTATCAGTGTGTTATTGTGAGAGGGTTACCAGGATGTTTCCTAGCAAAATCTCTTCCAAGTGTAGCTCCTTCACAGACCTTGACAGGTCACCGTTATATCTTTTCCCACATGTATCTGGACCATTACTTTTGCCTGTACTGAAATAACGTCTGACTTTAGGTAGGAGCAGCCTCACAGTAATGAGTACACAGGTTAAATCTTCAATCCATAAACTTCACTTCTCTATGAAAACAGTAGTTTAGTACCATGGCTAATTGGACAAATATCAAACTTGACTAAACACATTAAACTGTGATATAATAAATCCATACATTGCCACTGTTTCACTTTTCTGATATACTTACTTTTTGGGGTCTATATTCTTACATTTGCAAAAGTCATTTTCAGTGCCGGGCCAAGTTGGCCAGGCGCCCCAGGCAACCTGGCCAACTACGTCGCCCCCTGCTGTAGGGAAGAGCGCATGCGCCGATGACACGCAAAATGCGCCAATGACAGGTGAATGTACATGCACGGAAGACAACGTGCACAGGGGACACGCGAGTGCGCATGTACAGAGGACGTGCACACTCGCAAGGGGAGAAAAACTGCTTCCACAGCTTCTGGAACTAGGGGTAGGCGTCGGAAGAGGTACATGCCTGGCGCCCCTTCACCTTTGCACCCTAGGCACGTGCCTCTTCTGGCACCCCCTGGGACTTTTTCATGCTTGTGTTGCTCTCCAAATCTTTTTTTTAATTTTGAATGTGGCTTATGAGTAAAAAAAAGATTGGGAACCCCTGGACTAGAGCCTCGATAAATACATCATAAATACAAGTGTATTAAAATAAATCTGCATGTATAGATATGCATATGTGCTAATAAGTATCAATTTCCTGTTTTTATTAAGGCTGCAAGCTTATCATGGAGAAACAAAGAAAACCAGGACACAGGCTTCACGTTTCTTTTTAACATGTTAAGAAAGTATTATCTGCACCACTTATTTCCATCCTTTACTAAATTAACCAACCTTTACAAGCCTGTACTTGGTAAGTTCATATTTTATATCGTAAAGGCAATACATATTCTATAAATTACATTCCTGTAAACAGTGCTTAGTTATGTCATCAGTTATAATCTGTGCTTAGTGATGTAATTATTGTCACATGACTCGCTGAAATAATGTACCTACTGTTGTAAAATATGTCCCCTTGGAATTTACCTGTACAAAAGAACTCAGCCGTCAGCTTCATTCCTTTATATGGGCAGAGACACTTGCATGTGGCTTTTAAGTACTATTGGTAGAATTTTGAGCCAGGGTGCAAATTTCTGTAAGAAGTTTTTCCCCTTTTCTTAAAGTACTTTAGGAGATACTTCTAAGATATATTTTTATATGTTTGTTCACAAATAACTCACAACGGTGGGCTCTCTTGCTGTGACCTTGTTTCTCCTAACTAAAAAAAACCATCTGATTAGTGCTTTTTGGCTATTTGGAGGCTTACATATTTAGTAATACTATGCAAATTTGTACAAAACAGTAACCCTTAGCTTTTAAGTTGGATCCATCTATTGCAGGTTAAATAATGAAAGCCATTCTCTGGTAGGTTGTTAAAGGGGCTGTTCTCTTGAAATTATCATTTATTACGTAGAGAATGATTTTCTGAGACAATTCGCAACTGGTTTTTATTTTTTATCTTTGTATTTTTTGATCTGCACATGCCTAAAGTCCAGACGGATAGCTTTTTTTTTAGTATGTTTTTTTTACTGCAGTTTTTCCCTAATTGTAATGATTCTATTCACGGAGGTGCCTTACAATAAGTATTGGGCTTTCTTGTCCTTTAAGTAACAATTGCAATAATATATTTACTAATATTTAACATGTGACCCTCCAAAAGTTGCTTAACTGCAAGTGCTAGTATCCAGCCTATAGCTTAATGCTGCATGGGTGATAGAAGTTGTAGTTTATCAGTATCTGGAAGGCTTCAGACTCCATTCTCTTTTGTAAATAGAACTGCAAGGAAAGTTATTTCAATAACTAACAAACCCATGGATTTGTGCCTATTCCTTTCTTTATTGTTTGTATTATTGCAAGTCTCTGTTTGTAACATTGTAATATTTAATGTGACTTGACTCTCCCTCCTGCTTGTCTTTCAGATATTCCTGATGTCAGACCAAAGCCAGTATATGTCACTTTAACCCGGAATAATGAAAACCTTTATAGCACAAAAATTCCGCACATAGCAGCTAGAGTTCTGTTTATAAAGTGGCTTGTCACATTCTTTCTGGAAAAGAAATATGTAATATCTTCTCAAAGCACCAAAAATGGGGGAGGAGATGTTTTACCTAAGATCATGCAGGTATGCACATTTAGTTTGTGTGATAGGTTGGATAATTATAAGGCAATCTAACTCTATTGGTCCTGTGTCTTATATAAGACATTTTCATGAGCAGATTATGGTAAAATACTGTGTGCCATATATGTGTTATTGAGGGTCTACCCCAGGGGTCCCCAACCTTTTTTTACCTGTCAGCCACATTCAAAAGTAAAAAGAGTTGGGGAGCAATACAAGCATGAAAAAGTCCCTTGGAGTGCCAAATAAGGGTTGTGATTGGCTTTTTAGTAGCCCCTATGTGGACTGGCAGCCTATAGGAGGCTCTACTTGGCACTATACTTAGTTTTTAAGCAATTAAAACTTCCTTCCACGCCTTTAATTTAAAAATAAGCACCTGCTATAATGCAGGTATAAGGGGTTGGAGAGCAACATGTTTCTCACGAGCTACTGGTTGGGGATCACTGGTCTAACCTTTCCTTGAGGCATCTGTTGTCAGCCCTGCCTTCAACTTCCCTTCCAAATATGTTTCACCTTTCAGTGCTACATTTTTGCAAAGTATGCCAGATATCCATAATTAACTGTTTTTGACCAAATAAAGACATCTTTCACAAACTTTCAGCCAAATACAAACCATAATTTACATTATTAAATGTAAACAACATAAAAACATTTCTGGATCGTTGCCCAGAGCTTTAAAGTCAAACAAATTGAAGGACTTATGTTCTGTTTGTTTGAATGTATGTTATAGGGAGCACACAAAAGCCAGGAACAGCTGGGAACTTAGCACAGATACTTATTTCAAGGCAATCGGCACCAGGGAGTGGATGTGAAATGATCCAACATGACGGCCACCAACCCAATCTGCCTTAGAAAGAATGATGATCTTGGGCAGTGATTCCCAACCAGTGGCTCTTGAGCAAAATGTTGTTCCTCAACCCATTGGATGTTGCTCCCAGTGGCCTCAAAGCAGGTGCTTATGTTTGAATTCCAGGCTAGTTTTGTTGCATAAAAACTGAGTGTTCTGCCAACCAGAGCCTCCTGTAGGCTGCCAGTCCACAAAGGGGCTATCAATAGCCAATTACAGCCCATATTTGGCACCCCCGGGAAATTTGTGCATGCTTATTTTGCCCTCCAACTTTTTTTTACCTTTGAATGTGGTTGAAGATCAGGGACCCCTGATCTAGGGGAAGAGAGAAATTTTGGGGGCAAGGTTGACTAAGTGGATTTAGTTCTTCTGTTGTGAATGGCAATTCCCACGTTCTTCACATAAAAGGAACTGTAGGTGCTGGGTATTTCTCTTTATGTGGACAGTTGGGGAAGCATTTATCAAATGTAAACTCCCCTAAACTCCCATAAATTCTAAATGCGACCAATCGAAATTTATTAATAAAATCAAATTTTTAAAACTCTGATGAATTGAATCGACCCGAAAACTCGAATCAAATTTAAAAAAACTCGAATGTCAGGAAGGCTGCAAACATGACCAGTGTGAACCCTGTACCTCTCCCATTGACTTAAACAGCAATTCGGCAGGTTTTAGGTGGCGGATTGGAAGGGCTAGAGTATGATAAATCTCAAAAATCTAATTTGAATTTTTAAGAAAAGTCGAATCGAATTTGAAGAACTCCCTAGTCGAATTTGACAGTTTTGACCATAAAAAGTTTAAAAATGCAAATTTTCAATTCGTCCCTTGTTAAATCTGCCCCTAAGATTTCACATAATGAAATGAGTAATGCAAATATTAAACAGCAGGAAGGGAAGCACTTATTTTCTCATGCAGGCAGACATCTTTCATAGAGTACATTTTCACTCTGTTGAAGGTGCTTTTCTCACATTTTAAGCAATACTGTTGCACCTTCTATGGTTACATTTATTTTTACCTACTAACGAGTTTCCAAAGCACATTTGTTGGTGTTTCAGCCTGGATGAGCTTAAAGTGATACTGTTACTAAAAATGTTCATATCAAAATATTAATCTACATTAAAAGTTGCATATAGGTCATGTTGATAGTTTGATACCATATATGCCAGAGTGAGATCCATTGACAGATGAGGAAATGAAGAGGAAACGCGACTGAACCTCACTTCCTGCTGTTCCTAATAGTTGGTCTGCCAGCCTGATTGAATGGAACTATAGAAAGACTTTAATCAGTGATCACTTTCTGATCTATGAAAAAAGGATTGTATGTGTCTCCCTGCTGGTATCTGATCAGACATGCCAAACAATAACCAGGATAAGAAGTCAGACGTTTCAGGCTTACATTTCAGGCTTGAGGAAAGGCTAATGTAAGCCTGAAATGTTGCTGTATTGCATCTGAATAAAGCCCTTCAAATAAAGGCTTTTTAAGAAAATTTCCATTGGTCTGGTGCTGTCTATTTGAAAAGTATGCCAAACAATACCGGCATGGTCAGTGGTTACTCCATCCATGAAATCTTTATTTATTTATTTATTTTTTTGCTCTAAATAGATGAAATATACAGTAAATATAATATTTAATCATATAGGTATGTGATCCGTTATTTGGAAACCCATTATCCAGAAAGCACTGACTTACGGAAAGTCCATCTCCCATAGACTCTATTTTATGCAAATAATCAACATTTTAAAAAGTGATTCCCTTTTTCTCTGTAATAATAAAACAGTACAGATATGGGACCTGTTATCCAGATTGCTGGGGACCTGAGATTTGCCGGATAATGGATCTTTTTGTAATTTGGATCTTACCTTAAGTCTACTAGAAAATCATGTAACTATTAAATAAACCACATAGGCTGGTTTATGCTTTCAATAATTATTAATTATATCTTAGTTTGGTTTGAGTACAAGCTACTGTTTTATTATTACACAGAAAAAGGAAATACATTTTTAAAATTTGGATTATTTGATTATAATGGAGTCTATGGGAGACGGCCTTTCCGCAATTCTGACCTTTATGGATAACTGGTTTCCAGATAACGAATTCCATATTATATACCTTGTACTTGATCCAAACCAAGATATAATTAATCCTTATTGGAAGCAGTACCTGCCTATTGGGTTTATTTAATGTTTAAATGATTTTCTAGTAGTCTTATGGTATGAAGATCCAAATTACGGAAAGATCCTTTGTCCAGAAAACCCTAGGTCCCATACCTGTTCTAGATTTTGCATTCAAACTCAATATATTGCTGAAATCTCAAAAGTTGTGGGGTTTTTTTCTAGTCTGTATCTGTGGCTAACGTCAACCAAGAAAAGAATCCTGAACTGGAGAGCAACAGTGGCCCAGCTGAGCAAGAAAAGAACCACTCAAATAGCAGTACCCTGTCGGATAGAAGGGCCAGCAACTCCAGCCTGTGTAGTATTGAGGAGGATCAGAAAAGCGTATACGAAATGGTGCAGAGAATCCTGCTCTCTACGCGAGGCTATGTCAATTTTATCAATGAGGTGTTTAGGCAGGTAAGGTGAATGAAGTGGAACAAATATCATTTTGGGTGAAAGCAGCAGCCCCATATAATAGACCAGTGGTCTATAACCTGTGGCTCTGTAGTTTTTGCTGAACTGCTTCAACAGGTTTCCCAACAACAGCCAAAGAAAACTGGTCCAAAAGAAAATACCTCAACAGATATGAAAGTATATTTGAGGTTCACATGTAATTAGCTAGTGGTTAAAGGGGTGGTTCAGTTGTTTTCAGATTGTTCCCCAGAAATAGCGACTTTTTTCATTTACTTTCCATTATTTATTTTTTATTGTTTTTCCAAAATCTTCGTTTAAAGTTGAATGTTTGTGTCTCTGGTGTTTCAGTCTGGCAGCTCAGTAATTCAGGTGCAGATTCTAAACCGTTACAATTTTGAAACATTTAGTTGATACATTTCTCAGCAGCATCTCTGGAATATTAGCAACTATTGTATAAATTCTAACAGCTGCCTGTAATGAAACCCAGACATTCTGCTCAGCAGGGACAAAGATAAGAAATGTATCAACTAAATGTATCAATTTAGAACAGTTTAAAGGGTCGGCGACCCCCCCTCCCAGAGCTGCTTTAGAAGGTGAAAAAAAGCACATTACACTTCAATATTAGAAAATAAAAAGTAATTGTTTCTGGTGATCTATCTGAAAACATCTCAACAGATAAATAGATCAGGTACTTGGTTCACTATCAGGTGCTGCCATCTGGTGGCAAGCACTTTATATTTAATGCCTTGATGCTTTTCCAACTTGAATATTGTAAACACTTCTCATTTTGTGTCTATTTAGAAGATTCTTAAAAAGCAATAATTTCCTATATGCTTAAGTAAAAATTATATATGGAAATCAGTATTTATTCTCATTGTTATAGCTTAGATCATCCCAGAAAATTTGTATTGAGTGTGTAGAATAATGCATCCCACTCCTTGCTTTTGTTAGGGCTGAGATGCACTCCTATGTTGAACTTTACTGTTGTCATGGACAGTCTTTCTCAAGCAGTACAAGAAATACATTTTTCTTATCAAAATCTCAATGCTATTTAGGGGAATACTCTGTTTTGTATAGTGATGCAGACTGTACTGCACCTTTGTGTCTGTTAGAATTATTGTTGAGATGATAAAAAGTCTGTCACTCTCTGCTTTTTGTTCATAACTTTATGCATTTTTTTTATCCACTACCAGGCATTTCTCTTGCCCGCCTGTGATGTATCTGCCACCAAGAAGGTTGTAAAAGTATACAGAAAATGGATCCTGCAAGACAAGCCCATATTTATGGAGCAGCCTACAAAGACCTCTAGCGACCACGAGAATTTTCCAGTTCTGGAATCCGCTGTTATAGAGACGGATAGTAAACAGGTAGCGTAGTGCTGCCAATTATGCTTTTTATTTAAAATTTCCTTCTACAAGATGGGGAACGGTGAAAAGGAAACAAGCAGATTGATAGTCTTATATCAGTCATGCAACACAGATAATGCGAGTTAAAAGTGGAATAAATTCTAGTGCTTGTTACTTTGATTTTTTTTTTAACTGTAATAGTTTTAAAACCAGCATTTGTAAGATTTGCTGCAGAGTTGCTTTAAAAGTTTAAGCCCAGTAATAATAGAGACATGCGTTTAATGTTGTAGTAATTTTTTTTCTTTTTTTTTTTTTTAAATACATACCTGTAAGGGGGAGAGAAGGTTCCTCTATAGCCCGAATGAGATATTATTATCTAGTTCAATAAGATACTATTTAAAGTTTCAGGTTTTAAAATAAATACATCTGTTACTAATATGTTCTAGGCTTCTCCATGTAAAGGATGTACAGGTATGGCATCCGTTATCTAGAAATGCGTTATCCAGAAAGCTCCGAATTACGGAAAGGCGGTCTCCCATAGATTACATTTTATCCATATGTAAACATTTTTCTCTGGAATAATAAATCAGTACCTTGTACTTGCTCCAAACTAAGATATTATTAATCCTTATTGGAAGCAAAACCAGCCTATTGGGTTTATTTGATGTTTACATGATTTTCCAGTAGACTTATGGTATGGAGATCCAAATTACAGAAAGATCCGTAAAACCCCAGGTCCTGAGCATTGGATAACGGTTCATATAACTGTATATACTCCCTAGAGTATTCTAGTGCAGTTTTAATATGGCTGTGGTAACTGTCCTGCCTTGAATACCATGACAGATGTTTTGTAACATTCACATGTGCTGATTTAAATGCCTTTTGCTCCTGATATTATGATCAATTGGGATATGCATTAGAATACGTTCAGTTATTTCTTACCCACCAATACTGTCTTAAAAACTTCTTATATAGTGCAGACAGTTATACACATGTTTTACATGTGAATTGTTTTCTTATGTCAGGTCTCTGAACAAAGTGGGCACAAACGCTCTTCTAGCTGGGGAAGGACATACTCTTTCACCAGTGCTGTGAGCAGAGGTTGCGTGTGTGAAGATGAGAACATGGATGTACAAGCTGGGGATCAAGCTTCATTGCAGGTAAATAGTAGGTGGCAGTTGTATACTTGTTTTTATAAAAAGTCTTGACAGTTGTAAAATAAATAAATTTGATTTTGTAAATAAATTTGATCGGGGAAGTTTGATTTTTCTGGCGATCAAGGACCACATCGGCTAGCTGATGCCGTCCTTGTCCCGTGGGCTGCTATTCTCTTTGTTGTAATCCGATTGTTCAGAATAACGTAATATCGGCTAGCCATTGTAGTGCATATCAGGGAAAGATCTGTTTGTTTGCCGACCTTATCGTGTACCACCTTTAGTTATGTTATTGCTGCTTTCTGAGGATAAAATGGTCAATAAAAACTAATTTTATGCACATTCTGACTGTTGCAGCAATTTAACAGAGCAGGATAAGGTAACTATTTTAAGGGTCAAGCCACACTGGGCATTTTTGGGTAGATTTAAAACGAATCGCCACGTGTGATTATTGCCTGCGTTTTTTCATTTTAACCGGCGCAGAGTGAGGGAAGGCGTTTGGGGAGATTGGTTGCCGCAAAAACTAGGAGATTGGTCACAAGCTGACCAAATCTCCCCAAAACGTCCAGTGTGGCCTGACCCTAAGAGATTGTAACCTCTTTCAAGGTATACTGGGGGTCATTTATCAATACTGGGCAAATTTGCCCATGGGCAGTTACCTATAGCAACCAATCGGTGATTAGCTTTTTAAAGCCAGCTGCAAGTAGAACAATAAATGCAGCAATTTGATTGGTTGCCATGAGTTACTGCCCATGGGCAAATTTTCCCAGTGTTGATAAATGACTGACACAAAAGAAATATTCTTCAAAATATTAATGTACATTTAAAAGTTGCCTATAGCTCATGTTGATCGTTTTTCACTGATAAGTCAGGTTTTGTAAGTAATTATTACTTTGAAGTTCCTAAACCTGACTGTTTTCCCAACCTGTCTGTCCCACCTTGACCTTTCAGTTACTGTTTCTAATGCTAAAGGACTACTGAAGCTCAAATATGGTAGCCCCTTCATAGGGAACATAGGGGATCAGATGGGTAATGTAAAAGCATTGGGCAAATACATATATGGAGAGCATGCAAAGACAATGTCATGATAGATGTAAATAAAGGGTTAATTTCTGCTGTCAGTGTCTCTTAAATAGTAATATTACTAGTGGTTCGTGTGCCAACACTGTTACGCAATGGATTTCTTTATTTTTTTCCCAGCCATCTCAAATACAAACTCTATGTATCTAGCTTTTGTCTTGTGTACACATATGCTTGTAGATTTTACTGGTCTGGTAACATTGGGCAAATCTACCTTTGTTCAGTGCCAGAATATAAATCTGACATCCATGTATTGCCCCTTGGAAAGAAATGTACTTGACAATAGATTACAAGTAACAAAGTTTGCACCGCATCAACCAGTCAGATGCTTGCTGTGGCCAGCATTGTTGCATGTCTCACTTTTTAGGTGAACTTATATGCAAATACATGAATAATGTGTGCTTTCACTGCTTTGTGCACACAGCAAGCAGAAAAATGGTAAATACAATCATATTTTCCCCTTTTCAGTGAAACCGCTTATACAGTTATCACATTTCCCTTTTTCAGAGGAAATATGGCAATGTACAAGCTGTTGATATAAGAGTTCATTTTGCAGCATTCTGTGTACACAAACACGAGCAGATTGTGCGATCGATGTATTTTCTGTATCTTGCCTAGGAATGGAAATTTGCTTTGTGAAGCTGCTTCTGGCCTCCTGATATTATTAGCAGGATGTTACTTCGAGTTACTGGTGTACAGCGGGTGACTCTTAAAAGAATGACATTTTGTGGATATGTATTCTGCTGTTACTTACCTTAATATCATTTTTAGGTGTTCCTAACCAATTCGGCAAATGTGTTTCTGCTGGAACCTTGTCCAGAGGTCCCCATGCTCTTGGAGGAACAAGTTGAAGCCTGCAAATCTGTTCTAAGTATTTACAGGCGCATGATCATGGATCTTGCTATGGACAAGAAAACATGGTAATTTCATTTTAAATAGTGAAAAATACTGCTTGTTCAACATTCTCACACCATGCCAATATGTTAGAAAGGTAATCCCTGCCAACTTCTAATGTTTGCTCTGGTTTGGTCAATAAAAAACACGCAACCCTATATGTAACCGAATTCAAGTGGTAACTATGGATCACCACATGTTGATATGAGTAAAGTCTAATCACTTTTAAGCACCAACTGTGACAACACCAATGTAGTTTTTAAAAATATTATAAAGTGACATCTCTGCTGTTTTTGCATTAATTTACGTCAGTGTGTATGAGGTTATTCCTTAAAGGGATGGTTCACATTTAATTTAACTTTTGGTGTAAATATAACATGTTCTATTCCTAGCAACTATGTATTTGGTCTTCATTATTTAGTTATTATAGCTTTTGAATTATGGCAAGTAACTCATGGCAATCAAAATGTGTTGTAGCTATTTAAATGATTCAGTTAAGCCCAAGTCATGTGACTGGGGTCACCTGGGAAACTGTCAATAGACCCGTCAGATTTAAAAATTAAATATAAATACATCTTTTTGCTCTTTTGAAAAACAGATTTCAGTGCAGAACTCTGCTGGAGAAGTACTACTATCTGATACATTTTGATAAACACATGTTTTCCCATGACAGTATCCCTTTAAGAACCAGAACAAAAACAGCATCTTCTCACAGTCATTGCTGATTTCAATATTAAAAAGTCAAGAGGACAAAGCTCAGTAAGAATGTAAAAAAAGTCAAAGCAAATAATAAGTGGATTCCGAATTAATACACCCAGTGCTTTACTAAAGAAAAAAAGCTAAAACTTACAGATTAATGCAGAATGTTTGAGCAAGACCGTTAATATCTTCAAAAGGACACATCTCAGAGGCTTTTGAATGCTTTTAAACTTGGCAATAATAACAGCTTATGACTCGTTAATTTAAAATATTCATCTGATTTGAAGCATTATACATAACAAATTATACTCTCGCTTTCTGTGTTCTACCATCACTTGGCTGAAATGAGCATAAAAAAAAAACTTTAAAAGAGAAGAACATTAAATTTATCAGTTGTAAACAGTGCAGACTGACAACTAAAACAAATGGTACCAGTTACTTAATGGATGCCCCTTCACTAAACAAGATTTAGCTCCTATCAATAATGGGCTTAATGCAAGATTTTTGATTGAGTTGCGGTAATGATGCTTCTCTTTAAAAAAAAGTATTTTTACTTAATGTTGTTTTTGTACTTTGGATATTAAGAAGCGATATTATGTGTAAAGAAAAGTTTTAAAGATGCAGTGTTCACACAAGAAGTGCATAATTGCTTTAGTTGCTTAATTTTTTTATCCTTTATGGTATGTATTTATATATCCCCTTTGAATAAAAATACTCCACTCGTGGAAAAGTATCTTTGTACCCATAATCCTTATCATTGAGAAAATGGTATTAAGGGGCTGTTAGCATTTATGTTCAAATAAAAAGAACTGTATTGAAAATATATTCTGCATAGTAGTTTAATTACAACAAAGTACAAATGCTATCGTTTTTCAATGTTTTTCTCTTGGGATGTTTGCACACAAGCTCAAATAATTTGCATTGGTGGATAGGAGAATAACACCCAAGCAAGAGATATAGAAGCAAAAGCAGAGTCTTGGACTGGGAGAGGCTGCAGCTGCAAGAAAGGACTAGTTGGTTGTTTCTGAAAGCCTAGAATCATGCATAATGACCTGAGATGACCACATACAATTATTAAATTTAAAAAAAAAAATACATATGTTGGTTCAAGGATAACTTTTTAATTGGTACAGCAAACCATTTGCACTATGCAATGTAATATAGCTACACATACAATCATGACAGAATTCCTTTAATTGCACACTTACAACTTGTATAGTATTGTTGGCTGAACTGTAATGGATTTTGTTTTACCCAGGGAGCAAATGCTGCAGATATTGCTGAGGATAACAGAAGCTGTTGTTCAGAAACCAAAAGATAATCTGAAAAAGGACCTCTTTTCTCAGGACCTGGCCGGTGTTCTATTCCGGGTATTATATATATTATATTGACATGAAAAATGTGTTGAAAGCAAAGGGAAACCAGAGAAGAAACTTTGATTCCACATTTCTAAGATTAGTTTGTCTTTTATGCCAGAATTTAGCTATTGCTTCAATCGTTTAGATGGTCTCTACCTGTACGAGACAGCATTCTCGCTAAAGTCTTAGTAGTGATTGGTTGAGGCATTCTACAAATATAATGGAGACAGTGATTCTTTTTATTAATCCATTAAGAATTGCATCTACCGTGATGAAGGGTGTTCTGTTTGTTGTGCGTTAACATCATTATCAATGGTTGTGAATTAACATCATCCATTTTACCTTTTTATTTTAATAAATGATGTTTGCTCTTTTGCAGTGATTAGCTTGATACTTTGTCTTTGCAGCCCAGACAGCAAATCCTTGTAGATAACCTTCTTCTGCACTGGCCGTCTCTCCTTTTAGCTGAAGCTATATTGGCTTTTATGCTGCATATGACAAATTCTAATACATCAATAATAAAAAGGAAAAATATCGGACTCTTGCTAATATAGACAAAAAATCACTTTCAGGAGAACAGGAGGTATCAATTACCAAATTGAAAAATAACTTTATAGGGAAAAGATAGTAACAAAACCCCTCTCTCCACCACCAAACAAATTCACAGTCTTAACCCACTGACAAATGCTGGGTGCAATTGTCAATAATTCAAATGACTAGATTTATCAATACAGGTGCAATTAATTAGTAATTAATCAATACTTAAATATATTATAAATTAATTAATTAGCTAAACAAAGGGCATACAGCACTTAAGCACATGCAAATTAATTACCTAAATTGATTTTAAATTTAATACTTAAAAGGACAATACCTTAACCCTTAAAATATACACCTTTGACAATTAATTTCCTTCTATTCCTTCAATTAAAGTGCTAGTACTAATTGCAATCTCAGAGATTGAGAGAGTTTAAATGTGGTAAAGGTAAGGCTAGGTTGATCAGTCAATAGCAAATTCAATTAAGAGCAAATTCAGGAATTTAAAAAACAAAAAAACAAAACGACCTCTTTTTTAAAAAAACGGAATTGTTGGGTTAAGACTGTGAATTGGTTTGGTGGTGGAGAGAGGGTTTTATTTTTTTTACTTTTTTTTCCCTATAAAGTAAATTCTAATACATATACTGTCTTCAGTACAAAGTCTTCAATATTTGTATTAATGTTCCAAATCTCTTTCTTGTAGACTCTCATTGTAGCGTGGATTCGAGCCAATCTGTGTGTTTATATATCTCGAGATTTGTGGGATGAACTGCTGAGCGTCCTGTCCTCACTTACTGACTGGGAAGAACTGATAAATGAGTGGTCAAAGATCATGGATTCTCTCACTGCAGTGCTGGCCAGGACGGTGTATGGTTTAGATATGAACAGCTTACCTCTAGACAAGCTCAGTGAGCAAAAGGAGAAAAAACAAAGAGGCAAAGGTGATTTTTTGCATTTTTATGAATGCATACAGTATTTGATTTCCTGCTCTTTTGAGTTCAATAGAATTATTCAGCACTGAACATTTTCTTGTGTCAATGTGTCCATTTGTCCCAGTCTGCAAACCTTGTTTTACACTTAATACAATGAAGACAATATAACATCATGCAAATCTGAACAACGTCCCCATGACATTTAACCAACTAGGCCTATTCTTTGTGTGGACCCGCACAGAGAACCCCAAAATGCTGCTGGCTGTCAAATTCTTCCATGACTTTGGACTCTTAGGCCCTCATTAATTGTATAATATTATGTATAATTAACATTTTCATGTGCTGCATCTTTTCACCAAATGATCCCCTCCTAATGTAGCTTTAATGCTAAAGTACACAGGTTTGATTACTAAACTAGAATCTAAATACCCTAGAAATAAGTCACAATTTTGGCCACTAGGTGTCCTTCCAGGTATACGAAATGTGTAACCTTGCTAAATGAAAAACCCAAATGGTATGCATATTAATAACTATCCATAATATTTGGCATATACATTTCTTTATTTAAGGTAATGCAGAGTAGGGCAATGTTTAGGCTAAAAGGGTTTTCATTCGATATTAATTTTTTTTTATTTTTTGTCCCTTATTAAGGAATTCTGATATATACCTTTTATTCACACCAGGTTGTACATGTCCGTTACATTCTAGTGATATTCCATATATCTAGTTATTTGGTTGGCTAGAAGTAGAAAGCTATAATATTAATTTTCAATTACCTTTATTGTTTCTTGAACATGTAGGTGGCTTCCTGGATGCTCCGAAAGGAGCTGCTGTTGGCAGGTCATTTTCGCTTAGTTGGAGGAGCAATCCTGATTCTCATGAACCTATGAGATTTCGGAGTGCCACCACCTCAGGAGCACCTGGGGTGGAGAAAGCAAGGAACATTGTGCGGCAGAAAGCAACAGGTAATTCCCCTAAAAGTTTTAATCTGCCTCAAGCATTCTAACTCTGTTCTAAACTGTTTCGTTTAATCCCCAAGATCACATCAGATCATGGGGCATCTGGCCCCCTATCCCATTCTATTTTGGCTGATGTCCCTGATTCATGTAGCGATATTGGTTTTAAATATTCTTTTTTTAAGGTTTTTATCTTATTTCCCCAATGTTTCTTCTTCTCTAAAAGCTAAGCGAAGCCAATCTATCAGCAACTGTGTGCATCTCTATGAGGCATTGCCAGCAGCTAAAAGTGTCCCTCACCTTCTTCACACTGTGAGCTCTCTTTTACCTGGTATTTCTTCTTCTTGCTCTCAAAGGCTTTCAGGTACTGTACCTAATTCTTCCCTCTAACTAATTCTCCTTTATTTCCTATACAATTAATGCTCTGGAGAGGGTTTTCTCTAACATAACAAGCAATTCTTCTGATCCAAGAAACATGTTATATTTGAAGGAAGCAGGCAACATCAAAAGATTATAGCTGGCTGCAAAATTATAGATTACTTATTCCAATATTATTTATAACATTAAATAAAATAAATTAAATAGTTATATGATTTGTAAAAAGTTTGGGTATGAATCTTGTGCCTTTTTCACTGTTCCTTGCATTTTTTTTTACTGTTAACCATTCAAACCTTGACAGTCAGACTAATTTACGTTTATTTTAAAGGTGCAAGCATACCTCACTCTTTCATCTGCAGTGTTAATTTTGTTTGCCTTTTGGATGGGATAAAGTTTTGTACATTACATTCACAAAAGCTTCCTTGCTTTTTCAGAAGTTGATGAGATACAGCCTCAGGAAGGAGCTCCAGGATCTGAATCTTGTTTTGAAAATTGGGAACAAGAAGCACAGGAATTAGCACGTAGTAGCAGTACACCTGACTTAGCAGAACCATATCCTGACCTTACTCCAGGTGAGATTCCTATGGCTGCAGGCCAGAGTCCTATATGAATCTTCTTTATTAATTTTAATATATGTCGGATGCTTTGCCGGAGCGCACACCGCATGCTTCGGAGCAAAAACACAATAGTATGTCTTTTTTTATCCTGAAATATATTCTGTGTTCACTGACAGGTTGATGCTTTGCGCGACAGCAGTTAACGCATCTTGTGTCACTAACCTAGTGTGTAAGCACATTTAGTAAAATATACCAGGTTACTTTAATGGATTGTTGAATATTCCCTGCTTAATGAAATATGTTTGCCTTCCACTTATTCTGCTGGCTACCCAATACATATTCTCTTATATGTTCCTCTCATTAAAAAGAAAAGATTAGTAATAAACCCAGTAAATTTTGGCAATAGTATAATTATAAAAGATGGGCCTTGTGGTAGTAATCAATGTGTCAAAGTGCTCAGCAGTTAAATCAATAAAGGAATGAAGTTTAGAAATTGTATTCTAGATACAGAATTTTACATTTCCAGTGTATGAATGTAAGAAGGATTTTGCTTGTATTAGTCAAATTCTTCAGTAAGTCATTTAATTACCCACTTTAAAAAGGTTAAAATATTATCATACCCCAAATGCATTGTGGGGAGTCCCCCACAGAGATAACTAAGTAGAAGCTGGAGGGGTGCTACAAATAGAAAATGGTTTCTTTGTATAGGTGTAGTCTATATCAGTTTACCATATCCTGTTAGGGTGGTGACACAGGTAGAGCTGCTAATCTCCTGCCGGAGATTATCGCCGGAGGGATGGCATACTTACTGCTTTCGTTTTCCAAAGTTGCCTCACAAGGAAACTTTCGGGCGACTTCGGAAAAAGAAGAGATGCGTATGCCATCCAGCCGTTGATTTGCATTCTTGCCGGGGGGAAGGCATTTGGGGAGATTAGTCGCCTGCAGTAGAGAAGATTTGTCGCTTGGCGACTAATCTACCCATGTGTCATCACCCTGAATGTATATAAGTATATAATACATATCTGTCACGTTATCCTAAACTCTGTACTTTTATCTTTAAAATAAACATAGGTCAGAAAATTGACTGCCCTATAAGTGAAAGTTCTACTGACTCTACATTTGTCCAAGAATCTACTGGAAGGGGAAAGAGCGATAATGAGGCTCCTACGGTAATCTCTAGGGTTTTTTTTGTTTGTGTTGGACAATATTGGTAATGCTTATTACATACAGTCAGTAAATTCTGTCTCCTTCACCAATTCATATGCTGGTGATCATGCTATTGTAGATGCTTTATTGTACAGGACCACGATGAAATATATTAAAGCACCCCGCAAAAAAATTGTGACACATTAAATAAGCTAAATATATATATATATATATATATATATATATATATATATATATATATATATATATATATATATATATATATATATATATATATATATATATATATATATATATATATATATATAGAGCAAAAAAAACGCACTCGCAGGACTTTTTAAAGGTGCAAAATCAGAAAATGTTTATTTCAATATTTCGGCTATTCACTTAAGCCGTCTTCCTGATGACGGCTTAAGTGAATAGCCGAAACGTTGAAATAAACATCATTTTCTGATTTTGCACCTTTAAAAAGTCCTACGAGTGTGTTTTTTTTGCTCTATACATGATTTATTATAACCAGCACTATAGCACCAAGGGTCTTAATGTGAACAAAATATATGTATTAATTACATGGTATGACGTTTCCAAATGGGACATAAACGTCGGTTATACATACCATGTAATTAATACATATATTTTTTGGACATTAAGACCCTTGGTGCTTTATAGTTTTTAGTTTATTTGCTAGTTAGTTACCTTGTGTGGGTATATGCTCTGTAATTTTGAATGTAGGCTACACAAAGCAGAATTATTGCATAATGAAGTAAACCATGGACATGTTGGTTGAATGTGTACATCTCTAGAAAGGCATTTGTTATTCTAGGCAGTGATGAATTCCTCAGTGATTGAGCATTCTCTTGGGTATTACATTTGCTTTCTGGTACTAGAGAGATCTATGATGTAACTTTGTGTAATAGTGAGCCTTTAAAGAGAAATCAATTACTAAAATAACACAACTCTCTCATGGAATGCCTGCACAGACCTTACTGGCGTCAGTAGCTGAATAATTGCTTCTAGTGTAAATTGTCAATAATGTGAGTGAGTGGTCATACATCAAACCTAATCAATTAAAATGTTTTCCTCAGATATTTGTAGAGAGAAGCAGTAGCCCTGTTGAACTGGAGTGGACTACTACTGATTCTCAGTCTTCAAATGGAAGAACTGCTTATCATGAGAAAGGTACAGCTGTATAGAAACTCATGCAATGGGTCTTGTCTTGGCTCTGTCCTTAGAAAACAGTAGCAGCAATAACAGAGCAGTTTTGCTTTTACTAATGCTCCATAGCTGTTTTTACCAAGCTTGAAAATCATTATTGACATTGTTACATTTCCCTTATTTTTAAATATTTAACATGGAATAAAAAGTACACGCAATTAAGAAAAATACACCAGATATTTAAATGCAACATGATACAGAATCTTCTCACTAGTTCAGCTGAATTCCATGCTGAATCCAAATTCAAAAAAGGCATTGTTTGTACAGGTATGGGACCTATTATCCAGAATGCTCGGGACCTGGGGCTTTCCGGATAACGGGGCTTTCCTAATTCGGATCTTCACTCCTTAAGACTACTAGAAAATCATGTAAACATTAAATAAACCCAATAGGCTGGGTTTGCTTCCAATAAGGATTAATTATATCTTAGTTTGGATTAAGTGCAAGATACTGTTTTATTATAACAGAGAAAAAGGAAATCATTTTTAAACATATGAATTATTTGATTATAATGGAGTCTATGGGAGACGGTCTTTCCGTAATTCTGAACTTTCTGGATAACGGGTTTCCGGATAATGGATCGCATACCTGTACTGTGAATTTTTTTTAGCTGTAGTTATTGATTTATGGTCCCATTAAGGGAACTGTATTTTGGGCAACCCTACTTTCAAGTGTTGAGCTGGTTTACCACATCCCTGCGGGTGATTCATTTCGGACTCTTATTAAGGACCAAGTTTATTATATACATTGAAATGTTCTTTACCCAATTTAAGAAGAAATGCATGCTATGAATTAGTTGTTTATATAGCCCATGTGACTGCAACTATGGAAGCTGAGATCAAGAAACATTCTTGGATTCTTTTTTACTGGGGAATTTAGGGTTTCCAGTAAATAACTGCACAATACTGAAACAATGTTTCAATGACCCTCGAATAGTTTGACCCATTTTGCCCTCTGTATCCTGGTAAGTGTACCCATTTCACCCTTTATGCATTCTCGATGGGTCTTATGCTATGCTGAGCTGAAAAGTAGGGCTGTCTGACTAGAGGTCTACTCTATAGTCCATACATCTTTCTATACCATGCCATCATTTCATGGTTATCTATCTTTTAATTGTCCCACTACAATGAAATGTTGAATGCTATGAACATTTTAACACTGTATCCCACCAGAGGACTGTCCCAAAAGACCCATTGTTTTCATTATTATGTGCTTGTCTTCTACAGGGGAGAGTGTAAGCAGCGATATTGCTAATGGGTATATTAAGGATGGTGAGATTTGTCTGATGCCTTGGCAGAGTAGTGAGGAAGATCATGAAGTAAATACACCAATTGACATGGGTATTGATCATGATGCGAGACAGTGGCTTCAGCTCAGTCCAGCGGAGCCAACTCCGCTCACAGGTAATTCTTTATCTTATAATTTCTAACGTTGTTTGGTTGTCCTATTGAAAAGCTCATAAAGTGTATTATAAAGTTTCCTTTAAAGGGGACCTGTCATCTTAAGAAATAATTCCAAATTCTTTTCTATCATGTTAGTTTAGCAAAATAAAACTTACTTACACTACATTTATTATTTAAATTTTGTTTCCTCCAGTCTTGGAATTTCACAATCAAAACAAGCAGGCAGGAGCCATTTTGTGGACACTGTTATTACGACAAGTTGTGTATCATCCCCAAAATCTTGTGTATGTGCCCAAATGTGGGACCTAATGCCCATACACATTTCCCTACATAATTATAGAGTGTGAGGAGGGAGGGAGAATGTGGGGAGAGCAGTAACATTTAGTAAGCGCTGAATGGAACGTGAAAGTAATAAGTAACGTATATGCCTCAGGCATAGAGACGAGGCAGCTAATATTTGATTGACAGCTCAGATACTTAAAAACATTTTATAACAGTATGGATGCTTTAATGAAAAAAAAACAAAACAATTTGGGTTCCATGTTTAATTTGCAAACGACTTTAGTTATACAGCTTTTTATGTGTTGGTGACCGGTCCACTTTAAAATATGTCCTGCTCCTGTTCCCTACAATATATGGCACTATAGGGTAAAATTGTATTTTAAAAAAGCTATAATTTTCAAATATAATCTTTTTGTGTAAGCTCCGCTGACGACTGTTCTTGATGCTTGCTTTAGTAAAATCGGAGGTGGGCTGAGGTTGGGAATTTCCTGTATCATTGTCACTGTTGTTGAGATGCAATCGGGGAGCTCGCTTTGCTCCACACACCTTCCCTTTTGCTCACCCTGTCCAGAAATATTCTATTACTGGATGGCAACTCCAATCTCTCTTTGCTGACATCGCAAACTTGGAAACGAGGAAGCCAACAGTGTAAATTTGACCTTGCTTGGTGTGCATTCATCATTCTGTGATGTTAGTCAGACCTTATGGAAGGCAATATATATATATATATATATATATATATATATATATATATATATATATATATATATATATATATATATATATATATATATATATATATATATATATTTTTTTTTTTTAAAGCAAGTCCTAAGAGTGCTGAGTTATTGCTGTGAATATACATACAGTTAGGCCCATAAATCTTTGGACAGAGACAATTTTTTTCTAATTTTGGTTCTGTACGTTACCACAATGAATTTTAAATGAAACAACTCAACTTTCAGCTTTTATTCAGTGGGTTGAACAAAAAGATTGCATAAAAATGTGAGGAACTAAAGCCTTTTTTTAACACCATCACTTCGTTTCAGGGGCTCAAAGGTAATAAGACATTAAAAAACTGAAAATAAAATGTTCATTTCTAATACTTGGTTGAAAACCCATTGCTGGCAATGACAGTCTGAAGTCTTGAACTAATGGACATCACCAGATTCTGGGTTTCCTCCTTTTTAATTCTCTGCCAGGCCTTTACTGCAGCGGCTTTCAGTTGCTGTTTGTTTGTGGGCCTTTCTGTCCGAAGTTTAGTTTTCAACAAGTGAAATGCTGCTCAATTGGGTTCAGATCAGGTGACTGACTTGGCCATTGAAGAATATTCCACTTCTTTGATTTCATAAACTCCTGGGTTGCTTTGGCTGTATGTTTTGGGTCATTGTCCATCTGTATTATGTAACGCCTCCAATCCATTTGACTCCATTTAGCTGGATTGGAGTAGACGGCATCTCTGAACACCTCAGAATTCATTCAGCTGCTTCTATCCTGTGTCACATCATGGATAAACACTAGTGTCCAAGTGCCACTGGCAGCCATGCACGCCGATGCCATCACACTGCCTCCCTAATGTTTTATAGATGATGTGGTATGCTTTGGATCATGAGCTGTTCCACGCCTTCTTGCTTTACATGATAATATAAATATATATATATATATATATATATATATATATATATATATATATATATATATATATATATATATATATATATATATATATATATATATATATATATATATATATATATATAAATTTGAAGAGGACCAGCAAGAGGACCAGTTTTTCAAAAATCACAAAAAATTTTTTTTACATCACAGTGCCTCCAATGATTCGGGGGCCTTTATCAAGGACATAGATGATGAAGGCTCCAATGCGGGCCCGAAACGTTGGAGGCACTGTGATGTAAAAATAGATTTTTGTGATTTTTGAAACACTGAGTGCTAGTCCTCTTTGAATTTTTTATATTAAATGGCCAAGCACCCGGAAGTGAAATCCATATTGCGGGTACCATCTATATCATTATTATACTTTGAAAAAGGCTGCTGTTCCAGCTGAAACGTTAGGCTATAAATTATATAAAAATATATTTATTTTGGCCGAAAACTGTCAGTGCGGCCTCTACAGCTTTCATATATATATATATATATATATATATATATATATATATATATATATATATATATATATATATATATATATATATATATAATATTATGTAATATAATATATATATATATATATATATATATATATATATATATAATATTATGTAATATAATATATATATATATATATATATATATATATATATATATATATATATATATATATATATATATAATATTATGTAAAGCAAGGCACTCACAGGTCTTAAAATATGGTAAAAAAGAGATAAAGTTTATTTGTTATTCCAACAATCAGGTCTTCCTTAAGACCTTGACAAAGGTCTCAAGGAAGACCGAAATGTTAGAATAATAAATAAACTTTATCTCTTTTGGCCCAGTGGCCGGTCAGAAAGCATACCTGATTGGCTTTTAATGGATATAACTGGGTTGAAAGCAATGAAACCCCCGGTTATAAACAGTACAGTGTCATATAAACGTTTCTGGTTCTAAACGGTTAACCCATTCTGCCCCATGACCCATATATTAATTTTATTATTTATAATGAAAGTGATTTATGAAGAAACCGAGATTTATCGATTATTTTTGCAGTCCATGGAAAAGCAACACAAGAAATCCCTAGCCTTGGTATTGATTAAATGTCTGGAGGAGCTGCATTCTGTTTCAGTAATGGAATATATATCTAAATGGTTTTCTTCAAACATTATTGTAACTTTGTTATTATACATAATACATAACACATTTTCTGAAGTTTGTAAAGAAATAGATATTTAGCCATTACCCTTTTTTAGCGTTGAATGGGCGAATCTAAAGACACGCTTTAAAAACAGGATTCTGGTGGTGCCAAAACATGAAAGTCTTGGCTTTGTTTTGGATATAAATGGAGTGAGTCTCTCCCAAGAATGATAATTAACACAATCATCTAAAACTAAAAGTAGATTTCTTCAGCCCTGCCGTTTGTCTCATGACATTCTCCAGACGTGGCCTGTACAGCATTTAAAAGCTAGGATCCAACAAAAGTCTCTGAATGGTGCTGAGAGAGAAAAAGACAGTGAAACGCTGACTTGTTCAGCTGTCTTTAACTAGTGAGTGCATTGTAACCATGCTTTGTAGGTGTACAGTGTGCAAGCTTTGTCTCACTCATAACTCAATGACACAAGGCTGCAGCTGCTAGCAGGTGTTCCAACATGCATATTCACTGCCACTCACTTAACCCATTCAACTGCATTGTTGACAAAAAAACACTCTTATCTCTTGTCGTTGCCCTTTGCCACCCGTCTTGGTACGTTCCTGTAACTTACCAGATGAATGGCGTTCACTTTTATTGGCTTTGTGCATTCTCACAGGCTCTCTTGTGTGCTGTAGATCAGAGCCAAACTCTATAGATACGCTGCCGCATTCACTCTATGCAGCTGCTCCGAGACGCTCTTTAAAAAGCAAACTGTAAGGTAGCAGAACAGGTGCCAGAAGTCTGCATTGAGCTACTGCCTGTTCTAACTGCCAGGCCGTTCCTTGATAAATATTTTGCATTAGTGCCAATGAAGTGACAAAGGAATCGTATTTAAAGGGTTTGTTCACCCTTAAGCAAACTTTAAAGCTGGCCATACACGGGCCATTAAAAGCAGCCTACAGACCAAGTTGAAAGCTTATTGGCATGTGTTTGGGCTTCTCCAATCCATATCTGACGGGCTTCTCCCATCCATATCTGGCTGAGAGTCTGCCAGATGTCGATAAAAATGCCGTCTGATCACGGACCACATCTGTTTGTTGATGCGGTCCCGCCATCCGACCGCCCATTAGGATCTGATCATTGGGCCTTAGGGCCCATGATCGGATTAGCCCGATATCACGCACTTCAAGGTGGGCATATTGTTTGGTGCTTTGGTATAGAAAGATAGATTTTACTTAGTTTGATCTGCCAGAATATGTGCTTTCCAAAAATATATGGTTTTCTGGGAGTCTTTTTACAGTTTGGGGGTCTTTGGGGGTATGTAGTACGTACACGCCACATACTTTGGTAAATCTATGCATATTGGGCATCAAATATTCAGTAGACCTCTGACGTCCATATTTAGGGTGATTTTTCAGTGTGCTTAGGTACACCTATACATATTGGGCATCAAACTGTTCAGTGGACCCCAGGCTTTCATATTTGGGGTATTTTACATTGATACCTAATGATGTGTGGGAGATATGATGTTGTAGAGTGGAAGCTTTGAGGTAATTTTTCAAAAAAATCACCAATATCTATAAAACATTATAACTTTAGGAAACAATTGCAACTTGGTAGTTTGGAGTAAAAAAGATATATTTACCCATTTTTGATTCACCAGAATCTGTTCTTTCTAATAATGGGTTTTCTAGGGTAAACCTACTGTTAGTGGAATGTTTGGCCTTGAAATCAGAAGTATGCCGTTTGGGGAGCAGTGGAAATTTGCTAGTGTACTGCTTGTAGATTTGGATCTATACAAGAGAGAAATCTCCATAAAACTATATATATTTAGTATTGCCGCATTCAGGAGACATAGACCTTTCCAAATCAGCTGTGTTCTTGTACATAAAATACATGATGTTTCTGATATATGTGATTGTTCTTTGTGAAACAAGATTTGTTTAATTTTATTAGACATTTAGAAGCCTATATTTTTTTTTACAGAAGTAGAATTGCACCAAAATTCTTGCATATTTTGAAAGTTCAGGTTGTCCTGAAAAAAACAATATATTGTTTTCCTGGGTAAACTAAAAGACCGCCCCAGGAAAGATCCTTAAAGTGAAAGAGTACAAAATGTCTAAAAACTGCTTGGCAGTAGATGTTCACATCTAGGACAAAACGGCCGGCAGGGAAAGGGTTAAGTCATTCAAGTAGGCACAACATGGGGCATGTTCTGCACTCAGACTCAAAAGCACAGTATACAATCTTTATATTAGAACCTTTTCTTTGAATCATGCTCCGAAATACGTTTTGTCACTGCTTTTTATTTCTTTATAATCGATTTGTCTTCATCTTTTCAACTGACCATGTGAATAAACAGTTTGCATTTTTATGAAATGATCGCAGCAGTTCTAAACAAATATAAACCATTTATAAAGACACAGTTTGGTGTTCATCAGAGGTCGTATAGTACAGAGAGTGTGAGCATGTGCAGGTGCCAGGGGTAGAACCATGAGCAGTGTAGCAGGTGCAAAGCATCTGTATCTTGCCACACACAGGGGTCCATTGAGTGTAACAAATGAGAAATATCGTTTTATTCCCTTATTGCAAGTGAATTGCGATCAGCATTCACTAGTTCGGCTACCGGCAGATGCATATTTAAATAATAGGTCTGCACATGATCAGCATGAGTCTGTATACATAAAACATGCCTAGTCCTATCATGTAAGATTTATAACTGGCTGATGCCTGTAAACGCATTCAGAACAGCAGGCATTGTTTCCCACCGCTCACATACATTTTGGGTTTAGATTGTAATCTTTTAACAAATTACCAATATCCTTCAGATTTGCTCTGCTACACCTTTGCCAACCAATCCTCATTTATAGTGGAGTGGCTATTTGTTTCCAAACTAAAGTTGCCACAAAACTGTAATTTAAGGGATTATACAACTCCCAACCAATTCTCACAGCAAACGACATTAAAGGAAAACTGTACCTCCAAAATGAACACTTAAGCAACAGTTTATATCATATTAAGTGGCATATTAAATAATCTTATCAAACTGATATATATATATTTAAGTAAATATTGTCCTTTTACATCTCTTGCCTTGAGCCATTTCGTGATGTTGCCTCAGAGATCACCTGACCAGAAATACTGCAGTTCTAAATGTAACTAGAAGAAGTGTGGAAGCAAAAGACAGAACTCTGTCTGTTAATTGGCTCATGTGACCTAACAAGTATGGTTTGTTGGTATGTTTGTGTGCACAGTGAATCGTACGATCCCAGGAGGCGGCCTTTATTTTTTTAAAATGGCAATTTTCTATTTATGATTACCGAATGGCACATACTACTAGAAAAGTATATTATTATGAAAATGGTTTATTTACATGAAGCAGGGTTTTACATGAGCTGTTTTATGCAATATCTTTTTATAGGAACCTACATTGTTAGGGGGGTATAGTTTTCCTTTAACAAAGAAGGTGCAAGGAACAAAATGCACAATACGGGTGCCTGGCAACGTGGTTTAAGTCCACTAGGCACTATTTTCTACCTTGTTTCAGATAAAAATAATTGCAGAAGGTCTGAGCCGCAGAAATGGATCATTAATTTTATGTAAGGTATATAGAAATCAGCCTTTTGAGTATCAGAGCATAGCGTCACTGTCTATACCTCTCTCCATCAGCACTTGGACCAAATTAATATTATTGCCCCCCACCCCGACACACTAAATATAGCCTAGATATAGATCTTACTTTAAACTCCTCTGTATGTTCCTTTCTAGATAGCATTGAGTGTCTTGCTGGGGACTGCAGCATAATTGCTGGTGGGAACTTAACTGGATGGCATCCGGATTCTGCAGCTGTCTTATGGAGAAGAATTTTGGGAATTCTCGGTGATGTGAATAACATCCAGTCTGCAAAAATCCATGCCAGAGTTTTTGTCCATCTCTATGACCTGTGGTATAAACTGGCAAAGGTATGGCTTATGGATCTAGTATATGAGTAAATAACAAACCAGTTGTCTGAATTTTGCATCCCGAGAATAAAATATATGTAACCAAACTTTTATCTTGGAACAATGTACCATTTTTACACTGCATCCGCAGGATTGCAAATACAGGTATGGGACCTATTATCCAGAATGCCCAGGACCTGGGGTTTTCTGGATAAAAGATCTTTCTGTAATTTGGATCTTCATACCTTGAGTCTACTAGAAAATCATGTAAACGTTAAATAAACCCAAAAGACTGGTTTTGCTTCCAATAAGGATTAATGATATCTTAGTTGGGATCAAGTACAGGTATAGGATCCCTTATCCAGAAACCCGATATCCAGAAAGCACCGAATTACGGAATGGTTGTCTCCCGTAGACTTCATTTTTATCCAAATAATCCAAATTTTTAAAAATGATTTACTTTTTCTCTGTAATAATAAAACAGTAGCTTGTACTTGATCCCAACTAAGATATAATTAATCCTTATTGGAAGCAAACCCAGCCTATTGGGTTTATTTAATGTTTAAATGAATTTCTAGTAGACTTAAGGCAGGAAGACCCAAATTATGGAAAGATCCGTTATCCGGAAAACCCCAGGTCCCGAGCATTCTGGATAACATGTCCCATACCTGTACAAGGAAATCATTTAGAAAATTTTGGATTATTTGGATAAAATGGAGTCTATGGGAGACAGCCTTTCTGTAATTCTGAGCTTTCTGGAAAACGGTTTTCAGATAATGGATCTCATACCTGTAATAGCTGCACATTATACATTTTAAATGCATATGCGTTTATTCCAGTTTTAGGGAAGTGGGTAGGGAAGGATAGCAATGTTTGTAGCATATGCAGCCTGTGAAATCCTTGTGCTATCCCCTAACCTGCTACCAAGAAACAACATGTGCTTTACCAATAAACAACTAAAGCACTTTGTATCTTTTCCACTGTATTTTTGTGGTTAAAGAGAGTGAACCAAGTGTGCAGCCTTCAGTATAGTCTACCTTCCTGCAGCTCCTGTATAAGATGGCAAGCACATGTTGCTATCAAATTGCAGTATATGCACTTGTCAAGCAAATCTAAAAAAAAAAAAAAGAAGATACTAACGTCAGAAAATAACCTTTTTTTATATATCACAACATTGTCTTTGAATGCTATTTATAATTTTACCCTAAAACTATTTGCTTGATGCTTTTACCTTTCTTAGCCACATATTAGCTGCCATATTTGTGCAGCAGTAGTCCGTTAGCATAGGGTAGAAACTTCAAGTAACAATTAGTTACAAAAGCAGACCTAACGATGAAAAACGATCAACATGACCTATAGGTAACTTTTAATGTAGATTCATATTTTGTATAGATTTTTTTTAGTGTTCGTATCACTCTAATAAACAGGTAAAATTCTACACTGAAGTTTGTTTTGTGTGGCTCCTTTTTATATGTTTTTTGCTATTCTATAGGGAGCAATGTACCTACCTATTGTAAAATATATGTATATTATAGGCCACAGAGGAATTCAATTATCATATAAAGGCACAAGGCTACAGGTCAGGTGCTTTTATACAAGTCAGGAAACTCTGTGTTCAATTCTAATATCCTTGTTTTACAACAGGGAGAGGCACCATTATTGCACTGCTGAAGTAGAATGGCTTTATTTTCACAGATTAGAGACAATCTGTCAATCAGTTTGGACAATCAGTCTTCTCCTGCACCACCTGTATTGATTCCACCACTGCGAATGTTTGCATCATGGTTATTTAAGGTAATTTACCATATTCCTCTGCTCTTTTTTTTTTTTTTGTGTTACATCTGTGCAAATAATATCTGTCCTCTAGGGCTGCAATGCTCCATATATATAGAATACTACATATTGTTTTTTATGATTTATAAAAATGCATGTTAAAATAAAAACTAGCCCTACAGATGCACCACTTTGTTTTACAATTGCTGATTAGTATATTTGAGTGAGTTTTTTTTAAAGCGGATTAAACTATTTCTTCCTAGGCTACAACCTTGCCAAATGAGTACAAGGAAGGAAAGCTGCAAGCTTACAAACTGATTTGCAGTATGATGACCCGCCGACAAGATGTGCTCCCAAATTCAGATTATTTGGTTCATTTTCATCTCATCATGCACGCTGGGTTAAATAGTGATGATCAGGTAAGATCAAATCATTCTCTTAAAGGAGAATTCAACCCTTTAGCAAAAAAACCCATCAGTGCAGATTCAGGCATCGGAATTCACAGCAGCCATCTTCCGGTCTTTGTGTCTTCTTCCCGCGCTTCGCAATTTCCGTCCATTTCAGCACATGCACAGTTTTGGCAAATCAGTAAATTGCTCCGACTGCGCATGCACCACTTCGCCGGTCTCCATCTAAGCTTACAGAAGACCTGGAAGATGGCTGCGTTGAACTCCAATGCCTGAATCTGCGCCGAAGGGTAAGTAAAAAGTTAGGGGCATTTCCCCGGGACAGCAGTTAGGCAGGAGGAAGAGGGAAGGGGGGTCTACGTGGGGTGGGGGGTAGGGTTTTGTTTTGCTAAAGGGTTGAATTCTCCTTTAACCCACAATCTTCAACTTCTTCCATCACTTTTTACATGTATAAGTCAAACTACTGCAGAAATATGGACAAAACTTTCCTTACTGCAGTAACCCATAGATTTATTAGAAGACCAGGGTATTTACTCTATCCCCCTTTTTGACAGCACTAGAGCTGATTGTTGCCATTGTTTCCAGGGCTGTGAAAACACTGCCCTGTTGTTCTGCATAACCCTCTAATTAATGCCTTATGTTGCATAAAGACAGCTTTTAATAGATTTGTGTAGAAAAATTGCATATTTTTGATAAGAAACCATTTTTTTTTATGAAGGCTGTTAAAATACACATTGACACAGTTTTCTCATCTTTACTGTTCCTTTAAAGCACTAGTCATGCTTTATTGCTGCTATAATTTTATGTTTGCATCTAATTTTGAGAATTTATGGCACATAATTGATTTATCTCTTTTAATGTTTGTTAATTTCTTGCTGATTGTATCTTCAAATAAGTTGCTTCTTATGGGGAACAAATAAAAACAACAGAGAGAAACTGAAAACACAAATTAAAGGAACAGTAACATAAAAAAAAAGTATTTTAAAGAAATAAAAATATAATGCAGTGTTGCCTTGCACTAGTAAAACTGCTGTGTTTGATTCAGAAACACTACTATTGTTTATATAAATTAGCTGCTGTGTAGCAATGGGGGCAGCCATTCAAAGGTTACATAGCAGATAGCAAATAAGCTCTGTAGAACATAATGGTGTTCTCGGTTATCCATTATTTAACCTTTTATATAGCATTTTTTCAATTTCGCCCATTGCTACAGAGCAGCTTATTTATATGAACTATAATAGTGTTTCTGAAGCAAACAGATCAGCTTTACCAGTGCAGGGCAACACTACATGATATTTTCATTACTTTAAAACACTTTCATTTTTTTGGTGTTACTGTTCCTTTAAGGAAGAAAGATTAAGGAGGGGCTGAAGAAAGTAAGAGGGATGGCGATTACAGAGAAGTGAGACTGGAGATTAAAAAGGGATGTGTGGAATATGAGATGAAAGCAAGAAACTAGATAGGTGAAGTATGGGAATGGATGGAGTGAGTGAGAGAGGTTGAGTCAGTGATGTACTTTATATAATAATTGTTGGGTACATGAAGTTACTTGCCTGAACAGTAAAGAATGATTCCAACAGTGCCAGACTGGAGCCTAAATTTGGTTACCTAATACCTGGGCATATGGCAGTCTCAATTTACTGTGCCAGTTGGATTGGATCTTAGCCTTGTGTAAGCTTAAAAGCTTATATCTTGGGATTTCATATAGTCTATGAGTGGGCCTTCTGCACTGTCAAATGAGTCCCAAGAGGTATTATCCCTTCGTCACAATAATTTGCAAAGCTTTAGCAATTCACTGTAATGCACTAACTTCGTATCCAGGGAACATAGCCTCAAGAGGAATAAGAAAAACCTTTTTTAAGCTAATGCATACATGCAACCTTACAGATAAATCTCCAAGAAATTCATGCAAAGACTGGCTCAGATAATAGCTGTTTATTTTGTAACTCTTTATAAACTCTAAACTACATGTATTCTTTACAGGGGGTTACCCATCACGTGCCTAGCGGAGCTATTGGCATTCCCAGATTTAAAGAGAACTTTTAATATGTTATAGAATGGCTAATTGTAACTAACTTTTCAATTGGTCTTCATTATTTATTTTGTGTAGTGTTTGAATTATTTCCCTTCTTCTTCTGACTCTTTCCAGCTTTCAAACAGGGGTCACTGACTCCATCTAAAAGCAAATGCTCTGTAAGGCTACAAATTTAATGTTATTGGTACTTTTTATTACTCATCTTTATAGTCAGGCCTCTCCAGTTCATATTCCAGTCTCCTATTCAAATCAATACATGGCTGCTAGAATAATGTGGACCCTAGCAACCAAATTGCTGAAATTGCAAATGGAGAGCTGCTGAATAAAAAGTGAAATAACTCCACAAATAATAAAACCACAAATAATAAAAGATGAAAACTAATTGCAGATTGTCTCAGAATAACACTCTAAATCATACTAGGAGTTAATTTAAAAGGGACCAACCCTTTAATAATTCCAGAAAACTTTCTACTGGGAATGCTGAGCCATCTTTTTTTATGGGTAAGTTTACTGGCTTTCTAGCCCATAGACTTTTCAGTACGCCAAGGAAAGATACTTTGCAGAATATGAAGTCCCTTGATTAAGCATAGTAATCAGGTGTACCTTGCACAAATTTTTATAAAATGTTCCAAGTACAGGTACAAGATCCATTTTCCAGAAACTCTTTATCCAAAAAGCTCAGAATTGTGGGAAGGCCATCTCCCATAGATTAATTTTTATACATTTTTAGTAGACTTAAGGTATGGAGACCCAAATTACGTAAAGATCCCTTATCTGGAAAACTCCAGTTCCCGAGCATTCTCTATATTACGTCCTATACCAGTAATTGCCACCTTTAATTTTCCTGCTATATGCATGTACTGTAGTTGTTGTTCGAGCAGGTAGCATTCTCAACTCCTGTGTGCCCTAAGTCATTGTCTACAATTTTTTCTTAAATAAGAAAGGGTTTTCTTCATACTACCAAAAATATAGGCGGGGTTTGGATGTTCAGACCAATAACACTGAATGCATAAACATTTTGTTAAAGGCTAACGGCCTAGCATTTCTTTTACAGTAAGCTGTCATTCATACTATACAGAATTGTTCTGATAAGGAGTTGCTATGAGCTGCTTTCTTTATTCATGGTCTAAGTAGTGATATACACAGGTCACTTTCAATTGGCCATAAGGTGGCATTGTTGGATACTTTTTAGGGAGGTTTTATAACATAGGGTTGTAGTATATAGTAAGCCAGTGGCTTGTTTTCTATTTGCCCATCATTGAAAGATTATATGGCTTAAAGGACAAGGAAAGTAAAGCTAAAGAAGTAGCTAGAAATGTTGTACATTATGTTTTGAGCTTCTGTACCAGCCCAAGGCAACCACAGTCCTTTAGCAGGGAAGATCTGTTACTCCAAAGATGCCCCAGTAGCTCCCCATCTTTTTTTCTGCTGATTCACTGCACATGCTCTGTGCTGCTGTCACTTACTGAGCTTAGGGACCCACTCACAATATACAGTAAGTTCACATAGAATATAAATGTCACAGTATGAAGCTGATTAGTAATTAAAGGAGAATTCAACCCATAGTTTAAAAAAACTCTCCCCCTACCCTGGGTAGACCCGACTTTCTCCCAACCTTTCAAGAAATTTCTTAAAACACACTTCTTTCGAGAAGCCTACCCTCATTCTGCTTAACTACCAAATGCAACACCACATACAGTACCACACCCACACTCACCCACTTAATTCAATCTTGCCCACTCCCACACTTTGTGTATTACTCCCTTCCCTTTAGAGTGTATGCTCTTTTGCATAGGGCCTTCCCCCACCTTTTGTACCGGTATTGATTGTGATGTATGTAACTCCATATGTTCTATGTATATAATTCATGTGATTTAGTTGTATAATCACATTTACTTTACAGTGCAATATGTTGGCGCTATATAAATACATGTTAATTATAAAAATAACAATATGTATTGAGAAACAGTGCTGTCTGTAAGAACTTGCTCTTGAAATGAGAGGGTGCATGTAAATCTAATAATGACTTCAAGAGTGGGCACGGGCAATAAATCGGGGAATGGTCAGACTAGATAGTCAAGTGGATCTTACTTGCTTCCGCCCACCCCCTTTTTTCCTCTTTCTTATGAACGCCATACCCTCTTACTCCATCAGCATCTGTTTGCACAGCTTGGATGCATTACCATTTGCTCATGGCTAGTGTTTGACTTGTTCAGATGAGTATTATTCATCTCCTGGCTTTAAAGTGAGCCAAAGTACCTGAGTGTAGTTAGATCAACTGACGGAGAGTAATGCTGCAAAACTATAAAAAAGGCACCCAGTATGTTCTATTTGAAGTGCACTATGTATAGCGTGCCAGTTCATTACATTTTTCTGTTAAATTAGCTTTTTTGCTTGCATTTGGCAGCATGTAGTGTAAAATGCTACAAAAACTGTATTTACTTGATTGTTGTCCCATTTTTTTCCTCTAGTTTTTGCCGCAAATTCAGATGATTGTTTACACAGTTATATTTAACTTTGAGATAATTGTGTACCTCAACAGACAGTCCTAATAGGTCACAGGCATCAGAAGAGCTGCATCACTTTAAACTAGGGGTGCACTAAATCTACTTTCTTTTCTTCCTTTTTTTAATATTTAACCAAATACCAAAACCTGCTCAAAGGATTTGACTGAATCCAAACCATAAAACTGGCATCTTCTTTGTGGTCTAAAGTTATGTGATTTTTAAGGGGCTGATTTACTAATGTTCAGTTTTTGATCATATCATTTGGCACACCTATTGTAACATTTGGCACTCCAAATGTGAAACGACTTTCCTTCTCCTTTAAGTAATGTATCTCTTACTGACCCTTTGAAAAGTTACATTTTGCTTTCTTCTCAATATTTTGTAAGTCTGCCCCATTTCTTAGAAGAATGACTGCAGCCTAAAGTAAACTGAAAATATGCAGAACCTAAGCACAAAATAAAGTAGCAAGCACAAGGAGGCATCCTCAGAGAGGAATTGTTACTTCTATAGACCTGTGATACCTTTCGGCTTATACTAAAGGCTAAAACACACATAAACATCACACCAACCTAATACTGGCCTTTTGTTCTCTTTTAATGTTGGAATATATAAAAAAAAAAAAAAACTTCTCTGTCACATTTCTGTGCTTTATATATACAACATGACACTGCAGTCCTTTACAAATGGAGATTTTGGAATCCTGAGGACTCCACTTTGTAAAACTGTGAAAGTGGATACTGCAAGAATGCCCTACTTGACAGATGGTGCCGGTTCCAGTAAAGTGCAGTTACATTTTAGCAGATATGCCTTAAGAATGCTACAATATGGACAAAGTGTAAGGTGATATCTACAAAGAGGATGAGGCACAAGAAAAAAGGGACTAACTGAAAACTTAATGATGACATGTTTATGGCTATTGGGTTAACAGCAGCAGATGCTATTGAGCAAGGGAAAAAAAAGTGGGTTGTTATAATGCTTTACAGGATTCTGTAAGGGAGCTAGTTCTGAGGAAGTCCTTATAAATAAGTGCACATGGTTATTCTTTCATTCGATGGCACCATGTCCTAGCCAAGGACAGAAGTAGAAGTAAAAAGGGGCAATCTTCATGTTCCAAAACTTGCATCCTTCCATAATAATATTATTAATGGTAAAACAACTAGTTTTCTGTTGTTGCTGTTCTCATGAACAAGTAAAAAAGGCATCACATACCAAAGAATGATATTTTCCTGCCAGACAGCACTGATTTAGCTATCAAGTAACTAAACAGTTTCCCTGTTAAAAATTACCTTTTGTTTGTGTATACAAACAAGCTACACACCTGATTAATTTTTTTGGAATATTAAACCACATTGTCTCCACTCTCTTCCTAATTACTTTATATTGTCCGGTTTCTATTAATGTTGCATTCTAAGTAAGCATTCTTAGAATTAAGAATTATTTTTTTATATATAGGGTTTTCAACCACTTTCAATTGAGCCTTAATTTGCAACTGCTTCTAATATGTATACAAATGTATTTATTTATTTCTTGTTATTTCTAGAGTACTGACACATTTACAAAGCACTTTTCAGAGACATGTTACATCATTTTCATCAGCCCCTGCCCCAGTGATGTTTACAGTCTAAGGTCCCTATTCTATTTCTAACCTGCCTGTAGAAGTACCGAGTATTCGAGTTGAGTAAATTCGAATTTATTGGAGTTAAAAATAAAATCATCTTTGATAAATCTGCCCCTAATGCTCAATGTACATAGACATGCCTGACAACCAAGACAGAGCCGGGCCAACTCGGCCAGGCGCCCTAGGCAACTTGGCGGGCCATGGCACTGGCTCAGTGTGCGCGCGACTGCCATGCGCAAACTTCGATCCAGCACGCTTGCACGAAACTTCGATCCAGCGCACATGCGCGAAATGGCTTGTGCGCATGCACTGAAGCGCATTTACGCAAAGACACCAGCGCCAGTCGGGGAGAGACGGGACCGGACACGGGGTAGGCGACAAAGCAGGTACGTGCCTGGCGCCCCCTCAGCTTTGTGCCCTAGGCACATGCCTACTCTGCCTACCCCTAGTGGTACTTCGCTCCCTAACGACAGTCGAATTTGCGCTCTGGCGAATGGACGTAACTACGCAAATTCACTAAGATGAGGATTCTACTGACTGTTACCCCTTGCGCCAGACTTGCCTTCGCCAACTCAGACCAGGCGAAGTGCAATAGAGTAGATAGTACTTCCTCCAAATTTAGTTGAAAAATTTTCTAAGTCCCAAAAACGTTGGCGTCTTTTTATTTTTTCAGGGTGATAGGCTGCAAAAGCGTAAATTTTTTTACACTGGGCTCATAAGTAGGGCAATATAACAACTCTATTTTATTTTATTAAGGTTTCCCGGGCTTGTGTAGTGTAATGTATTTGCTGCAACAAATATATGTCCATTGAACTTTAACTTCCCGCCATATGCAAATTAGCCAGCGCTAGCGCAAACTTCGCTTTGCTTTGCTTGGCACAGTAACGCTAGTGCAACTTCGTCATCGTTCGGCACCCTGCCGAATCTACGCTTGGTGAAGGGTTTTTGGAGGTTAGTAAATTTACCCCATAGTCTTTAGGCTGTTCCATAATTTAAAAAAAAAAAAATAAAAAAAAAAAAAAATATATATATATATATATATATATATATATATATATATATATATATATATATATATTAAATGTCTTTTCTAACCAAATTAATATTTTAGGGTTTAGTCCTCCTTTTAGGCGTTAACAGTGTTTGTTAAGGATATGAAGTAGGTTGCAGGGTTTCTTGGATGTGTCACCTTTTTATGTATTACTAGTTTCATAGCAAATAGTTATCCCATTCTAAAACCAAAAGTAGTATTTAGTATTCTAAAAGCAGGTTTTTTACCTGAGCTGTAGATCAGTAATATTGTTGCACAAAAAAATGTAAAGGTTGGAAATGTTAGATTTGTGTGTTTTGAGTGGTAAGGTTCTGATTTGCCTTAATTTTATACCTTTTGGAGGAAAAAGGTAGGGGTTGTAATTTCAATTCTATGAAAAGTAGTCCTCAATAATTTGCACTATTCATGACTATTCTTCTTTTCCGCTGAAGAACAGATTGACGACTTATCTGGTTACACAACAGCAAATGTTATTTTCCCTTCCACAAAAATGTCAAGTTAAAAATAGTATAGCATACATATTTATTTTCATTTGACCTTTTCCCCTTCTGTTTTTTGTCTATCACTTGCATCTGTGTTGAAACCCCATGCAGGATTTTTTTCATCTAATGCCCCACCCATCACCTTGTGATTCATTTTAACCCCTGCTAGGCTGATGCATAGAAACCTCTTGGGGTGTTGCAGGGGATTAACCTTATTGGTGCCAGTGCAAATCCATGCATTACAGACCTCTGAAGGGGGTAAATCCATTTTTTCCTTTGCACTGCTAATTAATTTAAACTGGCATCCGAAGGGGACATTTCCTATTTATTGACTGCAGCGTTTCATTTTAGAATTGAAAATGGTCCATAATGATTCTACTTTTCCTTCCTACCCTAAATACCCTTTTTATAACAACACAAGAACTAAATTATAGCTGTGCAATTATGTAAACAATGGAAATGCTTGCAGAACGAACCCTTCCTTTTCGTACCACTTTATTCTTCATAATTGTTGAACGCTTTGGAGACGATAATAAACACAATTATTTTACACATTTATCGCTCAAAAGGTCAATTATGAGAGAGCTGCAGAGACAACACCGCTCCAAATGAGTAAACCAATTTCTATTGCTGTCACCATATGTTTTTCCCTTATTGACTGTGTTTTTCCAGTCATTGTATACATACAGTAGCATTCAATTAAAGCGATTCATTTACCAGGCTGCAAGCTTCTGAATGTAGTTTGTGTTTCAAGAACCGCACTTTGGATTCTGGAAAGAAGCACATCTATTCGGATTAAGTGATTTTCTTTTTTTCTTGCCTATAAGCTTTATGATAAATGACAGATGTTCACACTGTTTGGAGTCTCACTAAATGGGGAAAATCGAATTGCATTCATTCAGTGCAATAAAATGCAATCCTTTTCAATTTGATATGAGGTGTGGGTGGTAATGGGGTACTGTTATCACAATTTCCAATTGCTTTTTAATATATTTTTGTTATACTCTTTTGAATAGTGATTTGTTAAAATCTGTATTTCTCAATATTTAATTTGTTTAGTGGGCAGATACTTTCAGATCCATTTTAAACGATCAGAACAGCAGAAAGTTGCATCTTCACTTGCACCTTGAAGATACTGTGTACTGTATCTGCAGGTTTCATAGTCAAACATGGCTGATCTTTAAAGCAACCACTATCCATAGTAAATGGATATTATGGCTATATGTGACATTTAGGGGGTTATTTATCAACATCTGAATTTATCTCATTATTTTCTAAAATACACTCTGACCAAATCCTCATATTTAACTACATTTTCCCAGAAAATTCCAGTTCGGAAAAAAACCACGAATTTCATACCAAAATTCAAATTGTACGAATTTCGGTTTTTCCACTTGAAAAATCCAGGTTTATTTTCCAATTTTCGCCCGAAAACCACAAGATCTTCAGATTTTTGCACATAACCCAGCGCAGATCAGGATATCGTTGGGACTTCTCCCATTGACTTATATACAACCTCGGCAGGTCTGAGACTACGGATTTTCTATCCTCTGGGTATAATAAAAACTGAAAAATTCTAGTTTTTTTCCACTAAAAATTCAGATTCAGACACTGTAGTACAAGGGGTCCTGGTACCGAACACCTTCCTTAGGCATTAAGTACAGGGCTCCCTTTGCAAGTTGTGCCAGTTGCATAATGTGAATTTAAAGGGTATATAAGTGTATGCCCATGTACAGTTTGCTAACTGGTGCTAGTTTAAGAACCAGAAGATCCATTCACATAAAGTGCAACCAAGATTTAGCAGAGTAGACATACAATCCTTCAACCCGTTGTCATTGGGGCCGTTAAATAAGTTTTTTGTGCGTAACATAGCAACATGACATTCAGAGGCACATTTATCAGGGGTCGAATTTCGAGTTTTTAAACTCCCATAAATTCGAAATTCGACTATTCGAAATTTATTAATAAAATCGAATTTGTTAAACTGGAACAAATTTAAACGACTCGAAAACTTGAATCAAATTTGATTTGAATTATAAAAACTGGATTTGAATTTAAAAAACTTAAATCGAGTTTTTATCTCTGAAAAAAACTTGAATGTCAGGAAGGCTACAAACATCAACAGATTGATCCCTGAACCTCTCCCATTGATTCGGCAGGTTTTAGGTGGCGAATAGTCGAATTCGAGTTCTTAAAGGGTCAGAGTATGATAAATCTGGAAAGTCAAATTAAAATTTGAATTCAGTTTGGATAATTCATAATTTGAATATGACAGTTTTGACAAATTTCCAAATTTGAATTTTCACTTCGACACTTAATAAATCTGCCTCTCAGTGTTTGACTGTGTGCCATGTTTGTGCTCAGAAGTCAAGGCACAGGTACAATATCATCAGTTTATCAGCACTGCTGGGAGTTAGGGTGTCGGAGTATGTGCCACATGCACCAGCTTTGGTGCGTTTTTACACAGTGCCAGATTTTTAAAAAATTATACTTAATGCTGATAATTTTCTAATATTGTTTGAGGTAAATGCATTGTTTTTTTAACCACTTTTACACCTAATAGATTATCAACATTTATGATGCATTCCTGAGAGCAGCAGATGCTCTGAAAACAGAGTGTAACCATGAAACTCACTGCTGAATTCCAAACTGTGTTGGCACAATACTTATTTGTAGGGAGCATGGGGTTTATATGGGTGCTCAGAGGCAAACAAAACATAATATCCCCATATGCAATGCCCATTGCTTGAATGCATTATGCCAATATTAAATAGGAATAATAGTCTGAGTCTGTTTTGCATGGTTTTGGGCTATGGCTCCTGATTCCACTGAAAAGCAAAGCTTTACTGCTACAGTGTACAATGATATTCTTAACAGTTCTTTGCTTCCTGCTTTGTTTCTGCATTTTCTGAATAATGAGCCAGGCAGGTGTCAAAATATGTTTGCCCGTATAGTATATGTGTTAGTAGTAGTGTATGTATTTATAGAGCTATAGGCCAGTTATAACTTTTTAAGACTCAAAAGAACATGTGAATTTTTGACTTTTTCTTATTCTAACTTTTCCTTTTTGAAAACCTAAGCTTCCCTTTAAACATTTAAAGAAGAAAATAAAGATTTAAAGCAACTATGACCTGGGTAGAAAAACTGCTGACCTCCTCTAATATCCGCATTGGTATGCCAGTTCATATCCAATAAAATAAAGCAAACCCTTCATGTCCTATGACAAGATAAGAGTTTCTTTTAGGCAGAAATGTAGGCAACCATTCATGATATTTTACTGTTGGTTAATAGTTTGCCAAACTGGTTGAGATTATTTAAAAAAAACAAACTACTCCCCAGCCCTTCTGACTTTGATTCCTTAAAGTTTGTGACTTTAAAGCTGTGGATATATGACAGTAACACATTTTTGTTCACAGACTGTACAATGTTTCTGTGTTTTTCTAATTTGGAATATTCAAATTAGGATTTGCTTCAGAAATTGGTAATTTCTTTGGATGATTTGGTGTACTGCTGAATTCAGCATTATTGATATTGTAAACCCTAATGGTTTACAGGTATCTGCTAAGTGCTCTGAAGCTATAAGCTTTATTACTAGGGAGCTTTATGTGTCTTTTGCTCTTCACTGCTAAATATGAAATCCAAAAAATAATGCAAGCTCCATTAGGAAGGGCTTAAACTTTGTATTTTTTTTGTCCAACTTTTAATCTTATCACTCTTTTAAATGCATCATGAAACTTAAAAAACACTTTACCCCAAGGGGTTCCTTTTAAAGGAGAACTAAAGCCTTAATAAAGATGTAGGCTAGAAGTGTTATACATTATGTTGTGGGCTTCTGTACCAGCCCAAGGCAACCACATCCTTTAGCAGAGAAGATCTGTGTCTCCAAAGATGCCCCAGTAGCTCCCCATCTTCTTTTCTGCTGATTCACTGCACATGCTCTGTGCTGCTGTCACTTACTGAGCTTAGGTAGCCACTCACAATATACAGTACACATAGAATATAAACATCACAATATTGCAACAGGGCTGATTAGTAATTAATACAGGTAATTAATACATGGCAGCACAGAAACCAGTGGAACTAGCATCAGAATTTAATAATCAGCCCTGTTGCATCATCTTTTATTACAGGCCAACCTCATTTCCTGCTTGATAATTTGCGACAACCCCTAAGTTTAGCTTCTCAACAGCTGCTCAGAGCCCACTGAGCATGTGAGTGTCACAGACACTTTCCAATATGGTGACCCCCTGTGACAAGTTTGAAGTCCTGGATCATTGCTGCTATTGACAAGCTGAAACTTTTTAGGCTGGTACAATAAGCGCAGTATATAAAATATTTAAAAAAAAATATTCTGAGGGCTCAGGGCAGATGCCTTTTCTGCCCACCATAAAATTGGTCTTCAGTATCCAGATCTGCTTAGCAAAGGTACTATCAATTCAGGTAGGGGGTTAAGTTAAAAATGGACTAGGTATTTTGAGGCACCATTAAAGAAGTAGTTCACCTTTCAGTTATATTAAGTATAGAATGGTCAGTTATAAGAAACTTTTCAGTTGGTCTTCATTATTCATAGGTTTTTTTTTAATTATTTTTCTTTTTCTTCTGACACTTTCTAAAAAAAACAAACATGTATTACTCCTGTTTTTATTCATGCTCACGTCTATTCATATTCCAGTATCTTATTTAAATTGCAAATTGGAGAGCCGCTGAATAAAAAAGCTAAATCACTCAAAAATCGCGAATAATAGAAAATGAAGGCTAATTGTAAATTGTCTCAGAATATCAATCTCTACATCATACTAAAAGTTAACTCAAAGGTGAACTACCCCTTTAATGATGGGAGAACTTCCGAAAGTCTGAGCAATCGTTTCATGTTTTTTCCAGCTTGCCATTGTTCAGTGATTAAATAGATGCTACATATACTATGAGGAAAAGGCAGATTGTCAGACATACTGCTGGGATGCTTTAGCATTTTGGTCACAGGGAATTCCATTGAAGACTTTTCTAAATCCTAAGAAATTAAAGCACTCACACAGTTCAGTATGCTGTTCATGTTTTATGGGTTTAAACACGCCAATTGCAACAGATGGAAGTAAAAGCCAGCAGAGCAAACGTAACGGCATAGCTGTTTGTGTTATTAACCTTCAGCTGTACTACATTCTGTCACCTCTCTCAGCCAGGTCTCTCTGAATCCTTTTATTGAAGCATATGTCAACAGAGATGCACTGCCATCTGATGCTGCTGTGTAGCTTGCTGCTGAAATCCAAAGGCAAGGCTCCGTACAATACCTAGTGATGACAGTAATTACAGGTGTGTTGTGGGGAACCCTCGGCATTAATCAACCCCTTAATTATATTTAAAAAAAGATGCTTCTTTGTTCCATTCCTGGAGCAGTTGAGAGCACCATTTATGAGCTGCAGAGCCCATCTGCTCACTCTCTGAATGTTTGCTCTTCCTGATATTGACTTAAAATGTATCAAAGGAAGTGATTAAAGCCAGTTTATATATTAACCTGAAAGAAGCAGTACAGTGGTGTGTTTGTGCAGTGAAAACACAATCTGTTCATTTGTCACAAATGAAACTGCATTTTTTTCTAGGCAAGTGGACTGTGGCTTTAGAGAGCCATATGTGTCTCAGCCATAAATATTTGCTTGGTGTGTAGTTTTCTCCATCTATGCAAGTTTGATGCTTTGGTGAAAGCACTTCTAATGACTTCATAAGGGAGTCTCTAAAGACCACAAAGAGCACCAAAATGAACATGTTAAAATGGAGCGTTTTTAGGGGGGGGGTAGCTCATTCTGTTTAAGCTCAGTTCTGAATATATATAAATGCAATTGCAATAATACATGTTTGTATTTCAGTGGTCTAAGGCAATTAAAGTTCTTACTGTAGACTATTTGCTTTTTCTTTGAACTTTATTTTTTGTGTTACTTTTTACATTTATCAATCAAAAAATCAGTGACTATGATCTATCCAAACCTCTTTCACTCTTCTACAAGTTCCACCCCTTTTTTTGTATGGGGATAGGAACTTCTCATCGGTCGATGTCTGACCTGACCTTAAATATAAGTTTTTGCTCTTTCTGCTCTTATTTTATTTTTGTTTCATAAATTCAACTTGAACCACCGCATAATGACTTGGTTGTTATAACCACAGGGCACAAAAGCAGTTTCAGGTATTTCCCTAAATTTTTCATCCTAATGTAGACTTTTCCAAGCAATTAGTTGTTATAGGCAGGTGCATTTTAGTACCTATTTGTCTTTTTGCATTTCTGGGTCGCCTCGTCTACTTCTTAGGAACTCTGAGAAGAATAGATAAATCTTTCTATCACAAGTGGCTTGGTAGTATGCACCATACAAAAAGAAACATAAAACACAGTACCACAGTGAAAGCAAAAAGTAAATAATCACTCTCATTTGTATTACATAGTCTCTGTGCCCCAACCCCAGACCCCCAGCAAAAGGTGCAAAAAATGTATACTCCAAACACAGAAAGAGTCCAAATCTTCTTCTTTTTCTAATAGTCCCACACGTGTTTTAAAGCTATAGTTTTTACAGGTAAAATAATTGAGAAACATCTTCCAATTGTATATATACTGATTCTTAAAACAGTCTTAGGACCTGATTGTAAATTTGTAGCTGGAAGGAACTGTACTTAAGAAATATTCTCTCTCCTCATATGGTAAATAGATATGGACCTGAGAATTCTGTGTGGTTGAAACATGGAGGTACTTTTAAGTGTGAAGGTGAACGACATATTACATGCTCATTTCTTTGTGTTGGTGATGCACTTACTTCTCCTGTTACAAAGTGAGCATAAGGAGTTAAACAATGTATATATTGTAAAAATGTTGATTTAACATCCAGGAGCTTGTAAGAATGGATAAAAGAGCATAAGATAAAAAAAAACATATAACTGATATAAGAAGGGAAAAACAACTAATATTTTTCAGTTTATCAGATTTATTTTTATGTGAATGTCCAGGGGATAGAAAGGGTTTGCCTTGAACCAAGAGGAGGGGATATATCTTGTAATATGCTTAAACATGAGGCTTTTGGGATTTTTCATTTAGGTGCCCAAATGCCTTTAGGTATGAATGCTGAATTTGACATAGCATGCTGTTATCATTTAGTCCACCCCCTCCAGCTAATGTTACATTTGTTTTAGATATATCCTATTTTTTACCAGGTTTATTGGATCTCTTATCCGTCTCTTTAATGATGTTTACGATCATCCTATTATTTATTTATTCCTTAATGCACTATACTATATGCACTTTATTACATAATTGGTACTACAGTCCTTTTTGAGTGCTGAATCATCATTGCCTAGCCATATTTTATTTTACAAACTTCAACTTAAATTCATTTTTGAATATTTGTTTATGTTTATGGAAAATGGGTGATGTCTCTTTAAGCGCATTTCCTGTCTGTGTTTTTACTGTGTTCTACTACATCAGGGCTCTCCAACCACCAGGCCGCGGTCAAGTGGCGGCTGTGCTGAACTCGGCTGCCTCTGGTCCCAGCTGCAGTCTATAATAGCTGGAAAAACAATTAAAAATACCCTTATTACCTGCAATCCCAGCTCCCTGACATGCCATTGCCATGATAACAAGCCCAGGAAGCTTTCTACTGATCGCAATAAGGACAAAAATACTGTTTGGGAAGTTTTTTTTGTAAGCCTGAATTGCACCCACGCAGCTACATCCACTCCTCACCCCCACCCCTTGACCTCGTAAAAATGCTCTTGTTTGAAACTGGTCTGTGGAGCAAAAAAGGTTTGGGACCGCTGTGCTACATGAACTGCAAATTGCAAAAAATATATCTAAGGTGCTAAACAAAGCAGTGGATAGCATGGATAAAATAAGGTGCAGAAATGTATTTGTTTTTGTCTCATGTAATTTGTCTCCTCTTATGAGCAATTGAATTTGGACTCCATCCCTCTAGGGCTGAAGACATTTTTTAAGGTAGAGAAAGGCAACTTTTTGCCATCTTTATAAAGCAGCTTTAATGCTTTGTATGTTCAGTTTTGCATGTGCAAGTTTTTTTCTTCTGGAACTTATATGCTAGAATGAATGGGTTGATATACATCTCCATCTGTCTGATTTGGAAGGGAACAGGACTGTAATGATTTAGTTTCAATGGAAAAATGATCAAGTATATTGCTGTATTTCTATTTTTTCTGCATTAAAGGGCTTCCAAAAACTTATGTGCAAGAACCTTTTACAGTTCAATTTCTTTTGCAGGATATATTGAATACAGTCATAAGGCATTGTCCATCTCGTTTCTTCTTCCTCGGCCTACCTGGATTCACCATGCTCATAGGGGACTTCATCACGGCTGCTGCCCGGGTACTAAGTGCAGACATGCTGGATGTAAGTATGACAATGCTAAACCTGTACTCCCTCTGGAGAAAGTACAAGCGCTAACAAGGTTCAGATTTCTTCACTCCAACAGGTGTCAACTCATTAGTGCAACGTGAAACGGGTCTCTGGAGGAGAAATACCATGGCAGCTGATGTGTGAAATTGCAGGATAGGATGACACTCTGGTATTGCAGAGGTGTTTCATCAAAGAGAAACCATACCCTCGCTAATATTGTGGCATTAACTGCATCGGCTTTGGTTTCATATCCTCATTAACTGTCCTCAATAAAAAGATTGGAAATCCAAGGTTCAGTTAGGTGCTACTGTACAGTGTCTCATATTGAAAAGCGAAAGAAAATCCAAAGAAGCGGAATAGTGCCATCAGCCTGTCATTGGAAAAAAAACGTGAATTTTGTAAGAGAAACTTAAAAATATCTTTTTACTCATATATATTTACCACTTTATTTTACATTAATGTTGGTAAGCTAAACCAGTTGCATGGCTGGAGCAAGAGAAATGCTTGGTATCCATAACTTACCAATTTTAAAACCATTAGGCGGGGGTGCAATGAGGCTGTGACCACAAAATACATATAGACAAATACAAGAGTCCTCTGCACTCAACCCATTATCAATATATTTAAGACAGAGACATTTTGTGCATACTGCTACTAAAAAATACCTTACCCTTTAAACAAAACAGGGATTGTTTGTCCATATATTGCAATATATTTAAGCCAACTACGTCAAAGTTACCCCATATCTGGCCAGTCCTTTTTAAAACTTATTTCCTTTTTCTCTGTAATAATAAAACGTATCTTGTACATGATCCAAACTAAGATATAATTAATCCTTATTGGAAGCAGAACTAGCCTATTGGGTTTATTTAATGTTTACATGATTTTCTAGTAGACTAAGGGGCAGATTTATCAACAGTCAATGTGAATTTTCAAATGAAAAAAATTAGAATTTCAAGTTATTTTTGTGTACCTTGACTAGGGAATAGTCCAAATTCAATTCAAATTAGAATTTCGAAATGTATCATGTACTGTCTCTTTAAAAATTCAACTTCGACCATTCGCCATCTAAAACCTGGCTAATTGCTGTTTTAGCCTATGGGGGACCTCCTAGAACCAATTTGAAGTCAATTGGTGGACTTTGAAAAATCTTACCCTTTTTTGGGGAAAAACTTTGAATAGAATTCGATCAAATGCGCTATTAATGAGATTCGTATGATTCGAATTTGGCCGAATACAGACCTATTCGATCGAAAACTGACCTATTCGGCCAAAAAAAACTTAGACTTAATTTTGGTTGGTCTTTTTGAATTCAAATATCGAAGTTTTTCAAATTTGAAATTCGACCCTTGATAAATATGCGTGTGGTGACACACGCTAAGATTCGAGGGAGATTTAGTTGCCCATCGACAAATCGCCTCTTCTTCAGGCGACTAATCTCCCCGAAAAGCCTTCCTGTCGGCTAGAATCTAAATTGACGGCAGGGTGGCACTTGGATCGATTCGTTTTCTTCAGGCGACATTGGAAAACTAAACACTCAGGGTGCCATCCTGCCGGTAAATTACATTTTAGCCGGCAGGAAGGCTTTTCAGGAGATTAGTCGCACGTAGAAGAGGCGATTTGTCGCTGGGCGACTAATTTCCCTGGAATCTTTGCGTGTCACCACCCTTAAAGTATGAAGATCCAAATTAAAGAAGGATCCATTATCTCTAAATCCCTAGGTCCCAAGCATTCTGAATAACAGATCCCATGCCTGTATTTGTTAATGTAAATATTGGCTGTACTTGGTGTTTTGGATGCTTTGACTTAAATTATATAATGTTAAAATGAGCCATAAATTCAGTTTCTCAATGTTTTTGTACCATATAACAAAAAATTTTAATTTTTGCAAGCACGCCTGTTGTGTGGGGCATTACCAAAGCAAAAGCAAGAGGATACATTGAGGTAATCTGCTCTGGCTATCAGGAGAGAATAAAAGAACGTGCAGAAAAAAAGGAAAGGTTAATTGTGTCTCATGGGAAGAATAATTCCCATTATAAGTAGCACTTGTAATCAGCCACTGTCATCACCAGCACTTGGCCGCTGTAAGACACTGCAGAAATAATTATTGGAAAATGACTAACAGGAAATAAAATCAATCCGGGGACAGGGCTGATTGGAAATAAATATACCTGAGCATAGAGAAATAGCTTTATAGCCTAACCTTTCCGCTATAGTCATTATTGTTTAGCTGCAAGCCTAATGTGATTTCAGCTTTAACCCCTTAAGATGGTGACAAGTCTCCACTCTTTTACCACACCAGTGGGGATTTGTGACAAAATGCTGTCATTTATGAGACTAACTTGACATTTTCAGCTCTGATTTTACTCATGGGTCGCAGTTTACACATCATTACACCCAAAGGAACTGTTTATCCTGAAATCTGCACAATTTATTTCATTCTGTGAAGCAACCTTACAAACAGAGGAAGGATAAAACCTGTATTTAAGCAACTATCAATGTTTGGGGCTCACTCTGTGTGCCGATGTGTTTTTTTCTTTGCATCTTTAGTTTTGTAGTCGTAGTATTGTATTCGTGTTGAAGTATGACCACATTATTATTTGCTTTGCACCTAGATAGTGGTTAATATTCTGGGAGATTGATAGAAATCTTAGTGCATTGCCCTTTTTAAGTAAATGATAGATCATGAGAGCATTGTTATTTCACATGCTGCAGCCAGGCAAGTGATGTTCATTTTATGCTAGTGCTGGCTAACCTGTACCTTTCTGACTCCTAGCATCTTCTGACTAGGGAATTCCTTCCAATGTTGGTGCATGCTGGGAGATGTAGTTACAGTAGAACCCCCATTTTACATTTTTCAGGGGACCAGAAAAAAATTATGTAAAACCAAGGAAAACGTAAAATCAGGGAAATGTATTAATGCATAATATATAGGTGGGACCATAAAACAACAATGTAAAATGAGGGAAAACTTAAAATCAGGGGATGTAAAATGGGGGTTCTACTGTATATGTATTTGCAAGGTTGAGCTGCAAGGCTGCTATCGTGGGGTTCTGCAGTTAGTGACTCCTGAGGTTGAAAGGCGCAATTCTCAGACTGTGCTGGGCTTGTGAAGGATTGAATGGGGTTTGGGTGAATCATGGAGGGAGTTTTGGAATAATTAGGGCATGATCAGGGCAGATGAAGGATGTGACCATGCATGCTAGGGGCATTAGGGGCCCAGATGACCAGTGTTCTAAGTTTATTAGTACTGGGCTCTATGATTACTGTTGGTGGCCTTAATATGCTGTTTATTTAAAGACTTTGCTCTTTTGGCAATTTTTCTTAAGATATTTACCCCTTCTACCCATTTTAACAGCTGAAAATCTGTTTACATCATTCTTCCTATAGGCTCCACGACTGGAAGCTCAGACTATCCTGGGGTCACTTGTTTGCTTTCCAAATGTGTATAAAGATCTCCCATTACTTGGGTCTTCAACGGGTGAAACGGATACCAGCACAGAACATAAAGATATTAAGGTATACAAAACTCTGTATAAAAACAACTTTTAAATTTAAAACTGGCATCCAACATCTCTGCTGACTTGTTTAATGCTGCTGTTGTTTTTTGATGCATCTTTTGAGTAGGATTCTTGTTTAGGTGCAAATATTTAGCCCCATGTACGTGTGCTTTATTATACACATGCCCTCATAATTTGCCCCCCGGCAAATGACCATAACTCTTTACTGTCCGTGCAGATTCTGTACAGAGGCGTTCACGGGCACCATCTTTTTCTCTTCGATAATCTTTGAAATGAGACCGGCGAATCGGTGCATATTCGCAACAACTGTGCATGCACCGAAACTCATGAAACTTGCCGAAACGCCGGTCTCATTCCGAAGATTACGGAGCGGCTGAAGATGGTGCCTGTGAACTCCACTGGACAGAATCTGCACGGAGTGGTAAGTAAAGAATTAGGGGCATTTGCCCGGGGGGGGGCAGCTAGGCTGGGGGAAGGAGGTTCTATGGAGGGTAGGGTTTTTTTTTATTAAGGGTTTGTTTCTCCTTTAATATCAGGGTTGAGAATGTTTTACTTCTCAGTATAAAATTATATACTGTATATGTACTCCAAATCTGATAGTTCTCTTTAAAAACTGGCATTTTCTGTTGAAGGCAAAATTATTTTGCATAAAGATTGTGACTAAGATTTCGCTTCTGATTATGTATATATTTGCTTTTTATAGAGCTATTTAATTGATAAACTCTTGAAGAATGCCAAAGACGAGCCTGCAGAAGTAGCTAGGTAAGCCATGCCATATTAGAGGACGTCTACATCAGGGATCCCCAACATTTTACCCTTGAGCCATATTTAAAAGAAAAAAGAATTGGTGGAGCAACCCAAGCATGAAAAAAGTCCCCGGGAGTGCCAAATAAGGGCTGTGATTGGTTATTTGGTAGCCCCTGTGTAGACTGGCAGCCTAAAGGTTGCTCTGTTTGGCTGTACACCTTTTTTATTTCTCCAAGCCTGGAATTCAAAAATAATCACCCCAGTTTGAGGACATTAAAAGCAACATCCAAGGGGTTGGTTATCAACATGGTAGTTACGTAAAAGTCACTGTTGGGGATCACATGTCTACATCATATTTCAATGTTGATTACCACTTAACTAGGCATAATATGTTGGTGTATGCTGTGCTTTGTAGTCAAGGAGCATTTGGGAGCCACAGCACCATTTAAAAAGTGATACGGACCCTTTCTTCTGTGTGAAATGTGCATGTTATTAACTACATTAAGAATGGAAATATTTCTCTTATTGAGAATTATATCTAGATGATTTTGGTAGACAAGTTCAACTTCTGATGTTATTTTGTATCCAAAGGTGTATTGCAATCTGCTCTCTTGGCCTGTGGATTTGTGAGGAACTTGTACAGAACACCAATCATCCTCAGATTAAGGATGCTATTAATGTCATAGGAGTAACATTAAAGGTACTTTTGTTTCATATGTTTAGATGGCCTTTAAAGGTAGATTTGCAACGAATATGTGCTTGGACATCTAGCCCATAATGTGACTGTATCTGAATTTATTATCTATGTGTTGCAACATCTATTTAGTACCGGATCTATTATCAATTATTAGACCCTTTATTGAACTAATGATGATGTCCAGCTGGACAGCGCTTTTCTATACTATACACAGGGTGACATGTAACCATAATCACGTGTATTAAGCAGCATTTGCCAGGGAACACAAACATTAAGGGGGTTATTTATCAAAGTCTGAATTTATCTCAATATTTTCTGAAAAAAACTCAAACCAAATCCTCACGCGTTTTTTGGCCTTATTTATTAATACACTTAATACACTTGTTTGCAGGAAAAAATCTGAAAAAAAACCCACGGGAAATCTGATTTTCACATTTTTTTTCAGATTTTTCATCCGATTTTTCACCCAAAAACTCAGAATTTTGTCCAAAAACTTCACGGTATTGCCAAAAACCCAGTGCACATCAAAAAATCATTGGGACGTCTCCCATTGACTTGTATGCAACCTCGACAAGTCTGAGATGCTGCATTTTCAGATTCAGACTTTTCCCGTCCTCGGGGTTTAATAAATTCAGAAAAATTCGCAATTTTCGATTTTATATAGAAAAATGAAATCATACATTTTTGGTGCATTCGGAGTTTAGTAAATAACCCTCAAATAGGCTCAACCTACTGTGAATTTATATGTACCGGTAGCTGGTGACAAACCGTCTGCATTACAATTTGCAGTATGCGTTTCTCCTATATGTAAAAGTAAAACCTTTATTTTATGTTGTGGACTTGTTCCGCACATGGTCTTTAAATAATATGGAACATTAGGAGATGTATTTCTGACCATTCATTCTTTGCATTATCTGTTAAAACTGGTGCCCTAATTTACTCTATATACTAACAAATTTTAGACTGTATATCTTGAGATCACAATAGTCTTGGATCTTATGCTTGTCCAAGAAATCATCCAAGCCACTCTTAGGGTACTGGCACATGGTGGGATTTGTCTCCTGCGTTAAAATACACGTTACTGCAGGTGTTTCCACTTTGAGTGACTTGGGGAAAACAAAGTGCCATGTATCTTTTTACCATCGGTCATTTACTTTGTTGCCAGTGGCAAAGCATTTTGGGGAGATTTGTCGTCTGTGATAGTGCAGATTTACACAACCAAATCTCCCTGTATGACAGTACCGTTGAAGGCATTAATTGAATCTGCCATCACAACATCCCCCAGCAGGGCATTCGACAATCACTGTCCTCACTATGAAGAACAACCTACGCTACTTCATATAAAAGTAAAGCTCTTCAAGTCTAAAAAGGCGCTCTCTGTTTTTTTTTACCTTTAAATCTTTCTTCTGTCAGTAGCTGAGTTAAGGGCTGAGCTTGGGATCTGTTTATCCAAGGAAAAGCCAACTCTAAATTATTTATAATAAATAATAGCTTGACTCAACTTACAAGCTAGGTACGTTGTCTGTCTTAGCATTCCCTAAGACCATCCTTCATTTTGCTTGTTAAGTGCAAGAATGGATTATGTTTACATTTATATTGATAGCTATATTTATTATCTGAATTCATCATCCATAAAGCACTACTAAGCACAGAACAATGCACAGCCAATTGAATTCTAAAAATGTTCTAAAACACACACAACTTCCTTCAGCAGCATAGAGCCACGCATACACCTTCTTTTGGTGCTTGATAAGAAGTGCGTGGGTAGAATGTTCCCACTCATGTAGGATTCTTTGAATATGTTCTATTATTTCTTATTAAAGAAAATGACCAACAATCAATCTAAGGTTACGGACATTCATGTTAGTGTATATTGCTGCATTTTAAAGGGGACCTCTTTCATATTGCATGATGAAAGAAAATGTAATTCTAAAGAACTTTCAATATATGGTTTTAAAGTTATTTGTAAGTGAAATTCCTATTGAAAGTAGTGTCTCTCTGGCTGTTTATTTTCTTTCCACTCCTGGCTCTGACTCCTTAAAGGAGAAGGAAAGGTTAAAATGAAGTAAGCTTTATCAGAAAGGTCTATACAAATACACCAGTAAACCCTCAAAGTAATGCTTCTCTGTGTTCTCTGTCAAAAGGAACACAGCATTTCTTTCCTTCTATTATGTACACATGGGCTTCTGTATCAGACTTCCTGCCTTCAGCGTACACCTCCTTGCCCCGGGCGTGAGCATGCTCAGTTTGCTCCTCTCTCCCCTTCCCTCCCCCACTCCCTGCTGTAATCAGAGCCCAGAGCTATGAGAGAGAGCAGGGAGAGAGACTCTGGTAGGAAGTGATATCACATCAAGCAAATATGGCAGCTTCTGTCCTAAACAAACAGAGAGTGCTTTTAGAATTGTTTATTCAGGTATGATAAATCATTCTACAGAATAAATATAGAGTTCTAGCCTGCACTATTGTGGCAAACCTGTGGCCAATTATTTGCCTTGTTAGCTTTTCTTCTTCTTCAACTATGTTGCCGGCCAGCTGATTAAGAGACCCGGAGGAGGACTGACTCCTATAACTTTTTTCAAGGGTCATACCCAAAGAGCAGAAAGAAAAAAACAAACCCTGTTTTCAACACTAATTATATTTACAAATGAAATTTATTTTTTAGCAAATCTCAGTTATTTAATTACTCACTAAAACTCTCTGGACAGTTCATTCTCGGGTGCTTAAAGGGATACTGTCATGGGGGAAAAATTTTTTTTCAAAATGAATCCGTTAATAGTGCTGCTCCAGCAGAATTCTGCATTGAAATCCATTTCTCAAAAGAGCAGAACAGATTTTTTTATATTCAATTTTGAAATCTGACATGGGGCTAGACATTTTGTCAATTTCCCAGCTGCCCCTGGCCATGTGACTTGTGCCTGCACTTAGGAGAGAAATGCTTTCTGGCAGGCTGCTGTTTTTCCTTCTCAATGTAACTGAATGTGTCTCAGTGAGTTTTTTTACTATTGAGTGCTGTTCTTAGATCTACCAGGCAGCTGTTATCTTGTGTTAGGGAGCTGTTATCTGGTTACCTTCCCATTGTTCTTTTGTTTGGCTGCTGGGGGGGGGAGGGAGGTGGGTGATATCACTCTAACTTGCAGTACAGCAGTAAAGAGTGATTGAAGTTTATCAGAGCACAAGTCACATGGCTTGGGGCAGCTGGGTAATTGACAATATGTCTAGCCCCATGTCAGATTTCAAAATAAATCTGTTTGCTCTTTTGAGAAATGGATTTCAGTGCAGAATTCTGCTGGAGCAGCACTATTAACTGATTCATTTTGAAAAAAAATTTTTTTCCCATGACAGTATCCCTTTAAAGAAGTAACTGCAGTCATTTTCCCATTTTCTATTGCACAATTGAAATTCAATGACACATAGATTGATTTTGCCACCTGTTGGTAATTGACCCTCTATTGACTTGTATCCTGGACCATTGTGGTGCATTAGTAGCCCAGGAGATTTCAGTACAAATCTATGGAGGAGCTCTTCCCACCATTTTCCCACCTGCTCGCTGACCTGGAAATTGTCTGGGTGGTGACATCCTGGTAATTGCCCTACTTGCTACTGCCCCAGGGTTTAACCAGTGAGACACATATCCAGTGCCGTCAATATATACGTACATTTAATCAAACAGATTTGGTAGACAAGAGCATGTTTCCACTTTATTCATTGCTCTCATGGGGCAAGTTATTAATATAGTAGGCTGGTAAGAAGCCATTTAAGCTGATAACGGATGCATTTTCTTGGCATTAAGTATAGATATGTCAAGGCAGTGCACAACAATCAATCCCATAGAGTTTAGACAAGGCTATAGATGATAATTATGTGCCATATCTAGTCCTAAACTCAACATGATTCTAGGGGACTATAAATGCCAGAACTTGACACATTTCGCCATAGATGTAGTGCATGCAAGATGAACATCTACACCATATGCCGTAGCTGCAGTGATTGTCCTACTCTTAATTGTTTTGTCTTTGTTTAATATTACTGGTGGAATTATTCAAGTAAAAACAGCAGATAAATGTGATGTGTGGCTCTTAAGCCTTGTGCACTCACCCCTGCTGTTCCCTGGTTCCTCCAACTCTTTTACTTTTCAGCACCAAGGACAGTTCTGTGTAGAATCTACTTAATGAAGGTTGCAACCAGAGTGAAACGAGCAAATCCCTGGTTTGTTGGCAGCTCATTGATATTTAGTCCTTATTTGTTTCATGTTAAAACCATAGAACAGCCGATTATAAGATCATATATAAGCTGTATATTCGGGATGCACCGAATCCAGGATTCAGCCTTTTTCAGCAGGATTCGGCCGAACGAATCCTAATCGTAATTTGCATGTACATATTAGCGGCGGGGAGGGAAATTGCGGGACTTTTTGTCACATAACAAGGAAGTAAAAAATGTTTTCCCCTTCCCACCCCTAATTTGCATATGCAAATTAGAATTTGGTTTGGTATTCAGCCAAATCTTTCGCAAAGGATTCTAGGGTTTTGGCCGAATCCAAAATAGTGGATTCGGTGCAGCCCTACTGTATATATCAAAACACCCTCAAAATCAGACATCTGTAAATTCTGGGATTTTCAACCCGTGAGCATCTATTATGCATTAGTACATTTTTAGTGGGTCAGATACCCAGAAATACATGCAGTGTTTGTGACTGTCTTTAGAAAGAAATTGAAATGTATTTATTTTTTTAATAATTTAATTTTGTTTAGTTTCCCAACAAAACAGTGGCTCAGATGGCATGCGATGTCCTTCAGCTGTTGGTTTCATACTGGCGTGAACTCCAGAATACGGATTTACCTTTGTCCAGGAAAATTACCGAAGTATGTTTTATACTTTTCATTGTGGGATGAGGAATTTCTCCTTGAGCCCCTTTTACTGGCAATTTTATTAGGAACCCCTCACCCTCTGATTATGATGTCTAACATTGAGCCTCAGTTTCCTCATGAAACCCTTTCATTTAACTACTTGGTACAGTGATCGCCCCCCCCCACTTTGGTAAGGGACCCCCCTTTCATTCATAACAAGATTCCAGATAATTGAAAATAACCTAGTCTTGTGTTTAAAAGCATAAATATGCATAAAACATAATTATAAAGGCCACATGTTGCAAATGTTATTCCGCAAGCAAGAACATGTTTTTCAGGCAATAAAAGTTGTACCTGTATAACTTTTTTTATTTTTTTATTCAGTGTACATAATTCATCTTTGTGTATCCAATGCAAGAGTTATTTTTCACATACCCTGTAAAACCAAAAAAAGCTACTGATGTAGTTGATTTATTAGTCTTTATTGCTTTAGTGTAATGCGGTTACTAACAATAATCCTGACTTTTTGGTAACAGCAGTGACGTGCAAGTGACTTTTTAAAATGATCATATTTATCTTGGCAGTGAATACAGTCTTACGATCAATTCAGTATAAACTTTCTAAATATTTTGTCTAGATTCTTGTAGCTACGATTTCATTCCTTTTACCAAGTGCTGAAAATTCCTCTGTGGAGATGGATAAAAAGGTAACTTTCGATCACCTAACTTTTTGTTTTTAGATCCCCTTTAATTGTATAAACTGGCTTCACTTTTATGTGTTTGTTGTCTGTACATATTTAAAGAGTTAAAGGGATAGTTCACCTTCAGATTAACTTTTAGGGTCAGGGCACAAACTCAGATTCGGGGAGATTAATCGCCCGGCGACAAATCTCCTCTTCCTCGGGGGCGACTAATCTCCCCGAACTGCCTCCCGCCGGTTAGAATGTAAATCGCCGACGGGGTGGCACTCAAAGCACTTAGTTTTCCGAAATTGCCTCACCAGGAAACTTTGTGCGACTTCCGAAAACGAAGCACTCCAAGTGCCATCCCGCCGGCGATTTACATTCTACCTGAAGAAGAGGAGATTTGTTGCTGGGCAACAAATATCCCCGAATCTGAGCGTGTGCCCTGAACCTTAATAGAATTTAGTGATATTTTGAGACAATTTGCAATTTGTCTTCATTTTTTATTTATTTGTGTTTTTTAATCTATTTAGCTTTTTTATTTTTTTTATTTTATTTAGTTTTTTTTTCATCAACTCTCCAGTATGAATTACAGCAGTTATCTGGTTGCTAGGGTCCAGTTTACCCTAGAAACTAGGCAATGATGTGAATAAGAAACTGAAAGATGTATAGGAGAATACCTGAATAAAAACATAAGTAATAAAAGTAGCTCTACCAATAAAATTGTAGCCTCACAAAATGATGCAAATGAAGGCAAATAATTCTGAAATTATATAAAAAATGAAGACCAATTGAAAAGTTGCTAAAGAATAGGCCATTCTATAACATAATAAAAGTTAACTTAAAGTTGAACAGCCCTTTTAAGTTCTGAAAATCAGATAAGCAAAAGCTTCCAGCAACTGATCTGAAGAACCAAGGAGGTTGGTTTATTTATAACATGCATGTATAATAAAGCAGAGAGTGTATTTACAACATATCTCTCACACCAAATAGACCGCTCAAAGCTTACCCTCCCATTGGCTGTTCCGTTTCCTCCTTGTTGGGTGCTCAGTCCGCAGCGCCCCCGCCGCTTTTATCACACCAAAACCAAAAAAGTAGACGGCACTGCGTTCAAGGAGATTGAAGGAGGTTTATTGAAACTCCCACAAGGATCTCACGCCCAACATTTGCCAAGTTTAGTAGTTCATGCTGAACACAGGAATATGCCCCTTATAAGATCCATATACGATTATTTTGCTACCTGTTATATCATGCTAGCCCAGTGTGACAATTAGTCATCTTTTTATCTGGGATCACTATACAAAACAGATACAATTGCCATTTAATGTTTGCTCATTTCAGCCAAGCAAGTGAAAACTTATTCCGATTTGCAGCATCTGTTCTTGAGCCCCAGCAAGTATTTTTGTAAACCTCTTACGTGTACTGAGGCCAACAAAAGACAAAGGTTTTTTTTCTTTTTGCAGAACAAGTTTAGACCATAGCTCTGGTATTTCTTATGTGTGCCATTTAGTTGATATCCACAATAATCGCAAAAGCCTGTGTTTAAGAAAAATCCATTTTTGTATTCCCACTTGAGGCTACACTGAAATTTGCTGCTCGTTCTTTGAGGTACAGAAAGTGGATGTACTTACATTTCACAGCACAATAAAGCATTACAAAGCTTTTATAGCCATAAAACTTGTTTTCCTGCAGTACATCTGAAGAAAGGGCACTAGACCCAAGGAGGAATGTGCATGCAAGTGTGTATATGTATATATATATATATATATATATATATATATATATATATATATATATATATATATATATATATATATATATATATATATATATATATATATATATATATATATATATACACACTTGTAGAGTCCTGATGAAAAAACTTTTGCAATGCATTCTTTTGTATTTTGGAGTATGTTAAATCTGGTCACATTTAAAAAAAAAAAAATGTGAGAGAGAACACTCAACAGGGCTTAGCAAAATATGAAGAGTGCTTTATTTAGTGGTAACCCAACATAAACCTTTGCTCCTTCCCATCTTGATTAGTTGACATGGACCTGTTCTTTACATTCTGTTCCAAAACTGTCATCGTTTTTGCCATTGTCTGCTTTGCAACCAAGTTTTTCACCTTATTTTCACAAGTAGTATATGTTTTACAGCTCATTGTGTCACTCCTGCTATGCCTTTTGGATTGGTGCATGGCTCTGCCTCTTGACATCTTGTTAGAACCAATATCTACCTTTGCAATTGATGAATTTCATTCACCCAAAGCATCTCTCCTTGACTACATATACAGGGTAAGAATTCAGTACGACCCCCTATATTTTGAAATCTACCGTTGGTTTGGTGGCATGGTCTTTACCATTTGCTAAAACTCACCAGCCCCCAATCATCTCATATCATAAAGCTAGTATCACATGGGCAACCTCTACCACAGCACTATGACATTATTTAATGTTGATTCTGTGTGCCTGAAACTCTACAGGGTACTTACTGACTGCTAGCAAATTACTAGTTGTAAGGCAGTTGTTTCCAAATATACTTTGCGCTTATTTGTAAATGTCTTCTGCCTGCCTCCCATACCCATAATATACACAAGTGAGCTTATGAGCTGCAGTTGAGGAGGCTATTTACAAAATAGCTCAAGCAGCTAATTATTTTGTATCTACTTTTAGGTCACATGCCTCAAGCCTAGTTTTAGTGTTGCTCCTCAGACTCACCCTTATTACGAGTATTGGTACAAGTTTTCAGACCATTGAAGCAAACAATTAAATGCCACTGCACAAATGCCAGTGTTCATTCTTTTTCAGATATGAAAATTATATACTTTACTTTTTAAAATGTTATTTTCACTTTTTATGTTTGCATCAAGAAATATAAAGGGGACTAGGGATGCACCGAATCCAGGATTCAGTTCTGAAATCGAGCAGGATTCTGCCTTTTTCAGCAGGATTCAGATTCGGCCAAATCCTTCTGCCCAGCCGAACCAAATCCTAAATTAAAAATCCTAATCCCTAAGCCTAAATTAAAAATGTTTTCCCCTTGCCACCCCTAATTTGCATATGCAATATGCAGATTTGGATTCAGTTTCATATTCGGCCGAATCTTACGCAAAAGATTTGGGGGTTCTGCCAAATCCAAAATAAAGGATTCGGTGCAAGGGGACCTCTGCCCAAAAATAGTTTTTTGCATGAATCAAAAATGTCATTGTAAGCAATTTTTTTACTATACATTGATTAAAACTGTTCAGTGGTTTAATGCTGTTTATAAATATAATTTAAAACTCTGTCGGTTTATCTGTGCACTGCTGATTCTGACTCCCACGTCAATGCAGCAGTAAAGTTTGCTTTAAAACCATTAATTAGTAAAAAATTAGTAGAATTAAATTCTTTCATTATGACAAAAAAGTGTACAGAAGATCAAATATAATATTCTGAACAGAAGGTCCTGTGTTGATATTCAGTGGTATAATAGAAATATTTTATGTAAGAGCCACTGTCCCGCAAGACAAAGCAGTATCAATTGTTCTTTTTCTGAAATGCATGCAAACTTACTACGGTACATTGCTGCTTGCAGCTGCCTGTAGGGGATTTAACAGACAGAATAAACAGAAGTACTGAAGCTTTTAACTAAATATGTGAAGCAGAACCTGAAATGCGACAGAAAATGAAACCTCTGTAAAACCCATATGATATTATAATGGGTTATTTGATCACATCAGTCCTTTAAGCTATATTATGAGATATTATACAGTATCTATGACAACCAAACAATTGCAAAGAAGAAAAGATTTTAATAAAAAAAAAATATTCTGTTTTATTTATTTATTTTTAAGGTCCTGCACTGCTGCGTTTGTGGATCCAATACATATACTCAGCAAAGTCAGTACATTTTAAGTCTGGCAGACCTCTCCTCCATGGACTATGATCCTTTTCTGCCTCTGGGGAATGTGAAAAACTCAGAGCCACAACAGTTCTTTTCCACTTTTGAACTAGGTGATCTCCTCACTGTTGTAGAAGGTAAGTGACATAATCTGCAAGTTTATGCTACACATGGGATTTTTCAGATGTTTTTGGAGAAACATGGCCGAGCTATGCAGGCTGTCATTTTAATGGAAACCAGCATTCGTGATGACATACATGCATTGGTTTGAAATTGATTTGAATGGCTCAAATCATGTTGCCATTAAAATCAGTGGCATCTAGCATTGATGGGGACATTTGCTTTTCCACTGGTAGAAATATGCTAGCAGAGTAAATGCTGCTTCTGCCATTAGCCTCACAGACAGACTGGTTGCTGATGTCTGAACACTGCATCCATATTTAGTCCGAGTGCAGTCCTTGAATTACAAAATGTGCACTAAACAATCAACAATTAGTTTGAAACGGTTTTTCATTTTCTTTCTCCACATGCTAATTTCAGAGAAGAAAAGAAGAAACTTGGAGCTTATACCTTTAACTGCACGTATGGTCATGACCCACCTTGTCAATCACTTGGGACATTACCCGCTGAGTGGGGGCCCAGCAGTTTTACACAGCTTAATCAATGAGAATCAAGATAACCCATATGTTGAAGCATCTGAGCTTTCTAATGACGTTTTCAGAAGTCCTAACTTGCAGCTATTTGTATTCAACGATAGTACACTTATATCTTATTTGCAGATCCCTGCAGAAAACACCATTGGTCAGGACCCATCAGGGGTTCCTGGTGATGTCCGAATTATTGTCAGGGATATCTCAGGGAAGTATTCTTGGGACGCTGGAATAATGTATGGACCACTTGAATGCAATACTATACTCAAAATGGAGCAAAAAGTTCTAAATGTTTCTCAGGATCTTGTAGAGCCGTGTGTATGTAAAACAGCGGTAGTTGATGGTGAAGGAGAGGATTTGTTGGATACATTCTTGGAACAGCTCGGAAATATAAGTCCAGAGTGCCTACTTCAGCCAGAATCAAAGCTGAATGAACCTGCCTCACCTCCTTATGGAATGAATCGAGAGCAAGAGGAGGCGATCATCCAGGCAATTAACAGACAGAGTGCACACGAGGCACAGCATGTACAAATGTGCAACTCTGACCCCGGTGTGAAAGTTGCTTATCAGGAACAGCCACGCACAACGCAACCTCAAGCCCCATTTTATTTCTGTAGGCTTTTACTAAACGATTTGGGAATGAATTCCTGGGAGAGAAGGTATGTTGTTACATCGTCTCCCTACCATACTTTTATATGATATGTACAAAACATACATTGGTCTTCACTTCTGTATTAGGCTGCTTCGTATTAGTTGGGAATAGGAAAAAGCTACTGCTCTTTATTTGGCTTTGCTCAGCTTACATTGAAAGGGTAGTTAACCTTGAACATAAATGTTAGTCTGATGCCGGCACACGTTTGCCATTCATTTCCCTCTCCTTTTTTTTTTGCTGGGTTTTTAATTTTGTTCTACAATTTACTGTTTGGTAGCTAAAGCTTAATTACACTTGCAACGGGTTTGGAAATGAGTAAAAGATGAAAATAATAGAGCACAGTAAATTACAGCTCTGACAGCTGAATAATTCCAGTACAGTAGCAGGAAAAAATAAAAATGTTCAATTTAAAAAATTATTTTACACTTTCCATTGACTTTAGTTTTTAGTGGCTTAACTTTAGTTTTTAGATTTGCGTTTGATAAATCAGCGCAAAATACTCGATCCAGGGGAAAAAAACACATCAAACAAAAATTTAAAAAATCACAGTAAAATCACAACCTCTAATATTAATAAATCTCTCTTTACTGTTTCTAAAAACCATACAAAACGAATAATTCAGGCCAACTGAAAAGTTGCTTAGAATTGGTCAATTATATTGTAAAAGATAATTTGAAGTTGAATTTACATTTTAAGCTCTGTAAGACCTAAGCCCTCAATGTAGTGAAAAATAGTAGGAGTCATACCACTCCAGCATGGGTGGTTCAGAGTGCAACATCCCCTGTATTATTTAACTGCCATGTGTTGTAATTCTTTGTGTGTATAGTATGAAATGTATTAAATGCACATTTTTCAGGAAGAATTTTCACCTGCTAAAGAAAAATGCCAAGCTCTTGAGGGAACTAAAGAATCTGGACTCAAGACGGTGGTAAGTAATTTGCGAATATACCTACAGTGTGAAGCTTTTCATTCTTTCTTATACTAAAGTCGGTTAAATTGACTAAGCTTTCCCCCTCCCTGGGATTGGTATAACTCTTTCATTCATTAATAAATACCAGATCTTCAATTTTACACTTTTCCAAACAATTAAAACGTTCAATTTATGACATTCTTTGGCAGAATGATTGTGTACTGCATCAGAAAAAACCTGTGTTAGCCAATCCTAAAATGACTAAAGCTTCTTTCCACAAACAAATCAAAAATAACTTGGGGCCAGATAAATATAACGTTTATACTAAAGTTGGTCCCACTGGATAATGTAAACCAGCAATAGACGCCAATAGCTAAAAGCTGTTAATAGGTCAATGAAAATAGTTGTAAGGTGAAGTCTCCTTCAGGGTAAAAACATAGAGAGGATGACAATCCCTAGTCAAATTTACAATGGAATCCTTAATAACTTGAATGATTGCGTACAGAGAGAACAAATAATAAAGATAAAATAAGTAATGGAGATGGATGCAAAAGGTGTGCTTAAAAACGTTTATTGTTGAATGGTCAACATTTTTAATTTGTTTTTAATTTTATTTTATTGAAATTAGGATTTTTACATGTTGACAAAAATGTGATAATACAGTTATGTACAGTATAATGGTCTATAACGCAAGATCTCCCCTCTGCTGAAGGAGAGTATTTGAATGCTGAAAGAAAATGTCAAAATAACACGTCTAATGCAAATACTGTAAGGATGATGAAAATAAAAAAAACGTTTTGAAAAATAACCAGGGTAATTTTTAGGCCTTAGTGTCATTGTAAAATGTGAACTTTCACAATAATTGATAATTATTTTCTCTATTTTTGTCCTTAAGGGAGACCTGAAGTATAACTAAAGAAGCCCCTAGTCGCTCCCCATATTCTTTTCTGCTGGTTCACTGCACATGCTCTGAGCTGTTGTCCTTTACCTGAGCTTAGGGAACTACTCACAGTACACTGTATTAGCACATGATGGTTCTAAAGAAAGTGCAATTAGCATCAGACTTTAAAGGGGTTGTTCACATTTAAATTAACTTTTAGTATGATGTTATTCTGAGACATGTTTTATTTGTTGTGGTTTTTAAATTATTTCGCTTTTTATTAAGCAGGTCTCCAGTTACCAAATACCCCAGCAACCATGCATTGATTTGAATGAGATACTGGAATTTGAATAGGAGAGGACCTGAATAGAAAGAGGAGTAATACAAATTTGTATTAGCAGTACATTTGTAGCCTTATAGCACATTTGTTTTTTAGGTGGGGACAGTGATCCCCATTTGGAAACTGGAAAGAGTCAGAAGAAGAAAAAAAGAAGGCTAGTAGTTAGAATTAGCACTTTCTATACCATACTAAAAGCTCACTTAAATGTGAACCACCCTTTTAATAATAAGCCTGTAGCATCAGCTTCTATGCCAGGCAAACTTAATTTTCTGCTTGATCGTTTGCGACAACCCCCCAAGTTTGCTTGTCAATAGCTGCTCAAACCACACTGAGCATGTGCAGAGTCACTGACACTCCTAGCAGAATCCAAGATGGAGAGCTCCTCTGACAACTTTGAAGGCCTGAATCATTACTTACAGGGTTGGACACTGGGGAAAAATCCAGTGGGCCCCCTCCATCCCAGATATACTCCCCACAACTGGAAGAGCTTCTTCCTTCCTGACCCTACCCCCACCCAATCGCAGCTGAAATAAAAAACGTCAGCTCGCAAAGGTACGTGCTGGGGGGCAGAGGAGGATTTGCTCCTGGATCAGGGGTCCCGTGGGGGTAGTGGATTGGGGTGGCAGGCCCTGGGGGGTCCCACAACACCACCCTCCTACCTTTTAGTCCGACGCAGATTACTTATATAATGATGTTGAAGCTTTAGGCTATAAGTTCAGTATAGAAATATGGCTTTTCTAGCTGTATTCATTTTAGGGTTAAGTGGTTAACATTTAACTTTCAATTGTTGCATTTACTGTCATAAAAGTGTGCTTTTTTTATGCTCGTTATTAAAAAAAAGAAAATAGTTAGGTGTGAAGTAGGGAGAAGCTGCACACCCTACAAGTAAGTAGGAGTACAGTAAGAAACAAAACCAGGAGATATGCCAGTAAGTGTAGTGAATAACCATACTCGTAGTCGTAGGAATAGGATTCTCCTGCAAAACAGATCATTTCATTAGTGATGAATCGATACAGGTCCTAGCACAGCAAAACATTTCCATTAAGATGCCTGGGGATAAACAGTACTTCCCTGCAAGCATGCACCCACTGGCCTCGCTAAAGTCATCTCTGTTATGGAACAAATGATACAAATTGGCAGCTCCACTTTATGTCCCCGTTAAGTTAATTTCATTTTATTTCCTAGTTTGGTTTAATGAAATAGAAATGGGTCAGAGAGAGAGAGAGAGAGAAGGTAAGAGCACAAAAAGCAGATAAATAGAGCTAGACACTGGGAAAGAAGATGAATAGAAACAGCCTTTCATTCAATCTGCTGTAAAATAAATTACCCACAAACAAAATACCGGTGACGCATGTTATCCTAAAGGGCTGCTCAGGGTTTGATCCTGCGGGGAATGTCAACAGCTTCCCCTTGGTCACCTTTATCTTCTCTGTCATCCATACATTCATTAAGCCTTTTTTGTTGGCCTTCAGGATTCACATCAACTTTTCTCTGGAGCTGCTCCAGCGGTTGAAGGGGAGCAGCAGGAGATGTTGCCTTTAGACATTAAATAGAAATTATTTGCTGACAAACAGGTTGTTATGGGAAGTCATGCTGAAAACATGAACTAGTAAAGCTTTCATAAGTCATTTAATAAATGGAAATCTACCGAACAGCACGAACGAAATGAAATAATGCATCCATTTAAAATTCAATTCTAGTAAGGCTGGTTACATTTTGTTTGCAAGTGTAAAAGGTGGAAACTGCTGTGTTGGGGCTTAAGCAACATGAACATTTTCTAATCAGTTAGATAATACATTTTATTCTAAAGAGGTTTTTCAGTATTCTAAAAATGTAATTATGCTTGGTAGGACCACCATTGTGGGGGTTGCTGTTGTGGAGGGCCTGCTGAAATCCAGATCCGAAGGGGGGGGCAGGACGTGTTGCAATAATTACGCAAATCACACACGTTACATATACAGTGATGCAATGCACATAACTGCCGCATGCACAGAAAGTTACATATCAAACAATGACAATGCAGAGAAACAAGAGCAGTAGCGGCAAACTCCACTGACCACCAATGAATACAATTCAACTGCCCCCAAATGAACTGACTAACTTATTAGCACATTCATTATTTTATTAACCGTTTATGCAAACTGTTTGTTGTAGAATAACATCAGTGGTTAATATTGGGATCTACTTACTGAATTATTTGCATGTCTCCTACATTAAGTTTTCAGCCGTTGTATATCTAATTATTGGGCCCCACCGCAAGAATAACTTGTACAAGGCCCCAAGGTTTGTGATGGCGGCCATGATACTTGGACTATGGTTTTTGCATTGTGGATTTGCAGCCCCTGGTGACTTTGTCAATGTAATCTTAATATTTTAAGTGATAACCTGTCTTCAAATTTGTTTTCATACCCGACACATTTTACAATTATGGTGTGTGAATACGGACTATTAGAAAATACAATATACCAACACCCTATTCCATTAAAGATGCCATGTTAGATATCCAGACCAGCAGTCATTGTGCTCATTTACTAAGGCTAGGCAATGTTGTACTAGTACAGTAACCCTCTAACAACCAATCCTACCAACCTTTGGCAATTTTTCGAAGGCTGAGATAAAATTTCTATTTATTCTCAACACAAAATAAATGCTTTTTCTCCTTCAGATTACTTTTTTTTCTGCCTGGTAATTTGATTACAAACCTTGGGAGCTCAAACCAGCAGGCAGTTCAGTATTTCTATGTATGGAAATATATTACTATGCTTTCTTGAGATTTCTTTACTTAACCCCAGTACAAAAGTGTAGAAACACTGCAGCATTTCTTATGCATAAGATTCTGCAAGAATTTTTACATTTTGTTAAATTGGACCTTTGGTTTCATTTTCTAACTTCCAGCTGACTGACCAAAGCTTTAATGTGCTCCAGTGGCTCAACATTATTGTTATCGACTTGACAGTTTAAAGGTGGCCATAGACGTAACAATTACGATCTTTGTTGGGAAAGATCTTTCCAAGAAAGATCATTAGTTTTAATACACACGTGTAGAGCTGCATCGTCAGCTATACAGGTAGAAACAATAGAATTTTACCTGTATCTGATGATTTAGCACTAACAATGGCCGATGTTCAGGTGCCTTTAAAGGCACCCGATTAAAATGTTCAGACGAGCCGACTGGTATCCAAGTCTTCTGCCGATATCGGTTGACCCATCTCCTGCCATACATGCACAGAATGTCGTACCAAAATTAATTTCGTACAATATTATCAGTGTGTCTATGGCCACCTTAAGAAAGGGAAAGCACTGCTCAGGCAGAAGACAAAGTGGCAAAATTAGTGCACAAGGCTGACCAATAATACTGAGGAAGACTGCTTTGTACAAGACTCTTGTGGATCTAATCATTATTTGGGGAAAAGTGTTTTCTTCAAACCTTTATGTTATATGGATAGAGCTGTTGTGTGTGAATGGTCATACTACTGCTGGAACTCCTTTTGTCTGGAGTACACTCTTTGTGGAGCACAAGCTTTTAGCCTCCTCTTTATGAAAGAATAAAGCAGTGTGACATTGTGCCCAGCTGATTTATTTGTGTGCATTTGATGTAGGCTTCCAAACTCTGTGAAAATCTATTGCAATTCCTGAACAGCATACGCTTTAAAAGTTAAAGTGGTGTCTGCAAATTCTCACTCCTTATAGAGCGGTAATATAATAAGCAAAATACCATACTGAATAATCCAGATAATGCACCACTATAAAATCTTTTCAGTATTGTGCAGATATCAATACCCAGTAGATACAGTCAAATGAAATGCTTGTTCGTTTGACAGGCCCATGGACTCCTGACCATTTACAGTGGAGCTTCAAAGTTTGCGAACCCTATATTTTTATATGAATGTGACCTAAAACATAATCTGATTTTCAAACAAGTCCTAAAAGTAGACAAAGCAAACCTAGTTAAAACAAATGAAACAAAAATTATTATATTTGGTCAATAATATATTGAAAAAAATGATCCAATTCACTTACTTTTGCTCAGTTATTGGTGTGACCCCCTTGTGCATCAATAACTGCAACTAAACATTGTGGTAACTGTTGATCAGTCCTGCACAATGACTAGAAGCAATATTAGTCCATTCCTCCTTACAGAACAGCTTCAGCTTTTGGATGTTGGTGAGTTTCCTCACATGAACTGCTCGATTTACGTCTTTCCACCATATTTCAATTGGATTAGGACTTTGACTTGGCCACTCTAGAACATAAAATTTATTATTCTTTAACCATTTTTTAGTACAATGACTTGTGTATTCAGGATCGTTGTCTTGCTGCATTACCCACTGTCTCTTGAGTTTCCATTCACAGAGTGATTTCTTGACATTTTCCTTTAGGATTCTCTGGTATAATTAAGAATTCATTGTTCCATCAATGACTGCAAGCCGTCCAGGCCCAAATGCAGCAAAACAGGCCCAAATCAGAACACTTCCACCACCATGATTCACAGATGGGATAAGATTCTTATGCTGGAATGCAGTTTTTTCTTTCTCCAGATGTAACGCTCCTCATTTAAGCCAAAAAAGTTCTATTTAGGCTGCATCCATCCACAAAATATTCTTCCAGTATCCTTCTGGTTTTTACACATGATCTTTAGCAAACTGTAGACGGTCAGCAATATTTTTGGTGGGAGAACAGCAGCTTTCTCATTGCTACCCTGCCATACACACCATTGCTGTTCAGTGTTCTCCTGATGGTGGACTCATGAACATCAACATTTTCCAATGTTACAGGCCTTCAGTTGCTTAGAAGTTACCCTGGGTTCCTTTGTAACCTCTCGGACTATTGCCTTGAGTCCAAACTCTTTAGAGACAGTCTTGTAACCTTTTCCAGCTTTATGGGTATCAACAACTCTTTTTTCTGAAGTCCTCAAACACCTTCTTCATTTGAGCTATGATACATAGCCACAAATGTGTTGTTTGTGTGATCAGGCTTTGCTAGATCCACATTCTTTAAATAAAACAGAGTCTCTTAAATACAATTCTGTAGATTTCCTACCTCAAATGATTTGTTCCACATCCATGTTCTTACGAAAGTGGAAATCCCCATGGCCCTCAGGCAGAGTTAAGTAGGCATGTTGATCAGAGCTGCAAGGAATAAATGGAATTCGGTAAGAAAAATCCCTGTGATTATTTAATTGGAGAAGTTGTGAGGTAGGCAAACGCTAGTAATTTATGACTAAGCAATGGCTCGTTGTATTAAATGTTAGTAAACATGCCCCTTAGTGCCCTTTATAACATAACCCCTTAGTCTCTTACAACAGTCTGTTCCAGGTTGGTCTTAAGTGTTATCTCTCTCACAGCCGTGAAACACACAAGATTGCAGTGTTTTATATTGCTGAAGGACAAGAGGATAAGCGTTCCATTCTCTCAAACAGTGCTGGAAGCAAGGCCTATGAAGATTTTTTAGGAGGACTTGGATGGGAGGTAACTATATAATATATATATATATGAACAGCTACTGTAAATGAGTAGAGAAGAATTGTATATAAGTAGCTCCTGTAAATAAATACAATTTCATTAATTATTGTTTACAGGAGCAAAAAGATTCCTAGTAACTTCTCTGGCTGCAATGTTTTATTTAAGCATAAATTACATTATATTGGGTTGTTGCTAGGGGTTATAAGTACAGGTATGGGATCGATTTTTACTTTGAATTGTTTGCATCATCATCGAATTTGATCCATTCGACGGTCGAAGTACCCAAAAAAATACTTCGAAATTCGATTTTTTTTTAATTCGAATTATTCCCTCGAGTTTAGTAAATCTGCCCCATGATCTTCAGTCTACTAAAAATAATTTAAACATTAATTAAATAAGATCAGTTTGCCTCCTATAAGGATTAATTATATTTCAGTTGAGATCAAGTAGAAGGAACTGTTTTATTATTACAGAGAACATGGAAATGATTTTTAAAAAATGTGAATTTTTTTTAATTAAAAAGGAATCTGTAGGAGATGGCCTTCCCATAATTCTGAGCTTCCTGGAGCTAAGTATGGGACCTCTTATCCAAAATGCTTGGTACCTGGTGTTTTTCTGATCATTCTCTTTGATCTCCATAGTATAAGACTACTAAAAGAGTAATTGTTACTGTATTGATTAAATTATAACTCGGTTAAGATCAAGCAAAAATATTTATTATTACAGGGAAAAAGGACATATCTGGCAAATTTTGAATGATTAAAATAGAGTATATAGGAGGTAACCTTCCTATAATGCAAAACTTTCTGTATAATGGATTTACAGATAATGGATCCCATAACTGTACCTGCAACTTATTCATTCTGAACTGGAATCTGCAGTACCATGTTCATATTTGCTCCATTATCTACCTACATTTTTTTATTTTACACATGTCACAAAGTGATTATTATCATTGTCATTAGATTTTTAGCAGTGTGGGAAGCAGCTATGTTGTCTCTCGGGGGAAGGAACTATATTCTTGTTTTATACATTGTTTTTGTCAGATACGTATAAATAATCTATTCTGGGGTACACAAATATTGCCCTTTCTAACAGATGTTTGTCATAAAATAATAGGAAATATCACTTTTTTTTATGACAGTCCTATACTATGTTGTAGAGCTCTTCTAGCAGATTAAATAAGAGCGCTCTGGGATTTCTGTGAAAACTTCATTCAAAAGTCGCTGTTGTACAAAGATGGCTATGACTTGCAAGTCAAAGTTTTAGCAAAGCCTATGACTAAATGTTTGTAACAACTATTTGGTGGACGATTGCCTTCATTTGAGTGCCTGCTTTACAGTATTTTAACATTTTACCACTGCCAGCAGCTAAGCACTTCCATACATATCAATAGAATAGTTAAATTGTCTGTGGATATGCGGCAGGCTCATTATCAGTGTGTAAAATGCAATCATTTTGCAACGAAACATCTTGCAGGAATACCAGACCCCTTACTTTAATGAGCAGGGACAGCTGAACACCATGTCTGCTTTAGACAAAAGGCCATTCTTGACCTTTTATAAATAAATATCCCATACTTATTAGGATCTTATATGGAAATACCAGGGCAGCACAGATGCCCATTTTTGACTACATTAAATGGAAGATTATTCAGATACAGTTAGAAACTACTTAGCCTGCTATTTCCCAAAGAACCGTGACTAAAGCCGCATTTTAGGTTGAAGGGAACAACATCACCATTAGAAAAGTTCATCCTTCTTCACCTTTATTCCATCCATTAGTTTGACTTTTAAGACACCCACAAATACAATAAATATACTTTACAAAGAAGGAAACTGGCTGGGTTGCCTTAACAATCGATTCCATCTGAAAAAGCAATTTCCTACGTTCAGTTGTGCAAAAACAATGTGGTGATCTAGTTCGCTGTGAAAGAGTCATACAGGTAGATAGCTTATCCTTCGCCCTTCTTTCAACAAATGCAGCAGTATATGTGTGAAGAAGGGTAAATGAAGCTTGTAGGCTCAAGTACTTTCTATGATGAAGATTGTGGAAGCACTGTAATAGTGCCTTTTGATAGCAGTTTGAATGCAAACAAGACAAAGGTGTCGTGATCATCATTCTGTTGTTAAGCTTTTCTGTACAAATGAGAATGGAAGGTTTCAGGATAACATTGCTCCCACCTCAGAGCTTGGATGGTTACTGAATCAAATATGAGCATGTTGTAAACCATATAAAACACATTTCTGCCACTAACAACAACGTATCAAATGTTGATATTTCCCATAGCAGTATCAGCTATCAGTAGAATTTATATCAAGATGGGCTGAATCAGCCAATTTAGACAGCTAATCATTTTCCCATTTATTTTGGCAGTCACCTATAATTTGCACGGATACAATACATATCATGTTTTCTGTTTTTAGACAAAGATACATGTGTATATTCACTTGTAATGTTTTGTAATCTAGGTTGACCTTTCTACTCATTGTGGATTCATGGGTGGTTTACAGCGGAATGGAAGTACTGGACAAACTGCTCCATATTATGCTACCTCTACAGTAGAAGTGATTTTTCATGTGTCTACTCGAATTGTGTCCGATTCTGATGACTCGCTGACCAAAAAGGTGGGTGTTTCTAATTAAGAGAAAACAGTAATTTTCAATTTGCACAAAAAAATTGATGGGCTGGAGCCATCTTCCTTTCTTTTTATATTAATAATTGTAAACTTTGGAAGGACTGCACCCCTCCTCTGGAACGCTCTCCCACGATCTGTCCGACTTTCTCCCAACCTTTCTGCTTTCAAAAAATCTCTGAAAACGCACTTCTTTCGAGAAGCCTACCCTCACTCTGCTTAACTACCAAACGCAACACCACATTTCTCACCCACTTACTTCGATCTTGCCCACTCCCACACCTTGTGTATTACTCCCTTCCCTTTAGACTGTATGCCTATGCATAGGGCCTTCCTTACCTCTTTGTACCTGTATTGATTGTGATGTTTGTTACTCCATATATTCTATGTATGTAATTCATGTGATGTAGTTGTATAATCACAGTTACTTTACAGTGCTACGCAATATGTTGGCGCTATATAAATACATGTTAATAATAATAATAATAAACTGTTGGAAGACAGCACAGAGCACTCCAAGGAGGAGAATATACTGTACCTACAAACTGTCACGACTGCTTTTGTCCTATTTCAGTTTCATTGTTAGAATGTAGCAATTTTTTTCTTAGTTCACTTAAAACAGGTTTATGAATACAGGTATGGGATCTGTTATCCAGAATGTTAAGGACATGGGATATTCTGGTTGATGGATCTTTCTGTAATTTGGATCTTCATAGCTTAAGTCTACTAGAAAATCATGTAAGCATTAAATAAGACTAATAGGCTTCCAATAAGTATTAATTATATCTTAGTTAGGATCAAGTACAAGCAGGGGCATAACTACAGAGGCAGCTGCTGGGGAGGGGGCTCAGGAAGTATACGGGGCCCCATGAAACCCTAAATCATATACAATTTCAATAAATATTGGTAAAACAGGTCAACCTCTATACATTTTGGGGGCCTGAAAAATAATTTGCTGTGGGCCCCAGTAATATCTAGTTATGCCTCTGAGTACAAGGTATTATTTTATTATTACAGAGAAAATGGAAATCAGTTTAAAATTTTGGATTATTTGGATAAAATGGAGTCTACGGGAGATAGCCTTACCATAATTTGGAGCTTTCTGAATAACCTGTAAACATAATCTTTCCTTGAATTATGTTATCTGCTATTAAAAGGGGATATGTTGTGGTGTTTTTTTTGTGTGGAATTTACTCTATTAACTGGTCCAATTGCTCTTCAGCAATTGTTTTTCCCACTGCTGAAGTGGCTTCAGATGAGGTGAGGTTAACCTTCCTCTGGATCATCTATAAGTCTACAAGTTGTGTAGGTTTCAATTGGACCCTCATCCACTGGGGATAGTTTAATGTAGCTCTGTCTTCACACTGGGAAATATTTATTACAGTTCCCTATCAGGTCCAGTAATCTGCTGGCTGTCTTCCAATTCGATCTCTTGTGAAAAGTGCTGTTTGATCTTCTGTATGGCCTGGGAAAAAACGGCACAAACTGTGCGCTGGTACCAGTGTGGTTTTTGGAAATAAAATTAAATGTAAAAAACCCCAAAATATTTAAAGTTGCGTTAATTGCATTTGTCCCCTTTAATGCAGGATTCGGTTCGGGATTCGGCCAGGATTCTGCCTTTTTCAGCAGGATTCAGATTCGGGCGAATCCTTCTGCACGGCCGAACCGAATCCAAATCCTAATTTGCATATGCAAATTAGGGGCAGGAGGGAAATCACTTGACTTGTCACAAAAGAAGGAAGTAAAAAATGTTTTCCCCTTCCCACCCCTAATTTGCATATGCAAATTCGGATTCGAAATCTTTGGCAAAGGATTCGGGAGTTCGGCCGAATCCAAAATAGTGGATTTGGTGCATGAGATCTATAATTCAGAATATAGGAAGTTTTTGAAAAAGTTTCTTAAGGTGATGGTACAGCACGGGGCCCATTTACTTGCTTGAGGGAAGGATTAGAAGAAAAAATACTTTGAATTTTGAATGGTCGGATATGGCTACTTCGACCATCGAATAGGCTACTTCGACCTTTGACTATGACTTAGAATCTAATGATTCGAAGTTAAAATTGTTCGACTATTCGACCATTCGATAGTCGAAGTACTGTCTCTTTAAAAAAAAAACTTAGACCCCCTAGTTTGCCACCTAAAACCTACCGAGGCCAATGTTAGCCTATGGGGAAGGTCCCCATAGGCTTCCTAACAATTTTCTGATCGAAGGATTAAAATCTTTCGAATCGTTCGATCATAGGAATATCGCTAAATCCTTCAACTTCGATTTTCGAAGTCGAAGGATTTCAATTCGGCAGTCGATTATCGAGGGTTAATTAACCGTCGATATTCGACCCTAGGTAAATCTGCCCCCACATGTGAAGTATACATACTTTAAGGGATAATGAGAATTTTGAGAAAATCTAGGAGAAACTCTTCATGTCCTTAAAAACTTTAACAATACTACATATTTAAGCTCCTAGAAGCTCCTCCACTGCCTTCAGTGCACTTGAACTTGAATATGGATTACATATTACAGTATGAGTAATGTTGCTTGTTAGACCAAAGATGCTCTCGTGAGTAGTGTCACACTATTCCCTCAAAAAAATGATTGGTGGCAGGAATGTTTTGGGTGCTTGTCCACAAGCTTAAATGTGCCTTGAAACAACCCAATAGAATATTTGCTATAAACATTGTACATAAATAATGGTTTATTTAAATAGGACTGTATGGGAGGCTGAATAAAGTAATAGGATAATGCCTTGATTTTGGGGCAGTAGGTCAGTGCTGTTTGAACAGATGCCACTTGAATAATATTGGAAGCCTTGGTTAAAAGTAAAGGATCCTCTACTGAAATAGGCTTCCCACACACCTTTTTCAGCTCAGAGATGTGGATTTATTGGCAATAAACTTTCTCCACCAGCATGTCCCTTGGCTGGAATAAAAATCAATCACCCTAACAGCTTTTTGCAGTCGTGCTTCTTATAGCAACTAAATTGTGGCTAACAACTCTGAAATGAGTTTAAACAAAAATCCCAGTTTTTTTGCCACTTGGCCCTGTTTGTGACAGAACCAATTCCTTACAGGGACCTGAATTGCAACCCCATAGTGAACTCTTGCTCCTTTGTCGGAGAAATTTGTCAGCTATTTCAAGATTAGATTTTTAGCAGCTAATCTAACTGCTGTAGGGGGTTTGTACAGTGGGGACAGGGCTGTGCTATTGGATTTGTCCAATTCATTTGACTCTAGGACTATAATTGCACTTATGTCTTACCAGGCTTTTATAGCCTGGGGCTGGCCGGCAGCAGAAAAACAAAATTGGCAGTGATACAGTAAGAGTGAAAGGGAATGAAAGGAGCACATTATTAGACTCCAAGCACTGCTCTTCTGGCAGGAAGTTTCTCGTTTAATTTACAAATAAAACTTAGATTTTAGGATGGGCACACTGTGGGGAAAACAATGGGGTTGTCAGGCTTGAGTTGCGACGTGAAAGCAGCAGCCGTGCCTACTGAAGAGAAGGAATTCTCCAATCAAACAGACAACTTCTCACTGGAGCCAGCTGGCCATGTAATGCAATTAGTACAGAATAGAGGTCAGACCATTAGGTGTGTACCATGACCAGTATCACTAGTGGCGTGCTGCCTGGCAGGCTCCATGCTCCAAAGGGGGGGGGAACTAAATAGAAACTGGTTGGCCTTTTCAACTATTGAATCACAGAGGCATATGGGCAGCCTCCTAACCTCTCGTGCCAGCAATCTCTCCAAAGCCTTGCAGAGCAATGCACAGTGTAAGTCCCCTCTGGCGCCATTGAGGGTTAAAGTAACACATTATTTTGGTAAAGCTGTAAAATGGAGCATTTGTTCTGCAACTTGAAACAAGTGCATTCTAAAGCAAAGCCTGATACTAAGGAAAGACAGCTCAGACAAGATGAATAGAGTAGGTGTTATGTATATGAACTTGCTTGAGATGTTGCTGAACTACACTTACACTCTTCCTTACTGTCTTTATTGTTCTCGTATCTGGGAGGCACATTTATCAAAGGTTGAATTTCGAATTTATGTAAATTATTCTTAAAGGGGTTGTTCACCTTTTCCTTTTAGACGTTTTCAGATTGTTGACCAGAAATAGACTTTCTTCCATTGCTTTTTATTTTGTATCATTTTTCCAAAATTTACGTTTAAAGTTGAATGTTCCTGTTTCAGTCTTGCAGCTCAGTAATTCAGGAGCCGATGCTTAACTGTTGCAATTTGATACATTGAGTTGCAACATTAGTTGATCCATTTCTCGGCAGTATCTGTGGAATATTAGCAACTATTGTATCAATTCAGCTGGCTTTAATGAAATTTAGTGATTCCGCTCAGCAGGGACAAAGATAACAAATGTATAAATTAAATGAAACAGAATCTGCGACCCCCCCCCCTTTCCAGAGCTGCTTTAGAAGGAGAAAAATGAAACTTTACACTTCAATATTAGAAAAAACTATCACAAATAGAAAATAGTAAGTAATTGCAAAAATTCTGGAGAACAATCTGAAACCAACTGAACTGAATAAAATGTTTGAAAGTGAACAACCCCTTTAACTCTAATAAATTCAAATACACTCGAAATTTGATTGGGGGGTTATTTAATTTAAAAAAATTGAATATCTAAAACTCGAACAAATATTACCAACCCGAAAACTCGAATCGAATTCGAATATAATTCGACTATACTTGAATCGAGTTTTTTCTCTTAAAAAAACTCGTATGTCAGCAAGGCTAGTAACATGTTCAAATTGGTCGCTGGACCTCTCCCATTGACTTCTACATGAACTCGGCAGGTTTTAGGTGGTGAATAGTTGAATGGAATTTTTAAAGGGCCATGGTTTATTAAAATTTTAATTGAGTTTGGATTATTCGAATTTGAGAGTTTTGACCAAAAAAAAAAAAAGAAAATTCGAATTTTCAATTAGACCTTTAATAAAAATGCCCCTAAGTGTCTGAGTGATTTTGTGCCATGGCCAGCACATTGTATTCAGAAGTCATAACTCATTCAGGATCATTTCAGTCTCAAGGTATACGCGTCCAGCAGCGACTTATCGTTGTATAGTCAATAAATCACCCTATTCAGCACAGACAACACTCCTTATACTGTGTTTGGATGTATATGCAGCACTCTACTGTGGTCAGACAGCATTTGGATTGGTGAACATCTTGTTTCTATACTGCCTGCTTTGGCTAAGGCATATTCTTTTCATAGCAAGTCCCATTTCTTACTATCATTAAGCTTGCCCTCTATAGAGATTTATGAATCTTTGCTGTCCAAGGGCTTCATCCCTACCATTTGTTTAATCAACATCACCACAAAAGATTATTTCTAACCCTATCTTAGGTGGTGCTTAAGTTGCCCTTTAAACAAGAATCCCTACATTAACAATAACATCAAAATACTACATTTGAATGTAACCGTTTATTTTAATCCATTGTTAAAAATATTTTTTTGATGTGGAATAAAATTATCTCTAATATGTTGTCTAATATGTAGTGGGGATTTAGATAAAGTATGATAAAAGTTATTGCAAGGTCCCAGTTTCATTACAGTTTTGTACAAGGTTAGCTCATCTGAGCCATCATGGCTGCTCCCACTCTAAAATCCAAACATGCAGGTAAGTATGTTTTCAGAGACAGAATCATTTGCATTTCTGTCTTTTTTTTTTATCTATTTTGTTTTTATTCTAAATGACTTTATTTTTAATTGAATTTGAAAAATAAATTGGTAAACTACTACAGGTTTAAAGCAAACCCCACTAATATGACCATCTGCAGTTATCTCAATTAATCCATTATTCAGAGCTTATTTGTGACAGAATTGTTCATTACTAAATTGAGAGCTTCCTTCTTTTCAGCTGCGTCATTTGGGGAATGATGAAGTACAAATTGTATGGTCGGAACATACCAGGAACTACAGGAAGGGTATTATACCCACTGACTTTGGAGATGTTTTAATTGTTATCTACCCTATGAAGAATCATTTGTTTTTCATAGAGATAATGAAGAAACCACAGGTGAGTTCATGGTAACCTACTGTATGTTTGTTTGCTTGCATATCAACAACATTGAAATACCAACAGTAATAGTTTAACTTAAGCAAAATGAACCATAATAAAGTGTGTAAAATTGTACTGTTCCCTGTATCTATGCTGAAATGGGTTTTCATTATTGCATATTTATAAAGCACCAACATATTCCACAGCACTGTACAATAAATGGGTGTATACAATGAACGTACAGATTACCAATAACGAATACAAGATTGCATCAGTGGCATAACTAGAGTGGGCTGGGCCCCCCTGCAAAAGAATTTTCAAAGGGTCTTGACATCCTCCGATCCCCATCCTCCCGCCCACTTCCAACCCAGCCTCCGTCCCAGTCACGCCACTACTCCCTGTTTAGACTCCACCCAGACTGCGCCCACTCCAACCCGACTTGCGTCGCCCTTCCTCATAGGTAAGAGAGTGGCTGGGGAGGAGGGGTTCCCCCCTGCAACTGCGGGGTCTGCTTCCTCTGGGTTGCATGCAACACAGTGTTACGATCGTTTTTTTACGATATAGGGAATACTTCATCTTATTACAGTTCAACTAAATGTAAAAATAAAAATTCAATTTCCTTACCACAATAGGCAAAATTTTATGCCGTCGGCAACAGGGTAATGTTGACAGCTTTGAGGGTATATTATGTCACATAATAGGTGAGACAATAAATTTTGTATATTTATTCACACATTTTTGTATGGTAATGCATGCATCTTGAAAAAGGTTGTGAACTTTATATATGTACGAGCTTTACACACACATAAAACACACACACATAAAACACACACACACAAAACATACAGACAAAGCACGTACACACACAAAACACACAAACAAAACACAAGCCCGGGTGCAAATCAGAAAAGAAATACACAATTGTAGAAAAATACTGATGCACACCAGGATTCCTTTTAAAAAAATAAATAAATAAATAACTTATTTATTGAAAAATACATATATTTTTTTTTCTTCAAAAATATACGCGTGTGTAAAGTCATTTGCATGCCCATAACAAACATTTTAGGCTAGATGCTCATAATGTGCATGTGCTCCATACAACATGGCCACCCTGCACCTTCCAGATGCCTAGCCTTTGCAGGGGCCATTTTTTTTGTTAGTTTGTTTTTTTTTTGAAAACGCAAAATATTGATTCCTCTAACTGGAGTGCAGACTCTATTAGCCCTCCCACCTGGTGGAGGAAACAATTTCGGATTGGCAGGTGCCTTTTAAAAACATGAAAATTTAAAAATCAATGTGTACAGTAAAGTTAATTCAAATGGCATTTTCTTTCATTATGCAAAAAACTCCAAAGCTTAGTGGGGGCATTAATTTTATTTGACAGTTTTGTACCTGTGGCTCGCTTAAGATTTACCAAATATTTCATTATTTTCTAAATCACAATGCAGTCCTCTCTACTCAATCCGAATTTCTTTTACAATTATTTTCTTTAAAAAACAAAATTCCATTGCTTTCATACACACAGGAAAAAAATCTGGTGGCCTTGGACAAGGAAGCAATAAGTTGAGTGATTGCCTCGAAGCTCCTTGCTGAAAATGAACATGCTGTAATATTCCTCTGAATTGCCTTTTATTTGATTAAAATAAAACAATTGGTTGAATGAGTCATTGGTCGATTTGTTCTTTGAACATCCAATCATATTTTGATTGATTAAAAAAAAATTAAGGTTATCTCTAAATATAAATGTGCAAAAACCTTTACAATGTAATAAAATTAATCCAGACATTTCCAGGGCAAGTGCGACTGACCTTTCCTTCACCAGCAACTGACCCCGGGGTGAATGAAAGAGGCTCGCACAGGGACATGGCTGTTGTTTGGCTTCAGTCACTGGTATTTAAATTGCATTCCCTAATCAAATGAAAAGGCTGTCCTCTCTATCAGGTTACAGCATCCATAACAACATTTGGCCTTTATATACATAATGTTCGCCTTTTTATTTGCTTGTAAACGAGGACACCTGGAGCAGTAATAAGGCCGGAACGGTTTAATGTTCTAGATGATTTCTTGAGCGCTTTTAGCCTCTTTTTTTCTTTGTTCAAGATTTATAGATATATATTAATACTACTATTATTATTGATTAGACTCTAGTTCCTTATTTTCCATGTTTCCCCCTTTTACATTTGATTAATTAAGCAATATAATTATCACAGACCACAAGGCAGGCTTTGCTTGACAAAGCCACAGAGGAAGACAATAGTAAGTCTGTTAACGTGAAAGCATTCCACGCGTCACAGATGTATGAGGGTATTTTAAACAATGAGATGAAAAGCTGCCTGCCATAGAGGACAAAGAATACTATGCCGACTCTATACACTACACATACCGCCAGAGACATAGTACGGGTTCCCTGGGACACCGATGCCTCGTTAGATTGCTGCTAGTCATCCGAGATTAATTCTCAGTCATTTGGTACAATAATTTACCTATTCCCCAGTGTTTAAACTGCTGCCATTGACTGTGGGCTTTATATTCAAGAGGTTTAGCTAACCTTGTCTACTTTTTAATGAATTCGACAAAATAACCATTTTTCTTAGAGATCCTTAATGAATGAGACGCATTTAATTATTGCAGTATGATCTGTTTTACTCCACTTCCATTGACTAGATGGCTCTCTCCGTCTATCTGCTGATCTGTATTAAATCACAGGTATTTGCTAATAATAGGCCGCCTTATTTGCTTGTTGCATTTTTTCTTAATGAATAAGTGATGTAAACAATATACTTGATGATATTATATGGAAGGGAATGAGTGCTTTATATTTGCATATGTCGGATCTAAAGTTTCTGAAGTGTGGATTGTACAAAGTTGCTAGAAAATTAGCACTATATATATATATATATATATATATATATATATATATATATATATATATATATATATATATATATATATATATATATATATATATATATATATATATATATATATATATATATATATATATATATATATATATATATTGTAACAAAAAAAAACGCACTCACAGGACTGAGGACGGCTAGAGTTGTAGCCGAAATGTCGGATCAATAAATCACAGCCTTTGCGGCTTTCTTTTGAAGTCCTGTGAGTGCGGTTTTTTTTGTTACAATATAATACTATTCGTTTACCAGCACCTGGGCAGTTATTTACAAGGAAGGTGTGCACCTCTTTGGACTATCTCTCTCTATATATATATATATCTATATATATATCTATATATATCTATATATATATCTATATATCTATATCTATATCTATATCTATATATATATATATATATATATATATATATATATATATATATATATATATATATAGATAGATAGATAGACAAATACAAGAGTCCTCTGCACTCAACCCATTATCAATATATTTAAGACAGAGACATTTTGTGCATACTGCTACTGAAAAATGCCTTACCCTTTAAACAAAACAGGGATTGTTTGTCCATGTATTGCAATATATTTAAGATGTCCAACTACGTCAAAGTCATCCCATATCTGGCCAATCCTTTGCTCAATTTTGATCTGATTCATTAAGAATTCTATTGCTTCATTATACATTTTACAAAGAGACTACGTTTTACCTGCAGCTTACTAGCTGCTTTCAAAGTAAAACTCCCAAACTTGGTTGCCCTTTTATGATAATAAAATAAAAGGGCAGCCAAGTTTGGGAGTTTTAAGTTGCTAGTAAGTTGCAGGTAAAATTTAGTCCCCCCCCCACACACACACATAGACTGTGTGATTTGTAGCTAAACATGTGGTACATTTCAAGGAGCCCATTTAAATGACTGGTAGCCTTGCACAATAGTGTTAAATATCTGTTCAGAGATCGACACATTAGCAATTTACGTGTTAAAATACGGATACATTTATGAATGCTAATTTGTGTCTTGTTTTTAACTTTTGTGTATCAGTTGATGAATTCTAGAAGTATGATGTTATTTAATGGTTATGTATTGAATATTATGCTGGTTAGATACATCATGGGGAATACTGCTGTTTTTCTGCCAGAGCGTATACTTAAGACATGTTCACTGTTGATTAGGCACTTTGAGAAAGGCCTGGGTTTGGGCAGAAACGTTAGTTTTTTTGCTTTACAATAAAGTGAGTTGTTTAATTTTAAGACCTGTGAGTATGGATCTTTCTAAAAGTATATATATATATATATATGTATATATATGTACATATATATATCTATTTGGAGACTACCGGCACTCACGAAAAATACAATGAACAAATGCCTGGGTGCAATCCTCAAATATGTGTATCTATGTAGTCCTTAGAAGGAGCACTCGCAGGTCTTAAGAGTGATAAAAAAAGTCTTTAATGTGGGCGCAAAAAAACGGACGTTTCGGCTGGAACACCAGCCTTTCTCAAAGTGAACCAACAATATAAATAACCAGTTAATATACAGGCTATGACAGGAGAGGGCGTGGCATGCAGAGAGTGTGTGACGTGTAACCATTTCACTGGGTGGTTAAATCACAAAATTCAATTCAACCAATCTTAAACCACTCATAAGGTGCTTAGTTCAACCATCAATACAAAACCACCAATCACAAATTTGTGAATATTATACAGATGTTAAAATGAAAACCCCAAGTGTCCAATATTCAAATTCAAAAGTATCTATGTTAGTGTACTCTGTAACCAATAATCATGTGTAAATATGAAGAAAATGTTATCGGATCAAAAGATTTACAATGTATCACCATTACCAGAAACCCAGTTAGTGTACCCACTTTGTTAACTATAATCCTATATATTAACTGGTTATTTGTATTGTTGGTTCACTTTGAGAAAGGCTGGTGTTCCAGCCGAAACTGATGGATAGAGAGAGAGAGAGATCGAGGTATATAAAATAAAGCATATATTAAAGCACAAAGCTTATATGAGGAAACTTGTAGGCCTGGCTTGGAGTATTTTTGTGCCATGCTTTGGAATGAACACACAAAAATTGCCCTTGATTATAGATAATTTCAGTTTCCAGTTATAAGGTATAGTACTAAAAATATTTTCTTTAGAATAATGGAAATTTAAGTCATGTAAAACAGATTTCGATAGCCCAGGATTCCAGTTTGTGATGCTACATAAATTATGTGGGACATAATATAACATTTCCATGACATTTAAATTATTCCAAAATAGGCTTAGCCATGCTATGAATTATATTTACTAGATGTTTTATCCATTTGTGTTTGAGTAAGCGCTGGTCAGCCAGGGGTTGATAAGCACATACAATACCACAAAAAAAAAAAAAAGGAACAGATGGTGCAAATCTGGTGTCAAGCCTGGCCGTTTTCTCCCTGGAGGACCTAAGTGAGCCTATCCAAGTCTTGCAATAGAGGCAGCACTTTGTCGCTTCTCAATCTGCCATGCTGTGTTCTTCAGGACAACAGACAATTGTGATTGAATCGATCGATGCTCTGACTTTCATGCACTCCTTTTTTTTTTTTTGGAACCGCTGTCCATTTACTCTTGCTTTTTGCTGAAGGCAAGTGTGGACTTGATCAGCATCTTTAAATCTCTCTTTGTGCTGGGGGGTTTATTACTTTTAATGACTGAATACCGATGGTACCAGCCATAAAAAAACGTTCTGTACACAAATTGCGAAATTGTTTAGCATGCACGACTGCATTTTAGCATTTACTGTAAAACATTAAGTCAAGTCCTTGATTATAAAAAGCAGCAGTTAATATCAGCAAATATTTATGGATAGATATCATACAGCACTGTAGAAAGAGGAAAATATAGAAGACAGTATATAATGACATCCTGCAACCAGAGACAATGTAGCCCTTATATATAGACTTTTACTTATGCAGATATGGGCTACACATAATACATAAATGAATATTAATTTGTTACTTTGACATTCATGATGCACAAAGCAATGACTTAAAAAAGCTGTCTGCCAAATTTCAGTTTCCACAAGGTTCCTTCAGGTAATAGGCCACATTAAAGTTCAGAGTCAGTCAGTAGAACTGGATTTATAAATCTGCAGTGTCAGATTATAATGCATCCCCAGTCTTTTAGTTGGTGACAAAAGGCAACAAGTTCCACATGTGCGGCAGAGCCAGAGTAAAGTACAGAGAGGACCATAGTCAATAGTTGTTTGTGGTGCACAGAGGTAGATTTGGTGGAATATTTCGCAATGGACATGCTATTGCTCATACATTGTGCCGGAAAGTAAAAAAAATATGGAAATTAGCTTTAATAATAGGTATGGCAAGCCAATGTAGGGACTGACACGAATCAAATGTAGAGTTAATGAAATATAGTCAGGCAACAGTGTTAGGGATTGGTGTCTGTGTGTGTGTGTATGTATGAGATGCGGCATATAGATTGTAAGCTCTGCTTGGGTAGGGACTGCATAATATGTTGGCATTATATAAATGAGCCTTGTATTTATCTACTAATGGAGCCTTTGAAGCACTTATTATGCAGTTGTGGTGTGCTACAGTGTACTTTGAACCTTGGATGTTGTCTGACCTATGGAAGGTGGTCTTTTCACTCTCTAGCACCCTACCTACCAAAGGTTTACCGACAGGTAGAGAGAACTTAGTTGAGTAACTTGATAAAGGTCTGGTCAAACCCAAAATGTTGCTCAAATAAATTATATTTTCACTGCATCGGAGTGCTGCTGAAATATGTTTTGGAGAACTTAATTGAGTGGCATTACATGAATGAAGAATGATGGTGTCTGAATACGTGGAACAAAAGAAAGTCATCATATATGATCCAAACCTGGCAGCCTTGGAATTCACTGGCTAAACTAACTGTCAATGAATCTTTTTTTACTAAAGTGATCTTTACAAACTACAGTTATGGGATGCTTTATCCAGAAACCCATTATCCAGAAAGCTCCGAATTACAGAATGGCCATCCCCCATGGACTCCCTTTTATCAGAAGAATTCAAATTTTATAAAAAGATTTCCTTTTTCTCTGTAGTAATAAAACAGTTCATTGTACTTGATCCAAACTAAGATATAATTACAGTAATCTTTATTATAAGCAAAACTAGCCTGTTGGGTTTATTAAATGTTATTACATGATTTTCTAGTAGACTTAAGGTATGAACACCAAATTACGGAAAGATCCGTTATCTGGAAATGTCCAGGTCCTGACCATTCTGGATAACTGATCCTATACCTGTATATGTTGTACTTTTATTGATTTAGTAAGTTAGCTACTTCACACTTGCTGTGTGTTACATGTAGTCCTGGCTATGTATCCTAGGCATTCGATGCCATGCATGCTGCTTTTCTTTCTGCTTTAAAACTATGTGAGATGTAGTATTTGGATATTGGGGCAAGGAAAGAATTGCTGCGCTTGCCAATATAACTGTGTTTTTCTATTCTCCATGTGCATTTAGCCAATGGAAATATACATTTATTTATGAAGCTTCGACTGCCTCATCTTGCAAATTTGGGTGCTCATTGATTTTCCCCAATACAGTATAACACTGTAACATAATAGTGCTGCATTTACACGGGGGCATATTTATCAAAATCCGAATTTATCGGAGTATTTTACTAAAAAAAGTCAAATCAAACTAAAATCCACAATTGGACCTTATTCATTATTGAAAAAGCAGAATTTAATCCGATCGGGAACAAACACGATAAAATCAAGAGAAAATCTGGTTTGTTTGAGTTTTTCCCCAAATCGCTCAGATTTTTTTCAGGTTTTTCCCCCGAAAGCCAGAATTTTTAGGATTTTTGCCTGAAAAGTCCAAAATAGTCGGGTTTTCAGGCTAATTCCAGCACAGACCACAGAAATGTCAAAATAAGATAGGGACCTCTCAAATGGACTTATATACAACCTCGGTAGGTCTGAGATGCCGGATTTTCGGGTTCGAACATTTGCCGTCTTCCGGGTATAATGAATCTCAAGTTTTTTTTCCACTAAAAATTCGGATTTTATATATATTTTGGCATTCAGACTTTAAAAAATAACCCCCTTAATCTCTCTTTTTAAAGCTTTGGGCACAGAGCTGTATCCATCTGACCAATGACGAGCATGTTAGAGGGGCTCCTAGATCCCTCTCTCTGCCCAAGCTTATATCAGCAGAGTCAGCGCTTGATCTATGGGACATGATGTCGTTTGTTCACCTCGAAAATTAGTGCATCCGTCTTAATTTTGTATTTGTTCTGTAGCATCTACTTTAGTAGATATAAGGTTACTACAGTCGAATTTACATTAGCAACCAAACACAGTGATTTGCACAAGAGACTGGAAGATAAATAGTAGAGTGCCAGTATAGATAGGCAATAAAAAATTGTATCCTCCCAGAGCAATTATTTTTTTGCTGCACAGGTCTTTGACCCCAATTTGGTAGCTGAAAATAAGAAGAATAGGATTGCAAATAATTTAAAAACAAAAGTAAAATTATGACCAATTGAAAAGCTGCTAATAGGACTTTCTATAGCACATTAAAAGTTAAATTACTCATGCTGGTGAGTAACATGGGAACAAAATAACAGTGGGAATAGACCCCAAAGAGTCTGCGTTTGTAAACTTTATAGGAAAGGAGTCATTGGGCTCTAGCCTTCATTTTCTCTCTTTTTTTTAAAATCTTTTTTGTTATATAATAATCTTTTTGTGTGTGTGTTTTTTTTAGGTGCCGTTTTTTGGTCCACTTTTCGATGGTGCAATTGTAACAGAGAAGCTCCTGCCTACACTTGTTTGTGCTACCTGTATCAATGCCAGCAGAGCTGTCAAGTCCCGTTTACCTCTCTACCAGAGCTTGTATCCTTTTTTCGTTGTGTAGTCTTTTAGCTAGGATTCCATCATCAGACAAAATGGATTCTAACTGGTAAGTTTTCTTTGTTGGGGGGGGGGGGTTATGTGTGTGTGTGTTATGGAAAGTCTAATGTACCTGCTACTTTAATTTCTCAACATGCTCTCCTTATCAGGAGGGATTGTTTTGTTTTTTGTTGTAACTGTTGAAAATACATTTGCAGTGCTAAAGTCTATTTTCCCTGTAGCAGTGAATGTTATTGGGTCAGCCTCAAAGCTTGCACCCTCAGGGCCCATATTCAAGAAGCTTTCTGAATAACTGCAGTATGTGTATAAGTATATTAATCAAAAGCAGCAATCACTCAAAAGTAAACGAGCAACATATCTGTGCTTGTATATCTGTCAAAATTTTTTTACATTAATGTTTCTGATATATGCGGGAATTTAATTCAAAACATTCAGTGATTTTGAAATCAAAGGATTAAAGGGCATGTTGTAACACTGTGCTGAACTTCTTGCTACCCCCCCTTAAGGCACAGATTCTTAACCTAGGGGTAAGGACTCAAAAAAGGGGTTCCCGTTCTGTTTTGAGTGGCTCCCAATGACCACCTTTAATAATACATAGTTTCTTTCTGCCAATATTAATTAAAATGATAATTGTAACAGCTTTGTTTTGGGTCCTTTGGGGAAAAAAGTTAAGATGCATTGCATTAAGGGGCCATTAGCACACCCATAGATTCTCTTTTGTGTAAAGGGACATTGTTGAACTGTCCTGGACTAGAATTATAAATTAGAATTCATAATTTGCCTCTTTTTAAAAAAACATTAATGTAGTGCAAAGGCTCTGTTCTTATGATATGTTATGTAGGTAGGTTTTTACTGCTCTCTGATTTCAAAAAGGGAAATGAATATATTATATGTATATTCGGTAGAATTAAAATATGAGTAGTTGAATATATACACACATTGTGTAGGGAGCTTGTCGCCTCTACATTTGGCAAACTTTTCTAAGAGAGTGCTTCTGTTCAGAAGTAGCAGATAATTAAAACAATAACTGTATGCTTAATTTGTAAAGCAAATGTATTTAGGAAGGGTAAATATGGTGCATTCTCTATAGATATATGGTCCTTCCCCTAAAGTGCAGCCTCACACATGGCCAACTTTATTATTTAGAACATAAATGTATACTTTATACTGTATAGTGGGCCAAGGATTAGGGATGCACCGAATGCACTATTCTGGATTCTGCCGAATCCTGAACCGAATCCAAATCCTAATTTGCATATGCCAATTAGGGGTGGGAAGGAGAAAACATTTTTTATTTCTTTGTTTTGTGACAAAAAGTCACGCAATTTCCCTCCCATACCTAATTTGCATTTGCAAATTAGGATTCGGATTTGGTTCGGCTAGGCAGAAGGATTCGGTCGAATCCTGCTGAAAAAGGCTGAATCCTGGCCGAATCCCGAACCGGATTCTAGGTTCGGTGCATCCCATTCCCTACTAAGGATATAATCTATTAGGGGATGGCCTCAAACTTTTATTTCAGTCTTTAGAGGCCAAAAGTAGCTTGAGAGCCATTGAAATCCTTTGGAATGTCATAACAAAGCTCAAGGAATCTTAATTACCATAGACTTTCTGATGTGTCAAAATCCCTTTAAAAGAAGCTAGAACCTGACAGGGCTATGGCAAGATGTCACTGACTGCATAGGTAGTTGAATGTGACCATAAATGGAACATAGTTGGCAAAAATGCTTAGGATTTTTTCCTATGCTGTGCAGAAATAGGGCATATGTCTGTGATAAGATTTGTAACCACTTGTTCTAAGCCCAATTTTCCAGGAACGGTTGGATATATATTGACCATTTAATTAGCATATAAATGTGGTAGGAAAACTTTCTTAGCTTTCTGGCTTTCATTAAATGCTGCATGGCTCTGGTTTAGATGTCATACTTCTCTTCATTTATCATTGATTTAGCGCAGTGAATGTGCAAATCAGGTTTGAAAACAAAGGCTGTGACCTTATTACTGAGCAATGTTCTTTCGCTTAAATCATTTCACTGCTTTCCATTGCCGACGTTTGTCTTTAGAAGGCTCTACAAAGGTGGACAGGCGAGTTTACCAGGTGATTGTGATGGCTTGTTTCTGGTTGCATGGGGGAAAGGGTGCCTCTGAATCTGATCTGTCTCCGTGAGGACAGTAGATGCTCAGCAGCTGTTTTCAAGTAAAGACAGCTGAAGTCACTTGTTGGAGCGTCTGCAAACTCTGGCTACAGCTGCACTTGTCAGAAGCTTTAGGGAAGTGTAATCAGCCGCAGAGATTAATTTGCATCTCAATTAGAAAAGAGTCAGGAGGAAGCACTGAAGTCTGTTGCTGGAAGGTTAGAGAAGAAATCTCTTCATGCACAAAAGGCCCCAATATTTAATTCTTCAGCTGAGTGGAAGACAATGTATGAGATTTTATTTCCATGGGGACTAGGGACCTACTGAGCCATTGAAAAATCTTAACAGTTTGCACCGTAATGATTTGATCACCACAAATTCTTCTCTCTTGATTCATTTGGGACAAATAAAACTTTCTGAAAGTTATTTTTTTATAGTGTCCATGTGTCTTCCAGGCCTGATTTTCTTAAAATGTTTAAATCTGATTTTATTATGTGAAATGTTTTCCCTGGATACTGCAATTGTAAGTATGCTTCTGGTTATGTTTTGACAATACAGGTATGGGATCTGTTATCCAGGAAACCGTTACCTAGAAAGCTCTGAATTACAGGATGGCAGTGTCGCATAGATTCCATTTTGATCAAATAATTCAGATTTTTTTAAACTGATTTCTTTTTCTCTGTAATAATAAGCGTATCTTGTACTTGATCCAAACTAAGATATAATTATTCCTTATTAGAGATAAAACAATCCTATTGGGTTTATTTAATATTTCAATTATTTTTTAAGTAGACTAAGGGGTTTATGTATGAAAATCCGACTTTATGATTTTTTAAATAAAAAGTCGACCAAACTAGAATCCACAATTTGACCTTGTCTAGTATTAAAAAAATAAAAAAGGTTGATTTAATCAGTTGGGTAAAAACTTGATTAAATCGAGCAAAAACCTGGATCGTACAATTTTTTCAGCCTTTCTCCGGAAAAGCCCAAATATTTCAGATTTTTGCCTGAAAAGCATTGAAAAGGTTGGACTTTTGTGTAAACTCCAGCGAGATACCACAGAAACTTGAAAATAGGATAGGGGCATAAGCCATACCTTATACACAACATCAGCAGGTCTGAGATGGTGGATTTTCAGATTGGGGCTTTTTGCTGCACCAGGCTTTAATTAATCACGAAAAAAAGTTTTAAAAAAAACCCGAAAAAATCCGAGTTTTGCCCCAAAAAGCCTGACGAGTTTAGTAAACAATGCCCTAAATGTGTGGAGAGCTAAATTATGGAAATATCCCTTATCCAGAAACCCCCAGGTCCCTAGCATTCTGGGTAATAGATCCCATACCTATATCAGAAGCAGAATTAAAATCAGGCAACAAGAAATATAGTTAAGAAATGTGTTTATATATGTGCACACCAGTCTTTGTGATTGCTGGAATCCAGACCAAGTGAAAGCCAAGCATCCAGCCCAAGTTCAAGTGTGAATGTGTGTGTGTCCATTGCTGTGAAGGAATGAGAAGTGCAACTGTTCAGAAGAGATATACAGTATACTACAGCAGAGCTTCTAAAACCTTTTTCTTAGGGGACCCAAATTAATTTAAAAATCAGCTTTGCCACCCAAAAATTTCTTTAGATGCAGTTGTGCAATTGCTGTAATGATTTTTTGTTTGTACGTCAAAATATATTTTATTCAGGGGTATCGTCTGAATGTATGTTATGGTTATGTTTGAATTCTGCGATGAAGAGTTTCCAGATGATTGTGTGTTTAGACTAATGCAAGGCAGTTAATGGCAGCTAAAAAATGCTGTCCGGAGTACAAAATAAGGTCTTGGCTTAAAGTGCAAACACTGTTTTTAATTTATTATGGTACAGGTATGTGATTCATTATACTGAAACCTGTTATCCAGAAAGCTCCAAATTACGTATGGGTCCTCTCCCATAGACTCCATTTTATCCAAATAATCCTAAAGTTGTAAACGATTTCCTTTTTCTTAGGGATGCCCGAATCCACTATTTGGGATTCGGCCAAATCCCCGAATCCATGGTGAAACATTCGGCAGAATCCTAATTTGCATATACAAATTAGGGGCAGGAAAGGAAAAAGTGGAAAAAATTCTTCTTCTGTGACGAAAAGTCATGTGATTTCCCTTCCTGCCCCTAATTTACATGTGCAAATTAGGATTCGGTTCAGACAGGCACAAGGATTCTGTCTAATCCGAATCCTGGATTTGGTGCATCCCTACTTTTTCTCTATAATAATAAAACAGTACCTCCTACTTGATCCCAACTAAAATATAATTAATCCTTTTTGGAAGTAAAAGCAGCCTATTTGGTTTATTTAATGTTTACATGATTTTCTAGTTAAGAGTTAAGGTATGAGGATAGCAATAACAGCAAAATATGTTATCTGGAAAAGCCAGGTCCCAAGCATTCTAGATAACAAGTCCCATACCTATATACGTTTTCGAACATAGTATTGTAAAGCATAAAATATGAGGCGTTAAAGGGGTTGTTCACCTTCAAACACCTAGATGTTTTCAGATTGTTCACCCCAAATAACGACTTTTACCGATTACTTTCTATTTTCTATGTGTGACCGGTTTCCTAATATTCAAGTGTAAAGTGTCACGTTTCACCAATGACTTCCCAAAAGGGTGGCGGGGTGAGCAGGCGCAGCGTCTATAAAAGCACTGCAACGGGTCCCGCTGGTATCGGGCTGGCCCGCACATCACTACTGAACTGTCAGACTCAAACACCAGAGACGGGGACATCCAATTTAAAACTTAGATTTTGAAAAAATGATAAAAAATAAATAATGGAAAGTATTTGAAAAAAGTCTTTTTTCTATTTCTGGGGAACAATCTGAAAACAAATGAACTGAAAAAAGTGTTTGGAAGGTGAACAATCCCTTCAAGATTTTTTTCACATAGGGTGTATGTAAATTTCATAAAGTAAGTATATGTTATTGTTTCTGTATTGTCATTCAGTCCTGAATGACAATAATGCTTTAATGAAAAATATTGCACAGACTCTGTTCAGAACATAACTCAAATAGAAGGCCATTTACTGTAAATTTCATCCCACCCAATATTGCATTTATTTTTACTTTTTACATGAAGCAGATTTATTTCCAGTTTCTACATATTCCCAGTTTTATGGTTGGTAGGATCTTAGCAGAGTGCATATGCTGAGGTTTGACTGACACTTAATGAAGGGTAAGCAGCGTTATTATAGTAATTATCTAATTTTGCGTGTAAACATAAAAGGTCACTGTGATACAAGGGCTTTTTTTCTGTGTTGGTAGCTGAAATATTCAACTATGCAGTGGTGTGTTTTATGCCTTGATATTGTTTTATGTTTTAACACAGTGCATAGCACGACTGTGATTCTAAGAGAATATAAATGTGTACTATAAATTACAGATGTTAGAGAATTCACATAAAATAAAACCAGGGATATCTTACCTAGAAACATAAAAACAACTGGAACGTTTCCTTCAACCCCATCTTGACCATTTGAGCTTAGAGACAAGTTATAGTACAGTGAGCCAGTGACTCGCATAGACTGTAAGAGGGTAAGCCAAAATCTCTACTATCTTCCCACTGCAAAATTATCTGCATTATTTCCATTGAAGTGATTAACTCTTATTAGATAAATCATGATTACAGCCATTTTTGACTGTGTTTGCCTTTAATGTTAAAACTGGCATTTTTATAGTCAAAGAGCAAAGACCCCATTTGAAATAAATCCCTCTATAGTATTTCACACTTGTGCTTATACATTGCCACTTTATACTTTTTAATGACTGAATAAAATCATGAAAAATAACTTTAATATCTCTAGTTAGCATTTTCAATGCGTCAAAACATTCTAAAAAACTCGTTGAAAAATTTTTTTTGCCATAGACAAAATTGACTTTTACGTGAACTCAACGGCTTTTAGATGCTGATGTTTTACATTTGAAATTTTCGCACTTAATAAATATCGTACTTTAGAGTTTTTGAAAGCATTATGCAAATTCAAAAGTTTTAGCATAAAAAAAGGGGAATCCCATCAAAAATTCAAACATTGATAACTCCTTTAATGTAAGTATAGTATATGGGGGTTATTTACTAAGCCCCGAATGCAAAAAATCATGAAAAGTTTGTGATTTTTTTATTTTTTTATTATATCGATCTTTTTTTTTAAAAAAAAAACAAAACCCTGATGCTGGAAAAGTCTGAATCTGAAATCCCGGCATCTCAGACCTGTCGAGGTTGCATATTAGTCAATGGGAGAAGTGCCAATGATTTTATTGATGTGAGCTGGGTCACGTGCCAAACCCCTAAGTTTTATGAGGTTTCGGGTGAAAACTCAGAAAAAAATCGTGAAAATCTGGTGAAACCTCCGGAAAAATCGTGAAAATCAGAGTTTTTTTTTACCACAAAGCTAATTTTCGGGAAAATGTAATAATATATAAGCATTAAAAATCCGATCGGCTTAGATTAGAGTTTGTAGCAGACAATATTGATATAAGTTCGGACCTTGATAAATAACCCCTGATATGTTTGTTTCGAGTATAAACTGTGTTTGTAATATAAATGCATATGGGTCGAGAGGCGTTATATCTATGAATAGATTTCGCAGTGTTTTAAAAAGGACATTTGAGTTATTATGTAGCATGGACTAAAATATGGCATATTTGGTATTAAATCGTATACAGCCGTTAATATTAAATGTTCATTAATGGAGAACCTCTTTTGACCTCACTAGTAAAGAGGAACCTTTTGATGTTGGTTTTCTGAAAAGCTTTATTTTTTTTCCCCCTATGCTCCTGCCATTTCTCATTTGTAATAGTGACTGAAGTGTTATTTGGAAGCGATTATGATACCCTTGAAGGGAGCCTGACACTGCAGTGGCAATTTATTTGCCGTGGCACCTGACAGCTCTCTCCTGTGACGTGATCATCTCTGATTGACAGGTTTGTCGCCGCTCGGCCTTTGTTACCTCGTTCAGATGGAAGCACAAGATTTAACTTGCCATCTCGAACCATTTCTGTCACTTATTGTAAGCGGTTATCTCCAGACAGGCTGGAGTTTTGAGGCCGAAGCACTTGCCCGAGTAACACCAATCTCTGTTGTGTCCTGATGAACACCACGGTAACTATAATAGGTGGGATGAAGAAGCCTTGACCTTCATTTTGAAGTGCAGTTTCCCCGCTGCTGCAGATCGATCGTTAAGCTGTCTGCCTCTGCTGCTTACCTTCCGCTCTCACAGTGAGAACCTTCTGCAGGCATCAATTGGTGGCACTAATCTGTCCTAGCCTGTAATAGCTCATGCGAGGCAAAGCTTTTAGGTGGCATTACATGGGATTGTGGAAAAAGTACTTTTGCTCTTGCCTGTAGCGCACTTTACGAACTTGCACAGAAATTTGCTAAATTCCGTTTCTTGCACGTAGCATCTTAACAGCCCTGTCTTGATTCTTGTTCGTGCTCTCTGATTGCTCTTTTGTTTAGATCTGGCACGTTTGTCCAGAATGGTTGAAAGATATATTAACTCACAGATCCATGTCATCTGCAGGTATATGTGTGTTTATTTACTTAATTTAATAAAGACATTCTTTTTAAAAATTCCTCTTAACCATCCATGTACTGCTTTTGTTGTTGATAGCAGAGCAACACCTGGTTCCATGGCAATCATCTACATATGAACATGCAAACAGATGGGTGTGTGGCTGGTCACCTACTAAACATTCATATAATCATATAAAGGACCTAGAGGAGCACTCCCTTTACTTACCTCGGTACTGGTGAGAATATTAGATAATGTAACATAGCACTACACTCACAGCAAACTTGTGAAAAATTAAAAATTAAGTATTTGTTTTAAAAAGCCCATAGTTTTGACCACTAGCCGTGTTCTTTCTCAAGGACAGCATTACATATATATATAGATATATAGATAGAGATAGATAGACTTTCTTGAGAAAGGCTACAGTGCTAGTTGAAACGTTAGTTCTTATTTTTGACTAATAAACACCGTTATTTCTTTGTAAGACCTATGAGTGCGAGCCTCCTTCTAGTATATACTTATCTTTTTGGGCTTTATTTGCACCCAGGCAACTGGTAGTTTTTCTAATTGTGTTTCTCATTGTACCATATTAAATAAAGTCCATCCTCAACTTCGTGTCCAGAACACTTGCACTTGGCAAATCCAGATGGTAGCAATTTTTACAGGTAGAATGGTAGTTAAGCAGCATCTCTGGGGCAGCAAAAAAATCAGCACTCTATTTTTGACAATTATTATAAGACATGCATAAATGGTGCAATTTTTTTTAAAATCTAGTGAATGGAAATGTTAGTACACTTTATTTTTTTTACATACATTTTCTTTACTAAGAGAATATGGGTGAAAATGCATCTGTTGGCATAAATTCAGGGGCGTAACTATAGAGGAAGCAGACCCTGTGGCTGCAGGGGGGCCTAGGAGGCATAGGGTGCCCCATGAGGCCCAAATAATGAGCAATTTCAACATTTATTGGAAAACAAGGGCAATCTCTGGATATGTTGGCAGCTCTAAAATTAATTTGCAGTGGGGCCCAGTAACATCAAGTTACGCCACTACATAAATTGTGTATATTTTACACTGCTGTTACATTTATTTCATTATAATATTATATTATACTTAACCTGAATGCAATTTCTAATTGCCTAGTTGAGGCAAGTGTAAGAATTAACCTGTAGGCTTTCCAAGCACTAGTACCATGACAAGGAACCTAAATAATTTGTTTTATTTATATGTGATTTTATATTCCATCTAACTATTTGCACAGCCACTGGTTAATCTCACACATTGTTTTGAAACCTCTTTGATCAATCTGCTAGAAATGAACACATTTTAATAGATCCGCTGCATGCTCTCATCTCCGTATATATTTAAGGACATGAATACATTTTTGCTTCAAAAGTATGAAGTGATCTTCCTGGCCGTGAAGGGGTTAACAAAGCAGTCGGCATCTCAAAGACTCTCCTCTTCATTTTCTTTCCACTTATATGTGTTGGATTAAGGCACGAGACAGCCACCCCTCAGTAGGGCATAATACACGTATCACTGAGCATTTTCATGAGCCATAGCTTTTAGGAATATTAAACAGGTCACATTATTCGCATTTCAGCTGTAATTTTCATTGTACAGACACAAAGAACATAAATAATTCTGTTTGCAATATTTGTCCATTGTTTAGAATTTCAATTGTTGTTCTCAAAGTTCACTAGTTCCAGTTTTAGTACAATTTAATACAGTTAAACCCCCCCATGTTACATTTTTTGGGAGGGGGGGTAGAAAAATATGTTAAATGCAGGAAAATGTGAAATCGGTGATATATATCTAACATAAGTAATTGAAAAAAATATATAGTCACAGTGAAATATATTTTCACCACAAAAAAATTAGAAAAAATTAAAATCAGGGGATGAAAAATTGAGGTTTCACAATTGATCAATATGATTTTGATGGTGAAAAGAATTAATTTTCTAATTCATTTAAACCCCAGTTATATTTTATGGATACCTTTACTTCACAGTGATGTAAGCATTGTGCATATATACATTTTAGTAGCAGAGCACAGTTGAGAATGGTTCAGCCGTCTGTATATTGTAGTGTGTCTTATTAACATTCAGGTTCTGTATTGCCCCTGCTTCTTGCTAGCTTACCAGCTGTTCCTGCTGCTAGTTACAATGTCTGGTGTGTTCAGATCACTGGGTTCCTGCACTCACCACTGAGAAGAGACAGCCTTTCCATTGGGGATACCCACGTGTCTGCCTGTCAGCAAAGGCACCGAATAAAGTAATAGGGCCTCGCATGGCATATGGTGTCTGGATTCATACAAGATGCAAAACTATTCTGCCTCTAATGCACAATGACTCATAGCATTGCTAATTTTTCCAAACAAAAGCCTGCTTCCACACCCACACTTTTAACCCTCGGGGCTGTGAAGACTTAAAAATCTTTAGGCATGGTTAAACAAAAAACATTTTTAAAAGCTCTCAATGTGAAATATAACATGACATTTAAATTCCATTTGATTTTGGTTATTATGCCTATATTTTAATTTGTACATTAATTCATTCTAATGTTGGAGCCATATCATCTTCCAAACCCATACTACATATACATAGAAAACAGCAGAGAAGGTCCACAAAATAGGACCTCCACAAGTTATTAGCCCCTTGGCCATCTCTTAATGGCACTACTTAAAGGAGAAGGAAAGCTCCAAGACAGTTTATTGCCAACAGATTAGCCACAATAGTGCAAGCTAGAACACTATATTTATTGTGCAGAATGCTTTACCATACCTGCGTAAACGGCTCTAGACACTGTCTCTGTTTGTTTAGGATAGAAGCTGCCATATAAGATTGGTGTGACATCACTTCCTGCCTGAGTCTCTCCCTGCTCACTTACAGCTCTGAGCTCAGATTACAGCAGGGATGGGGAGTGAGGAGCAAACTGAGCATGCTCAAGCCCTGCCCTGGAGGTTTATGCTGAAAACATTAAGTCTGATACAGAAGCCCATGTGTACACAATAAAAGGAAATAAATGTGATGTTTCTTTTGACAGAGGACTCAGAGTAACATTACTTTGAGGATTTACTGGTGTATTTATATAGACCTTTCTGATAAAGCTTACTTAATTTTAGCCTTTCCTTTTCCTTTAAGAATTTGAATGACATAATTATTTTGGCCCTTGGTTATATTCTGGCCCTTGAACTTGATGTATAGTGGATATATGACCAAATACACCAGAAAGTACTGATGCAGAACTTAATAGAGTGCAAAATGATTTGTCACATGACACGATAATAAGAACAAATAATGTACCTGCTACTTAAACAATAAGAATACAGGTGTGGGAATCCGTTATCTAGAAAACTGTTACCCAGAAAGTTCCGAATTACGAGAAGGCCATCTCCCATGAACTTAATTTCAATACAATTTAAATTTTTAAAAATAGTTTCCTTTTTCTCTGTAATAATACAACAGTACCTTGTACTTGATGCCAACTAAAGGTTGGCCATACATGGGCCGATAAAAGCTGCTAACAGAGCGAGTCGGCAGCTTATTGGCCCATGTATGGGGCCCTCCGACGGGCTTTTCCAATCGATATCTGGCCGACAGTCAAGTTAAGTTGAGGTGGCCATACACCTGTAGATGCACAGATAATATTGTACAAAACAAATTTCCGTACAATATTCAGTGCGTGTATGGTGGGAAAAGAGCCAATCGATATCGGCAGAAGACTTGGAAATTGGTCGGCTCATCGATCAGGCTGGACAGAAAATTTTGACCGGGGTCCTTTGAAGGCACCCAAAAATCGGCAATTGTTAGTGCTGAATCATCAGATACAGGTAGTATTCTATGTATTCTAACTTGGTTACTCTAAAATGCATTACATATTCTGTACTTCACTTACCACATTTTAAGATGGCATTGCAACCATTCATCTTATTCTCTGGAATTATCTCTGCATCTTTAGATAATTATTAAGCCTGAATTTCCACGGTCTCCTTCTTATAATAAAATAATGCTTATTTAATAAGCAGAGATGCAACTGAAGAATTGTGACAAATGACCTTTTAGGGTTTTAGAATTTTTTTTGCCTTTTTTCATTTTAAGTGATTATACAAATTTTAAGACCAGACTTTTCCTCTCTTCACAATGCAACATGAACAAAGCCTGACTGACAAAGAAATAAGGTTAAGAGCCTTTTAGTTCACAAAGAGCAGAGGTCTAATTAATGCTGCAGGGGAAAAACATCATACGTTTTTTAGTTTGAAATAGTCTTTTAGTCTTATTAACTCCATTTTCCAGATAGCTTAAGGAAAAAAATCTCTAAGTACCTGGCATTCTTTATCTTTTTATTTCAACTCAGATGAAAAAGAGCCCTTAGTGTCTCATTTTCAATAAGGTATTTTATTAGTGACAAAAAGATTTCTGTTCCGTTAATTTCTTTAGCCACTTGTGTCCAGACTGCATCTTTTTAGTTTTACTATATCCCTGTTACAGACAGGCACTAAGATTTCAATTTTGAAAAGACTGTCCTTATGTAATATGGCAAAGAGTTTAAAGAGACATCTTAATTAAGTTTAGAAAGAAAAACATAATGTTAAATTATTGAAGTGTGGATTTTGCCAGAATATTAAATGGACTTTCTCTAAAACAGTATTAATTGTACGCATGTGAAAGAATAGGCTTGTTAATCTTTGTTAATATTATCTACGTACTTTTCTGTTACACCACATTTCCCCCTTTTTCTGTACCACTTTTTGCCTGAATCACTTTTCAGCTTTACTGCCTACATCCAGCTCTCTACTGTTCCCTTATCTTTTGTTCCAAATGTCATGCTCTTTACTATACCACCTGATGCCAAAAGCATTATTCTTCCTCTATATCCTCTGGCTTGTTTGCTTTTTCTTTGGCCTACTTGTCTCCTATTGCTTCTCCATTTATTATTTCTTTTCTACTTTGAATTTGCTGTCAGTGTTTTGAACACACCCTATTCTTTCCCCATACTGTATTCCTTGCCTCTGCAACAGGACTGTCCAACTGGAGGCCCATAGGCCAGTGTAGCTCTACAAGTGATATTTATGGTCCCAGTCTTCTCAGTGGGTTTATAGACCTTGTTATATGATAATATCATTTTAACATAATCCAGCCCTCAAATGTGGTATGGCAAACAATTCTGCCCACTAAATAAAAAATGTTCTTGTTCATATGACCAAAAGTCACGTTATTTTAAAGTATCTGCCAGGATTCGGTTCTGTCAGGAGCTTGAATTTAGCTGAATCCCGCTTTTTACAAAAGGCTCGGATTTGGTCCATCCCTATAATGAATACACATTAGGAGAGAGGGATTTTCTGTTTTGGTCTGGTGTCATGAATAGGTGTTTTTTTTTTTTTTTAGAAATATTCTGTAGGAAAAATTGGCATGATTATAATTGGATATCTGAAGTATCTTGTACTTGACCAAGTATATATTTAATTAATCCTTATTGGAAGCAAAACCAGCCTGTTGGGTTTACTTAGGGGCCGATTCACTAAGCTCGAGTGAAGGATTCGAATGAAAAAAATTCGAATTTCGAAGTATTTTTTTGGTACTTCGACCATCGAATTGGTTAAATTCGTTCGAATACGAACGAAATCTAACGAATCGAACGAAAAATCGTTCGACTATTCGACCATTCGATAGTCGAAGTACTTTCCCTTTAAAAAAAACTTCGACCCCCTACTTCGGCAGGTAAAACCTACCGAAGTCAATGTTAGCCTATGGGGAAGGTCCCCATAGGTTTGCTAACCTTTTTTTGATCGAAGGATTTTCCTTCGATCGTTGGATTAAAATCCTTCGAATCGTTCGATTCGAAGGATATAATCGTTCGATCGAACGAAAAATCCTTCGATCGATCGAACGAACGTTTAGCGCTAAATCCTTCGACTTCGATATTCGAAGTCGAAGGATTTCAATTCGAGGGTCGAATTTCGAAGTTTACATGATTTTCTAGTAAACTTAAAGGAAAAACAAACCCTTAATAAAAAAAACCCTACCCTACATAGACCCCCCCAGCATAGCTGCGCCATCTTCTTCTCTTTAGTAATCTTTGGAATGAGGCCGGCGATGCGGCGCATACGCAGTTGGAACGATTTTCTGCTTCGCGACAACTGCGCATGCTCCGAAACTCACGAAAATTGTCGAACCGCCGGTCTCATTCCGAAGATTACCAAAGCGGCTGAATATGTCGCCCGTGAACTCCGCTGGACAGAATCTCCACGGAGGGGTAAGTAAAGAGTTAGGGGCATTTGTCGGGGGGGGGCAACTATGCTTTGTAGGGTTGGGGTAGGGTTTTTTTTATTAAGGGTTTGTTTCTCCTTTAAGGTATGAAGATCCAATTTACAGAAAGATCCCATATCTGGAAAGCCCAAGGTCCAGATAACTGGTCCTGTGTCTGTATCAGGTACCAATATCTGGCTGATTTGGTCAAATTTGTACCAGAAAGAGAGCCGGGAGTTCCCATACATTGGCAGGTTAGGGGCATAATTGATAAATTAAATGAGCCTGTGTATGTCAAGCTTTACACTGCTATACTAACACATAGAAACATGTAAGCAAAATGTTTCCCAATTGTATCGTAAATGGCACACATAATGTTTTGTTCATTATAATGTTTTCTTCTTGTCCAGTGTCCCATACTTACCATGGAAAAATTTGGCAAACAGTCAGAAGAAGTTGCCCTTATGTTAGGAAAACATTCACCCAAGCATACCGGGTGGCCTGTAAGTGTAGGCCGAAAGAACATCTTCCCTCTTTCTTAATCATATGCAGAATTTCTTTACCAATAGCCCAGATTCCATTATGTGGTTACTCTGATATTTTATGACTTGTTACCTAATAAGTCACCTCATCTTACATTCTTCCTCTGATTATGATTGATGTTCAACCGCTTATTTTATTGAACCTCATTACAGTCTGCAAACCAACATGCCATCTTACAGTAATTAGAGCTCGGATAGCCATTCCATCTGTTCTTGAAGTATTGTTTAATTAATGAACTTTTCAGCATGTTCTTTTTTGCCTTGTAAAAAAGCTCTTAGTATTCTCAAGATGTTAAATAGGATTTGCATTCCAGCTTTTTGCTCATTGATTTAAAGAAAAAAAATGTTGCCTTGATGTTAATTATGGAATCCCAAAACTCACACTTTCAGATTATTACATGAAAGAATTGCAAAAGGATTAGATTTTCATTATTCCAAAGGCTAATTAGAGTTTTGAAAAAAAGTCTTTCAATCTGATTTTTCTACCCTAAAATAGTTTCTTCTTAATACACTTTGTTATACTGTTCGCTGTTATTGTTTAAAAAAAGACAACCAACAGAAGAGATGAGAATATAAAGACTGAATACAGCATTTGTTTTAGACCCATATTGCTATTTGGCATTTGTTTATTTTTATCATCTATATCACTCAAGCATTTCTGTGCAACGTTTAGTTGACATACAGCTTCACCCTTTATTCCAAGCAATTGCCATAAAAAATAATTACCAAGCTCTTTGTTACCTGCCTGTGGGACTTGTAAAAGCCATGGTGACAAAACAACACAGGGGGTCATTATGGGGCAGATTTATTAATGGTTGAATATTCCAAATTTTTTTTTTTTGGTGTCCAAAATTCAACATTTGAATTTTAATCCCCCAATTTAAATGTAAATTCGTATGTGAGAGTTATCACACCTCGACCATGTAAACAGGTCCATTAAACCATTTGAATATCTTAATTGCCTTCCTGACATTTAAGGGGTTTTTTTCGGAGGGAATACTCGATTTGAATTTGATTCGAATTTTCCGGTCAGAACTATTCGGTCAAATATTAGACATTCAAATGTTTTCTTAAATAACCTACCATTCGAGTTGTGAGTATATTCGAATTTATCAGAGTAAAAGAAATTCAACCCACAAGTGTGAGGTTGCCTTTAAATGTTGCATCTATTCATTCAGCACCTGCAAATACATATATTATAATATATAACTGTTGTGTTGTGTGGGCCCTGCTGCCTAAATCCAGCTTCAGTGGCTGCCCCTAGTGCAGTTATCCCCAACCAGTAGCTCATAAGCAACATGTTGCTCTCCAACCCCTTGGATGCTGCTCCCAGTGGCCTCAAATCAGGAGCTTATTTTTGAATTCCAGGCTTGGAGGCAAGTTTTGGTTGTATAAAAACCAGGTGCACTGCCAAACATAGTCTCGATGTTGGTTGACATCTACATAGGGCTACCAAATGGCCAATCACAGCACTTATTTGGCACCCAAGAAGATTTTTCTTGCTTGTGTTGCTCCCCAACTCCTTTTTCTTCTGAATGTTCCTCACGGGTTCAAAAGGTTGAGGATCCCTGCCCTAGTGTTACACGTCGGTTTATGTTACATATAGTAGTTCCAATGAAACAAGCATATAGTGTGTACTAGTGCAGGGTATCAGTGCTCAAACACATCACAACAGCAGATTCAAAGTTTCATTTGCAACTGGATGAAACAAAAGCAATTGTCTACTGTAGCTATTGACTTATTGGATGATATTATTAACGTATTTGGCTAAATAAAATGAATGTTGTATCTTGATTATAATTTAGTGCTGTGGCACTGTGCTATAGGACATAATGTACAATTCTAAATTATAAGATCTGAATTAGTCTGAAAGCTTTTACCAAGCTTATTATCTCCTATAAAATATGGAAGCCTCTGTAATATGAATAAAATAGAGCTAGGTTCAAATAAATATTTATAGAAGCTAATGTAGTAGGAGATAAAGCAGTCTCCACATTGAGAAAAATATATGGAGCCTTAAAGGGATACTGTCATGGGAAAAACATTTTTTTTCAAAACGAATCAGTTAATAGTGCTGCTCCAGCAGAATTCTGCACTGAAATCCATTTCTCAAAAGAGCAAACAGATTTTTTTATATTCAATTTTGAAATCTGACATGGGGCTAGACATTTTGTCAATTTCCCAGCTGCCCCTGGTCATGTGACTTGTGCCTGCACTTCAGGAGAGAAATACTTTCTGGCAGGCTGCTGTTTCTCCTTCTCAATGTAACTGAATGTGTCTCAGTGGGACATGGGTTTTTACTATTGAGTGCTGTTCTTAGATCTACCAGGCAGCTGTTATCTTGTGTTAGGGAGCTGCTATCTCGTTACCTTCCCACTGTTCTTTTGTTTGGCTGCTGGGGGAAAAAAGGGAGGGGTGATATCACTCCAACTTGCAGTACAGCAGTAAAGAGTGATTGAAGTTTATCAGAGCACAAGTCACATGACTTGGGGCAGCTGGGAAATTGTCAAAATGTCTAGCCCCATGTCAGATTTCAAAATTGAATATAAAAAAATCTGTTTGCTCTTTTGAGAAATGGATTTCAGTGCAGAATTCTGCTGGAGCAGCACTATTAACTGATTCATTTTGAAAAAAAAAATTTTTCCCATGACAGTATCCCTTTAAGTTTTCAGTGACGTTAATCCCTTTGATTTGTAATTGGCCACTTAGGTGGGCATTTATATTGGCCACTGTCTCTCGCTGAACAATATTGGAGATCACCAGAAAACCGAAAAAAGAAAGGTCAGGCTTTGCTCAAGCTTCCCCTCTAAACCAGCAGGCCTTATCTTTACATTCTACAATAAAAAATATATAAAATACAAGCAGATTTAAATCAAATTTATAGTTGGTGAAATACAAACTTTCAAGGCAGCTGTGAATCGGACAGGTATTGGTTCTTGTTATCCAGTATGCACGGGACCTGGGGTTTTCCGGATAATGCATCTTAATTTGGATCTTCATATCTTAAGTCTATTAGAAAATCATGTAAACATTGAAACAAACCCAATAGGCTAGTTCTGCTTCCAATAAGGATTAATTATATATTAGTTTGGATGTAATACAAGGTACTGTTTTATTACTACAGAGAAAAAGGAAATAATTTAAAAAAAAGTATTATTTGGATAAAATGGAGTTTTTAGAAGACAGCCTTTCCATAATTCGGAGTTTTATGAGTTTCCGGATAATTGATCCCATAAATGTAGTGTCTAAAATTTTCCATCCCTAGATAAGGGCAACAGTATCCTATAAAGCAGAGGCATCCAGACTTACTGGAAAACAAAAGGGACCTTAACCCTTATATGTTCTGTGGCCCCCATCCAATAACAAGTTTACAAGCAAATTGCTACTGTTTTGGCAGTCATTCTCCAATAATTCAGTAGTTTCAGTCGAGTCAAAGTGCAATCCTAGTAATTGTCAAGTCCTTAAAAAAAAAAGAGGTATAGCATAATAATTTGTGGTACACATCTAGTATACAGCCCCACTGACTCTATGCAAATGTTCCTTCTCCTTTAATACTACCCATGGATAATGCATGATCTGTCAGTGTACGCTCATTATTCCAAGTTGCATTTTTGCTTAGCTGAATACTATTCTTTGACTAAACGTAAAGCTGTGCATTGCCAGTTGAGCTAGCCATCTGTTGCATTGCCCTATGATTGTTAAATACTTAAACTCGTCAAATGCAGCCGTACCAGGCTTTGTATAAAGGTAGCAAATATGTTCCTTGTGACAAATATTCTCATTTGTGTGAAAAATGGAATTTAGCCTGCCCATAATTAAAGAGAGTGTCATGCAAATGTTTTCCTTTGCACGGAGCATCCTTTGATGTGTTAATGGCGGTGGCGCATCTTTTCATTTGCAAGTGCCGGTCATTGTTTTGTGCCGCAGAAGGGTCATCTTCAGACTTGCACATTCTGATAAATCTGCAATAAAGCTTTCTTGAAGACACAATATTATTATTGATGGGTAATAGGAAGAGCAGTTACAGCATTTGTCATTACTACCGTTCTATTTGGTGGCAGAATTGCTGTTGGAATATTTTTGCATGATCATTTTGGGGTTTTTTTGTGCGTCTGTGGGAAATTGCGCAGGTGTTAAATTATAGCAAATTAAAATAAATGTTCTTTTTCCATTAAAATATGTGTGAAAACTGTTTTGAGTTATAGGGATTGTTTACCTTCAAACACGTTTTTTAGTTCAGTTGGTTTTAGATGGCAAGCAATTGAAAAAAGTATTTGTTTATGAAGAACTATCTGAACTGAAAAAGTGCTTGGAAGCTGAACAACCCCTTTAATGAATGTGTAGATGTTCCGCCTAGTGTTTATGCACACAAAAAAAACCCTTTTAGTTCCTGGTGCTGTAATGCTGCCTTTTGTTTAGGCACTGGGCAGTAGGAACAAAAGGACGCACCAAATTGAGGATTCCGTTTGGGATTCACCCAAATGCCTGCACCAGTTTGGTCGGAACATTGGTTTGCTTCATAGGGACTGCTATAAATAATATAAACTGAATTCTGTTAACAAATGATTAATATATTTTTATCTAAAATTTGAATAAGCAAATAAGGCTTTACATTGGCATGCAATGGGCCAAATCTTTTGTAAGTTGAATGATGACTTATGGGTTAAATACACCCCTAAGATATTCTGCTGTTTATTTTTGCCCTGGAATGTGGTAAGTTAAATAAGGCAACTAATAGCCAGTTGTGAGGTTATATTTATTTTGAGGTGGTGTTGATTGTTATTTTTGCAACTTTGCGACAGACCAGAATGTGGAAATGTATTTATGCACCAATGAATGCTAGACCTGTATCGGGTATCATCTTGGTGGATTAATTAGTCATTGTTTTATGTCATAGACCTGCATTCGAGATGAACGTGATAACCTACTCTTTGATGATCTTTTTCCTTCTTCATGCTGGATCACATGTGCAGTAGAGAGTAAAGTCAAGCAAAAAGCCATTGCTTTTCCTCTGCTGCACATGTGCTGGCCTGTGACCATAAGAATAAAGAAGACGACTGCTGGTACTTGCACAGAAGCACCATGTGCCGGTGTCGTTTTTTGCTAACTTGAAAACAGGCCTCGGGTATCCGGTAAGTGATTATATTCCCTGGGTAGTGCCTAACATTAGGTGATATAAGTGATCCTTCTCTTCTCAGATGGAGCATCAGTGGAGTGTCAGTACTATATTTATTGACTTTCTGATAATTAATGGAAAAATAAAGGTACTTACAAAATAGGAAGTGAACTTAAACTATGGGATCCAATGAAATCTGTTTACCCAAGAGGAAAGAAGAATTAATGTAGGTGTGTCAGATGGAAATTTGATTTGGACCAGGGTGGACTCATCATGGTTGCATTGTTTAGGGGAAAGGGGTATTCTAGCTTGTGATTATAGTAATTTGCTAATAAAAATGTTACTTTAAAAAGAAACTAGATCACAATAAAAAAACATTGTGGTATTTGTTTATGGTAGTTTGGTTGAGGATGCTACTCCCACTTATTCTCCAGCTGTAATTTCCATCATAAATCACATATATAGTATCTTGCATTTCAGTTTTTGAGAAAACAGAAAGATATGAAAGTGCCATTTATGAGGATTTGTAGCTGACCAAACTCTCAATAAGGTCATTCAACACCTATTGTGCTTCCATGAAAGCTGAGAAAGAGCTTGTGACCACTGAGCCAGAAATACCTTAGTAGTAGCTTGGGGAAATAAAACAAATTATATTCAACTCATAATATTTTTATTAAGCAAATCCATAGGGAAATTTAAAAAACAAAATTAGATATGGTGGCCCTTTAATTTATTAATGGTCATTTATAAAAACCAAACTTTTGTCATTTCCATTAGTTCCATTAGGTTTTAGCCTTTCCACTTGGCTGAACTAAGCTGTCACTCACTACATCTGGGTATTACATCTGTTTGATTGCTTTAGATTTCTGTTAAATGTATAACAAGGTGTGCAAATCAGGCATATATGTATCAAAGGTCTTGGAAATTATTTAAAGGATTGTTTTGCCACCAATATGGATCAATTCAACTTTTTATTACAGAGAAAAAATATATCATCTTTAAAAATTAGATTCATTTGATTAAAATGCACTCTATGGCAGATGGCCTTTCTGTATTTAGGAGCTTTCTGGATAATGGGTGTATAACGACCAATATTGGGGTACCACACACCCAAAGTATCATACCTAGAATGATATCTCCTGTTAGACTGCTAGGACCCAAGTAAAACTTTATAAGTGTGCTCTACACTAGATCTACACCCTTCTGCTACTGTCTTGGCTTCATATGTTTATATAATTCTGCATAAAAATGTGTCTGTGGTTATAAAGAGTATGGACACATTAGCTTTATTATATAGTTAAACCACTCATAATGTAGCAGAAGCAGCTTATTAACAAATCTGGAAGAGAACTGACCTGTCCTACATTGTTTTAAGTCATAAGCAGATCATGAATGTATGTAAATTTTTATTTGTATAGCGCTCCTTGAGGGCAAAGCACTGTACAACAAAACAATAAATTAGTAGTAACAAACAAGGGGTCAGTGAAATAAAAAGTAACAATAAGTGCATTATTAGGCATACAATTCACATAAATATAAAATATAATTACAATTTAACAGATTAAGTGCTCAGTGTCAAGGAAACAAAAGGCTAGAGGACCCTACCCTGTAGGGTTTACAGTCTAAATGGGAGGGTAACATACAGATACAATTCAGAGGAGTATTAAGGTGCTGTGGGTTACAGTTCATTACACTGTTACAGTGGTGTGAAAAACTATTTGCCCCCTTCCTGATTTCTTATTCTTTTGCATGTTTATCACACAAAATGTTTCTCATCATCAAACACATTTAACTATTAGTCAAAGATAACACAAGTAAACACAAAATGCAGTTTTTAAATGAGGGTTTTTATTATTTAGGGAGAAAAGAAATCCAAACCTGTGTGAAAAAGTAATTGCCCCCTGAACCTAATAACTGGTTGGGCCACCCTTAGCAGCAATAACTGCAATCAAGCGTTTGCGATAACTTGCAACGAGTCTTTTACAGCGCTCTGGAGGAATTTTGGCCCACTCATCTTTGCAGAATTGTTGTAATTCAGCTTTATTTGAGGGTTTTCTAGCATGAACCGCCTTTTTAAGGTCATGCCACAACATCTCAATAGGATTCAGGTCAGGACTTTGACTAGGCCACTCCAAAGTCTTCATTTTGTTTTTATTCAGCGATTCAGAGGTGGATTTGCTGGTGTGTTTTGGGTCATTGTCCTGCTGCAGCACCCAAGATCGCTTCAGCTTGAGTTGACGAACAGATGGCCGGACATTCTCCTTCAGGATTTTTTGGTAGACAGTAGAATTCATGGTTCCATCTATCACAGCAAGTCTTCCAGGTCCTGAAGCAGCAAAACAACCCCAGACCATCACACTACCACCACCATATTTTACTGTTGGTATGATGTTCTTTTTCTGAAATACTGTGTTACTTTTACGCCAGATGTAACGGGACGCGCACCTTCCAAAAAGTTAAACTTTTGTCTCGTCGGTCCACAAGGTATTTTCCCAAAAGTCTTGGCAATCATTGAGATGTTTTTTAGCAAAATTGAGACAAGCCTTAATGTTCTTTTTGCTTAAAAGTGGTTTGCGCCTTGGAAATCTGCCATGCAGGCCGTTTTTGCCCAGTCTCTTTCTTATGGTGGAGTCGTGAACACTGACCTTAATTGAGGCAAGTGAGGCCTGCAGTTCTTTAGATGTTGTCCTGGGGTCTTTTGTGGCCTCTCGGATGAGTTGTCTCTGCGCTCTTGGGGTAATTTTGGTCGGCCGGCCACTCCTGGGAAGGTTCACCACTGTTCCATGTTTTTGCCATTTGTGGATAATGGCTCTCACTGTGGTTCGCTGGAGTCCCAAAGCTTTAGAAATGGCTTTATAACCTTTGAAATTGAACTCAGGTGTGATAAACCACAGTTAAGTTATTTTTTAACAAGGGGGGCAATCACTTTTTCACACAGGCCCATGTAGATTTGGAGTTTTTTTTCTCCCTTAATAACGTAAACCTTCATTTAAAAACTGCATTTTGTGTTCAATTATGTTATCTTTGACTAATAGTTAACGGATTTTGATGAGCAGAAACATTTAAGTGTGACAAACATGCAAAAAAATAAGAAATCAGGAAGGGGGCAAATAGTTTTTCACACCACTGTATATAACAGATCATAGAAAGGTATAAACAAAATACCGATTTCATTTAAATTTACAAATAATTTTAAGATGGTTGGAAATTCTTGTTGATGTATTTTGGAAAGTTTAGTGTGAAATTTCCTTATTGTTTAGGGGGAAAAATACTTTTAGATGGAGGGACCCTTTCAACCAATCAATTGTGAGACTACACCCATTAGTAATGAATATTAATGAAATTGAACATTTGTTCAGATTATAAGGGGAATGTGCAGGATACTTGTAGACTTAACACTATTATTATTAATAATAATTATAGTAATAATAATAAATTATTAATAATAATAATAATAATAAAGGGTAATTTCTCTATGCACCAGGCAAGCATCACATATACATGCTCTCATGTTGGTGCTTTGACAAAAGAGATCTTGAATACAATCGGCTGTGTTCGGTTCTTTTCCCGGTGTAATCCCTAGCAGCAGCCTTTGGTATTGAAGCAGAATGTTCTTTAACTTGAGTTGGTAATGTCATTAAACAAATGGCACCTTGCTGGAAGGTTTGCCCAAGGAAGATGTGAGCCAGAGTAGCAGGTGTGCTATGCTTTTCCTTTCTTTTTGCTTCTTACTGGGGGATAAACTGCTTGATTTCACAGTGTGACTGAGGATTGCAAAAAGCTTATTTTTCTTTGGGCTTTATAATCTTCTCTACTCGTGTTCTTAATCAGCTTTTAAATACACCTGATAAGGTTTTAGAATTACCAGATAAATCTAAATAACTACGTTCAATCTATACTTCAAGGCTTTTCCTTTTACATTGTCGTGTGTTATTAGTACATTAAATGTGAATCAAATTCTTGAGTTGTAACCAGGGCTTTAATATTTTCTACTTAGGGGCAGGCTTTTCTTTATTAGGGCTCCTAATTTGCATTGCAATGAACCATTCTTTTAATGTAACATTGAGATGTACTACTTTTTTATAATCCTGCTCTAGAATAGAATAAACCTTTTTATGAAAAACACATTCTGATGCAAATGAAAGGAAATCTTGGATAATTCACCTCTTTCCTTGGCTTCTGTTTGCAAAATGTTTAGTAAGTAAAAAACATAATGGTATCTGATTTTGAATATTTATAAGGGACTTAATATTATCATGTGGCCTACGGACTTAATAGATTTGTGAATGACCACGCCAACGGTGAGTCCCATTTCTATAGCATCTAATCTCTTTTATCCTTAACAGCTAACACCTGTCAACCCAGCACCTTGTCAATACCCAGTCCCCCTACTAACTACTGCACAAATCACTCCACACCTGGTTACTATTGATTATTCCTGTTCTTCCACCCAGAAAATGTGCACATTAAGCAGCGTAAAGATAGCAAAAGAGCGAGAAACTGGCAAGTTATTGAAGTGAAAATGAACTCCTGTCCAGCCATGCAGCTTTGTTTTGCTTTAACAGATGATCCGTTTTTGGATCATTCTGTAATGTAATATAAATCTGGCAGTTTTCAGTTTATATTGGTAATCTGATTATTAATATTATTTTTAGTCTGATTATTAAACAATCTCGCACCTTAGCACCAAAATGCAAGATCATATCCCTTAGCCAGAGTGATCTTTAGACTGCTCAAAAGGTCCAGTGGCCTCTTCAGATGACCTCAATTTATTATAGTCTAATGAAGTATAATAAATAGCTGACCCACGATTTTGAAACAGTATAACAGTATTATACTGTATTTATCAAGCCCCAACATATGCCATAACATTGGACAATAGAAGAGAGTGTACAATGAACAAATAGATTACATGCAGAAATACAGCCTATACAAGAAACAAAGAGGGACCACAATAGAAAACACTATTTTAATCTACAAAGAAAGACCCCGGTAACAACAACAACACCCCCAATGCCAACCCTCTAAAAGAAAAAAAAAAGCCCTGGCAACACAGATGATATTGGGACAACGTGTTTACATGACAGATTGCATGCTTCATTTGTGTTCTGTTCCTATCTTTTGGTTTTCAGTGGTTAAAAAAAAACTGTAAACCTATTACACTGGTGTTAACCAAGCAGTACATCATCTCATCCTAATGCCATATATTGGGTATTGCACTAGAGACCAAGGGGCACATTGTGTTTTTTGGCAAAAATTCACCAAAATGACAATTTGCAGTGAATTCGCCAATGCGAAAAAGCTCAGCGATAGAGAAGTTTTGCGCCATTTCACAAGGCGAATTTTTGCTCAGGCAACGATCGATAATCTGCAATTGTATCAAATTGTAAACTTTCCAATACGTTACCCTTTTCTCCAAAGTCTACTTTGGAGAATTCTACCTGGCAAACTGTTACGGTGAAGCTACGTCCTCACCGTTACTATGTCAATTACATCATATCCTGTATTCAAAAAATTCATGAAAAAAACCCTGGCATTTTTCCATATTTTAATGAGAGATTATCTTTAAAAGTAACTGTTAAATATCTGTTATTTACAATTTTTTAACCATATGAAGCTCATTTGTTTTTGGTGGGCACATTTTTAGGACAATAGAGGATCTCTTTTGTCTTTAATTTGCTTCCTTGGACATTTTTAATAGTAAGTGGCCACTTCCAGCAGTTTCACAAACATACATATGACCTGTATGTACCCGCCATATTTCAATTGACATAAGCGTTAAAATGTTACCGTATATACCCGAGTATAAGCCGAGTTTTTCAGCATCCAAAATGTGCTGAAAAAGTCTACCTCGGCTTATACTCGGGTCAGCGGTACCCGACCCGCGTAGCCGAGATTGCAGTCACTTTTAATCATTCCTATACCAACAACACACTTGGGGAGAGACTGCAATATCCTACAATGCCCTCTGTTGGTTATATGAAAGAATAACAGTGCGCCCTCTGTTGGTTATATGAAAGAATAACAGTGACTGCAATATCACACAGCGCCATCTGTTGGTTATATGAAAGAATAACAGTGACTGCAATATCACACAGCGCCATCTGTTGGTTGTATGAAAGAATAACAGTGCGCCCTCTGTTGGTTATATCAAAGATTAACAGTGACTGCAATATCACACAGCGCCATCTGTTGGTTGTATGAAAGAATAACTGCGCCCTCTGTTGATTATATTAAAGAATAACAGTGACTGCAATATCACACAGCACCCTCTGTTGGTTATATGAAAGAATAACAGTGCGCCATCTGTTGGTTATATGAAAGAATAACAGTGACTGCAATATCACACAGCGCCATCTGTTGGTAATATGGAAGAATAGCAGTGACTGCAATATCATACAGTGCCCTCTGTTGGTTATATGAAAGAATAACAGTGACTGCAATATCACACAGCGCCATCTGTTGGTTATATGGAAGAATAACAGTGACTGCAATATCACACCGTGCCCTCTGTTGGTTATATGAAAGATTAACAGTGACTGCAATATCACACAGCGCCCTCTGTTGGTTATATGAAAGAATAACTGACTGCAATATCACTCAGCGCCCTCTGTTGGTTATACGAAAGATTAACAGTGATGGCAATATCAAACAGCACCCTCTGCACATGGTAGTGGGACAGTGGGACAATGCACGCAGTAATCCGTTTGGCAATTCTCTGTCACCATCAACTTTGCAAAGAAGTCCGGTTGATCGCTGGGGGGGTCGCTTTGGCAGAATGTGCGCTGCTGGGAGACAGGGCAGTAGTTGTGTCTAGGCTTATACTAGAGTCAATAAGTTTTCCCAGTTTTCGTAGGTAAAATTAGGTACCTCGGCTTTTACTCGGCTCGGCTTATACTCGAGTATATACGGTAATATGTTTTTGCTAGGAAGAAAGTCACGCTATAGAAAATTTCCAAAGAAACTTTCAATTCTCACCAGCTTTCATTTGGCGAGACAAATTTTTGCATTTTGATGAATACGCATAGTCAAAGCGAATTAACATCTGACTTAGTTGCACAAAGTATGGCGAAGCTTTCCGAAGTGAAAATTCGGATTAAGTAAATTTGCCCTCAAGTGTCATATTGTACAATCTAGTTACAACAAAGATAATGCTTTTCTGTGTACTCTTCAATTATCATAAATATAATTATATTGTTTAAAAAAAAAAGCAACTTTATAGTACTAATAATAGAAACTCATTTGCCTTAATGATCTGTTGGATTAATGTTTAGGCAGCTTCTTAAAAGTTTGTTGCTATAATAAGGGCCAACCCCTGAAGTAAGGAAGTTTTAGTTCAGTTCAAGCAGTAGTGGCTAAAAAAATTCTGTATATATAAATAGATTCTTTTCCCTGATCTTTTTGAGAATATTTTTATCCACTATTTTTATTATTTTTAACTAGTGGTTGGCCCTGTGGGTTTTGTTACGACCATTATTGATGAAGGGTTAAAATATATATCCTTTACAAAAAAACCATCTATTTTACACCTTATTAATTAAAAAACAAAACAGAGAACGCAGTTGCACAGGCTTAACCAATCATGACAGTAGTCTGTAATTGCTATTCTGTATGACTCCTGTCAGCTAGTTCATCCAGAACATTTTTCAATTTTCTCTAGAGAGATTGAAGGCTGAATGAACAACAAATGTGTCATGTATAGACAATATGAACATTATCACACTAATGGGCTGCTTATAATGCACATCCTTGGAGAAGGCACAGGCTGAGAGGAAACTGGGCATGCAACTTTATATATTCCCAAGCAAGAGCACACATTTCATGCTCATCTAGCCCCTAACCTGAGGCAAAGTTAAGAGGCAAAATCCAACATATTTCTTGTAAACATATTAGCGAAATGATCATCCCTGTGTACCAGGTCATCAGTAATGCTTTTCTTTGCATGGGGTATAAACGCCATCATTGCAGAAGTGGTTGATTGCTGGTTAATGGGGTTTGATGCTGAACAAAAGCTATGTGGCATTTGGTATGGCATCCCTGCTAGGGTCATGGAAAATATTTCACTTTGTCCAAAGCAGTTAGTATATTTGTAGATAGAAACAATCATTATAATGAATTACGTGCATTCTTTCAGATTCTACTGGGGCTGCTTTACAGCGACAGGCTAAATGCCATCTAAATTTATGAAGGTAATACAGAATGATCAGAAAGAATTGAAATTCCTCAAACACTGTGCTTCAAAAACATTCAAACAATTACATATCCTCATCTGCCAAGGGTAAATAGAGAAAATCAAGGCTCTGTTGCCTTTAGAAATTATGATTAAAAGCAGTGACAGACTGGGTGGTTAGCTACAGCGCTATAATGTCAGACTAATATTATGAATTTCTGATTCTACTCGTACAGTTCTACTATTTGAAATGCTGAAAGGCATATTGTGTGTGTGCATTATGAAAGTACATATTAATGTACCGTGTGAGAGAGAAGCCTATACAGTATTGGTTTGGAGACTATGTCAACATCTTGTGTATTTGTATAATATATTTATTTATATATATATTTATTTATATCTATATATATCTATATATATATATATATATATGGTCTCCAAAAACATCCTCACTTAGAGAAGTGATAGCAGTTTACTGGTGTTATTTCAAGTCATTATCACACTCTATTGCTCTTTAGTAAATGGACAGCTATGGTTTTCTCCCTGCCAGAAAACTTGTAATTGACAATTCAAATGCTGTTCTTGTTACTCTTCACCACGCCACATGTTTTGTGCCCATCCCACAGCTGTTGGCCTATAACCTATAGTCACTGTACCATTCATTTACTGAAGAATAGATACTGGTAAACTTGCAATGCATTTCCCTAAGGGGTCATATTATGAACACTGTTAGCATCTACTGCATATTGTGCTATCATTTTACTCTAAACTTGTGTCCATGTGACTTACTCTGTAAAATGTATATTTCCTTTTAGTTAGGACCATTCATTTGTAACTGGAGAAGCCAAATGGCTTCACAGAGTGAGTTCTAATAAATCCCAAAAGGGTCAATTAACTTGCTGTTCCTCTCAAAAAGCTGATTAGGAGGCTTCTTGAAATTCATATATGTTAGCATCATTATGAGATGGATTAATAATCCAGCAATGCACAAAAGGCCACATTGCTTAGTAACGTGCACCCTGTGCCTGGCTAATGCATCCCCAGATGATAGACTTACATGTAGAACAAGCTTAGTAATTACATAACGTGGCTATCAACAGGACTCATAATGTGGAACACTCACATTGTGACACTGATCTCAGTAGACCTTAACGTGATTTGGGGATTTGGTTCAGCAAAAATAAAGCAAGCAGGGTAAATCTCACAGACTACTAATAATCAATTAGCCTCCAGGTTTCCATCTTTAATATATCCAAAAATAGTGAGTGTTTGATTTACTGAAATGCTTGTTGCTTGTAAGATTTCTTAGTGGAACAATTTTAATTTTGACACCCTGCAACCCACTGAAACCGTTTTTTCTTTTTCATATTATATAATCCACATTTCATCTAACGTTGCCTTCTTATTAAGTGGCTTGTACACGTATACTATGGGATATCAAATCAGAGAAGACTGAATATTAGTAATGACTTTTAGCTCCACATTTTTTGAGCAGCCGAAAAATGCTTTTTGATGCCACCCCATTGACTTGCATGTCGATTGCCTGCAAGCAGTGGCATAAGAAATGGCAGCCAATATTGGGGACTCAAAGCATCCAAAATCAACTCTATTCTGTTACCCTAGAACTCATTAGGGTTTAATTATATTACAGGGTTGAAATTTGCTCTAGGCCCAATGCAAAATAGTGTAAGAACCAGGCTGATTGCTGAGCATTATAGGAGCACTTTGATTTTATATTTAAGGATGAAAAATGAATTCTCAGCTGAATGTATACACACTTGATATGCAGAGAGATAAACAAGCTATATGGTCAGGGTTAGGCAAGCAACTAATGCAAAGAGAGAAAGATCACTCCACTTCAAAAATATAATTTTTCAACTGCCATAGTGATAGTTACATAGTTAAATCGAGTTGAAAAAAGACAGTCCATGAAGTCCAACCCCTCCAAATGAAAACCCAGCATCCATACACACACCCCTCCCTACTTTCACACAAATTCTATATACCCATACCTATATTAACTATAGAGTTTAGTATCACAATAGCCTTTTATATTCTGTCTGTCCAAAAAATCATCCAAGCCATTCTTAAAGGCATTAACTGAATCAGCCATCACAACATCACCCGGCAGTGCATTCCACAACCTCACTGTCCTGACTGTGAAGAACCTCCTACGTTGCTTCAAGTTCTTTTCTTCTAGTCTAAAGGGGTGGCCTCTGGTACGGTGATCCTCTTTATGGGTAAAAAGCTCCCCTGCTATTTGTCTATAATGTCCTCTAATGTACTTGTAATGTGTAATCATGTCCCCTCGCAAGCGCCTTTTTTCCAGAGAAAACAACCCCAACCTTGACAGTCTACCCTCATAATTTGAGTCTTCCATCCCTCTAACCAATTTAGTTGCACTTAGTCTCTGCACTCTCTCCAGCTCATTTATATCCCTCTTAAGGACTGGAGTCCAAAACTGCACTGCATACTCCAGATGAGGCCTCACCAGGGACCTATAAAGAGGCATAATTATGTTTTCATCCCTTGGGTTAATGCCCTTTTTTATGCAAGACAGAACTTTATTTGCTTTAGTAGCCACAGAATGACACTGCCCAGAATTAGACAACTTGTTATCTACAAAAACCCCAAGATCCTTCTAATTTAAGGAAACTCCCAACACAAAGCCATTTAGTGTATAACTTGCATTTATATTATTCTTGCCAAAGTGCATAACCTGCATTTATCAACATTGAACCTCATTTTCCAGTTTGCTGCCCAGTTTTCCAACTTAGACAAATCACTCTGCAAAGTGGCAGCATCCTGCATGGAACCTATAGTTCTGCACAATTTAGTATCATCTGCAAAAATAGAAACAGTACTTTCAATGCCCACCTCCAGGTCATTAATAAACAAGTTGAAAAGCAAGGGACCTAGTACAGAATGTATGCAAATTTAAAATCCTGTATAATTGAAAATACAACAAATAGTATATTGGCTTATTTGCTTTTTCTAAAACCACCTGATGCCAACACTTATGAAGATGTTATATACTGCTGAGATTTATGAAAGTGATTTTGAATTTAGGCTAGATGCTGCCATATTCTTTTAATATTTTTTTTCAATATTGGGTCTAGACTTTGGACTTGAGTGTTTTTGTTTTAAAGGTGTAAATACATAGAGGCAAGTGTGCTGCTACGATAAAATGCTAAGTCAATAAAGTATTGCATGGCAAATGCATGAAACCATTATTGTGTTAAAGCTATATAGTGGCAGTACAAAATGGAGCTTTTTTCCTTAGGCACAGAAGACTGAAAAGCTTGCATAGAAAATTAATTTGTTGAACAGCTGTTCTGGAAACAATTATTGCTTAGTATCACCTTTTTGCGGTATCAGAAAGTCCCCAAAAGTTTTGCAGAAACCAGATCCAGCATAATTGCTGTTTTGTTTAATGATGCATGGAGAGCGTGAATCAATTTCCCTTACCACAAATATCTAATCATTACAGGCATCTATCGAATCATTTACATAATTTTTGCTTCAGCAACTATGGTGTTATAATATCTTATTTCTTAGCTTCTTTCTATCCTATGTATTTTAATTTGTTCTCCTCAATGGCAGGAAAACAAGTAGAGTCCATAACTAAATTCTGCATGGAATTTTCAGCACACAATTTCCACCACACACATACTGATTTTTCCTTTTATTTTAATAATGGCCCCCGTGTGCTTACAGAACCTTTAAGCCTTTGCCCAGGCTGTATTATATACTAAGGCCAGTATTATGTTTGACACAGAAGACATTTCTGCATGTAGTTCCTCAACAAAAAGCATACATACCCTCTTTTTTTACTGACCTAATTTTATTATGAAATCATTTGACTGAAGCTCTATGCTACTCGACTCGTTTTTAAATTAACTTCTTGCTTAGTAACTCTAGTTTCTATGGCAGCAGTGATAAATTATGTATTTTTGAAAGTACATGCAGAGCCTGCCGTATTTTGTAGAACCCAGAAATTGTTTTAGAAAGGATAATACAATATTAAATATAATATGCTGTAGCACTTGTGGGCTAATTAAGTAACTGTTTCGCCTGGATAAAATTTGTTATTAAATCCTCAATCAGAAATGGGAAAATAAGAAATGATTTAGGGAATAGTGTGCCCTTTACCTTGGTGCAACATCTAATATCCTTATTTATTTAGTAATATTCAGATCCAAACCATATATATCCATGCACATCACTTAGATATATATATAAAAGTTGTATAACTACTTACAGTACAAGTGATTGTTGTGTCACAAGCTTCTCTCTTCTGTTCTGCATATCGAGGGCATCTCCAACCTTTGATATTCCAAACAAATATAATATTTGACATTTCATTTTTTAAACTGTACAGTACAGGTACCTCAGGAAAGGCACTGACCACACGGAAACCTTTTTTCTTTTTTTTTTCTATTACTTTTAAGAATAGAAAAAATCAAGTGTATTATGGATCATTCGTATCTTAAATTGCTAATACATCAGTCATTATTTTTGACAGACAAATGGATACTATTATCTGCATACTATTAATAATGAGTCCCCATAATCTTCTCTACTGGTAGGCCAAACTAATTCCCCAGCATAATTTTGGTCCCTTGAGAAAAAAGCATTAGAAATGTGGGGGTTACTCTTATCCCCAATTTATTTGTGAATTCACACTTTATACATCCTTCTTTTTTTTTTCATCCTTCCTTTTTAGACAAATTCCTGCTCTTGTATTGTTTTTATTTTATTGCACATTTTTTTTAGAAATGTTTCCATGTTTCTCATTTGCCTCTGATTTCCCACTCCCACCCGTCTCTTGTGTTCTTACATTTTCTGTTTTCAGTGTATTTATGTTGATCATTGGGCTTGTTCAGAGCATGGGAACACATGCAATATTTTGTAATTGGTGTATTTGAGGGGCATTATACAAGTATGTGATCCGTTATCCGGAAACCCGTTATCCAGAAAGCACCAAATTACCAGAAGTCCATCTCCCTTAGATTCCGTTTTAATTGAATAAATACCATTTTTAAAAATAATTTTATTTTGCTCTGTAATAAAACAGTAGCTTGTACTCAGTCCCAGCTAAGATATAATTAATCCTTATTTGAGGCAAAACAATTCTATTGGGTTTAATAAATATTTAAATTAGTTTTTAGTAGACTTAAAGTATAGAGATCCAAATTACAGAAAGACCCCAGGTACCAAGCATTAGGTATAATAGGTCCCATACCTGTAAGTAAGTAAGTCCAAAGGGGTTGTGTCCATAGAAATGAATGCTTAACCCATTTTACCTATTTTCTGAACCTATTTTACAGCCGTAGAAGATAAAAAAAAAAAAAAATTCCTTCCCTAAAGGCTGGAACAGGTGCTTAAAATCTCCATTTCTTTGTGAACTGCAATCCTTTGAAACATATAGTTTTTTTTTTATTTAATGCAATTGTTTAGCTTGTTTAATAATTTAATTCATTTGCTATAGTATCTAACAGGTGTGTATTAGAATAAATTTGCATGTTGCCATGAATGTTTTTTTGCTACTTCATCGCTCTTCAGTCCTCTATCGCGAGCTTTTTATGTATTTCAGAATATCTCATTGTCACATGTAAATCATTGTACAAAAAAAATCATAATGAAAATGCAAAAGATGCTCCACACTTCTGTTTAAAATGAGAAAAAAAAATAATGAAGTTAACATACATAGGACTGAGCGTTTATCCTTTTGAAGTCCTATTGAGAAGAAACATTTTAATTCAGGTTATTGTTCTAGACACAAGCCAGGCATCTCAGAATTCCTTTGATTGCTCCCAGTTGAATGAATACCTTTGACTAACTATGGCAGCCACACAAAAGTCCTTCAAATAACCCTGTTTTAGCTACTCTACTCTGCTAACCCCTATTGATAAAAGATGCTGTCTAGGCATCTGAAAAGAGATGAAATCTTTGAGTGGCAGATGCTGAGGAAAATGAGAACAATATTTAGCTTAAGAAGCTTATGAAAGAAACATTTGTTGTCCTTTTCCCCACTGTAGTTTATGAAAGATGTGCATTACTAATAATTTCAAGTGTTCCATCTTCTTAACCTCCAGGACTCTGTGCCAATGAAAACAGTGTTATGGAATATGTAAATGCTTTCTTATGGATATAGAGAGAGAGAGAGAGAGAGAGAGAATGAATATAGAAGCTGCACTCTGAGGACTTAAAAAGGCCTTTCTCAAGGTACAAAAAATGGTAAAATACGTGCTTTAAATACATGTAATGGCAGGAAAAGACAGCAACATCCTTAATGGCGTATAATTTTAGTCAATAGCCAGCACTATCATTTACATAAATCACATTAGTTGTTTCCCATGTATATTATCCACACTAAAAATTGAACCATCAATTACATATACCCCTATATTACACTTTACAGTTAATCATTATTATAATATTAATATAAAAGTTAAAAGATATATATATATATATATATATATATATATATATATATATATATATATATATATATATATATATATATATATATATATATATATATAGTTTATATTAACAAGCTGTTGTGTAGCCATGGGGGCAGCCATTCAAAGCTGAAAAAGGAGAAAAGGCACAGGATACACAGCAGATAACAGATAAGCCCTTTGGTATACAATGGGATTCTACTGTTGTTTACTGTGTATCCTGTGCTTGAATGGCTGCCTGTAAAGAAAGTTAGCCAAACAACACAGGCCAGTGTAGCGGGAACGTTACATCATTTGACGAAATAAACGTGCAGGGGAGATCCCCGCTACACTGGCCTGTGTTGTTTGGCTAACTTTCTTTACAGATATCGTTGGGAGAGGCGCCGACCCCTCCAGCCAGCACCGGGCAACTATCCTCAGGAGAGACTCAGGGGAAATTAGGTATATGTGTTGCTGCTTGAATGGCTGCCCCCATGGCAACACAGCTGCTTGTTTATATAAAATATAGTTGTTATTCTAAAGGAAACATACAATTTTTACCTGTGCAGGGCAACAGTACATTATATAGTCATTCCTTTGAAATTGTTAATTTTCTATTGTTTGGTTAAGAAGAGGTAATGTAAACCTCCATAGACTGGCATTTTTTTACTAGACTAGTATGGTGCTGTTGGGCCCCTGTGTACTTTAAAGGTACATTTTGCCAATCAGTCTGGGGGAAAAAAAACTTATCATTTGAAAGCAATATGACAACTGTGTGCAAGTCTAGTGAATGGATGGCCCTTGACTAAAGTGTTTCTGTGTACTTCTAAATAAATTGTATAAGTCTTGCATGAATGCAGGTTATGTTTTTAACATGCACACACTTATTTGAGAAAAAAAAAAAATAAAACAGAAAAATAAAAATGCATGATTCGACAAATTGGCATTTTGTATGGCCTATCACAATGTGTCTGTTTGCTGTGGGGGTTTTTTTTTTTGGTTTTTTTCTTTTTTGGAAGAGGTGCAAATAAAGACTAAAGACTAATATTGTATTGGAATATTGGTAGAAATATATTATGGGAACCAGTTTTGAGAGGCGGGATATAACCTCAAAGGAAGGTTATATAAAGGCACACTCTGGGTATGCATTTAAATTGTATTTATTGACATAATGTAAAATGATCACATAGGGGTCGTGTGCAAGCAAGCATAAATCAGTGTTTATTTAGGTGCCTGTTTGCGTCAGTTTAATTAACTGTGCGTTCTCCTGTCCCGGCATTATGGGTCCCTTCCCACTTTGTCCAGGACCTTTACATTGTGAAAAGCGCAAATTTCAAATAGTTTCATTACGTGAGGGAGGATGTTCCTTTCCTTGTTGCCTGTCTGTTGTTTTTATGTCTTATGATTTACAGCCTTGTTGATTAAGCAGCATGGCATGAGGCGCAGAATAAAAAAGCCTTGAAATTGACTGCACCTTGTTAAAAAAAAATGGACCCTCAAGCCATCTGTAGAATAATTGAGTGACCAATGAATTGTGAGTAGCCGACAGGCCCACAGAGGTCTCAAGGCTCAGGTGGCTGCCTAACATAAGTTTAGCTCCGCTCTTTCAGTAATTTGTCATGCTTTAGGCTGTTCCTGCTGCTCCAGCACGTGCCAGCTTAGTGTCAGATTCCTGCCCGCCAGACGGTCACTCAGTCCATGTATCTTGCTGTTTACAGGACCAAAGGCTTGCTGCAGCACTGTGTCATGCAGAGTCCTGCCAACGGCCAAGAACCAAGCAGAATAAGCATGCCTATAATGAGCTGTGAATGGCACCAGTTAGTCCCTATAGAATAGGGTCCAGGCGTGCATCTCCACTCTGTTGAAGTTTGGCAGCTTCTTCATTAACTTGAAGGAGTTCAGCAAATAATAACCAATGCATCCTTACACCCAACCCTGTTAGGAAATGCTTGTATTGAGTTATAGAGCACATTATGCACAGTGCTCATTCTCCAACTGTTTGTATTTATACATACTTTGTTTTCAGAGCAGTTGTATTCTTAGCAGTTACTGTGTCATTTGTATAATTTAGCCAGGGTATCCAGTAGGGCAGGGCTGTCCAAATGATGGCCTGCGGCCTGTGACCCCCCATTGTGTGGCCCCCACATGAAAGTCACACCTGAGACCCTGACTGAAACTGCCCACATTGTTCACCTGTTCATAAACTGCTGAATGGGCACCAGCACTGTACAGTGTCACTGTATGTAGAACATCGTAGTGTGGTCCTGATAGGTTTCTCTGTCTCCTGCTCTGTTCTGCATTCCCTATGCTTCCTGTGTGTGCCATACTCTGCCTGTATATGCTCCCTGTGTGTGCCATACTTTGCCTGTCCTACCTGTGTGTGCCATAATCTGTCTGCCCTATGCTCTTTGGGTGTACCATACTCTGCCTGTCCTATGCTCCCTGTGTGTGCCATACTCTGCCCGCCATATGCTACCTGGGGGTGCCATCCTATGCCTGCCCTATTTTCCTTAGGTGTGCCATACTCTTGCTTCCCTATGCTCCCTGTGTGTGCCAGAGTCTGCCTGTGTGTGCCCTGCTCTGCCTGTATAAGCCTGGTATTTTGGGCATTTGTTAGCATTTGAAAATGATTGTTTGGGGCCCCTAAGGTGTTAATCATGTGCTGGGGGAGGGGATGCTGTGTTATCCCCTGTGAAAGAGGAGGCATGTGGATTTATGGGTATGTCTTAATATGACAACTTTTTTCACATATGAATGATAAGTGATATCACTGCAGTGAGCACCAACCATTTGGTTTTTTTTGATGTGTTACCACAATTAATGTGGACATGGTCTTGGGGTAACTGGTGTGGTTTCCATTATCGGCCCTCCACCATGTAGGCCAGAAAAATTCCGGCCCACGGTACCACGGTTGGACAGCACTGCAGTAGTATAAATTCAAATAAATGTAAACATATCTGTACACAGACATACATCTCTTCATTTTATGATTTAGGAGAAAATTGCATTATAAAAGGGATTATTTCTTTTTCCACAGTTTCAATCTTCCCCATTTTAGCCTTTCAACTTTTGGTAAGAAGTTCTTTGTGCTATTGACTACAACTTTAGTATCCACCAGGACTTTGTACCCGGCTATATCTGTCTTGCAAAACATCTAATACATGACTATGTGGCAAGAAAAGATTCACCTTGGTGCCAATGCCCGGTTACTGCTATGTTGTAGTTGCATTCGTTTAGGAGCTATAAATTCACAATGCCTGTGCAAAAATACCAGTAGTGCATACTGCTTGGGCTTGTCATAAGCTTGAAGGTGAGATTGGTGATCATTTGCAAAGATTTATGTCCTTTGGAGTCATGGGAGTAATTAATTCAGGTCCAATGAAGTCCCATGCTGTATTAGTAAATTAAATTATTCATATTTTATTGATAAGCGGTCTGGGACCATCTTCTCTTTGTGGAGATAAACTAACATTAGGAATAAGGCAGGCTGGCATTGCAACAGATGTACAGTAGCTTTTGTGTTCTGTTGTACTACATTTGATGTGTTTGACTTGTATGTTCATATATATATATATATATATATATATATATATATATATATATATATATATATATATATATATATATATATATATATATATATATTCAACTTTTTAACAAAGTCTTTGTACCACTGCATGTACCTTATGGTTTCTACTTAACGCCACCATCACAGTTATGAAGAAAGGGCTCTGTACCTCGAAGCAATAATCCATAATTTCAGAGAAGTGATGACGTTTGAGGATTTTGCAGCTCAGGTGTTTTCTCCGTCACCCACATACTCTCCAGGAGGATTGGGTAAGTGATTTTTTTCCCCTACAAAATGAAGATAATGAAAATTTTCATTCTTTTCTACCTCAACAAACTAATATAACCAGTAAGAAGTTGTAGGTTCCATCACCATGGGTTTCAGCCAACATAAAAGAAAATAGACGTGCATTTTTTGCATGGTCTTGTTCCTGGAATTTGTAGGTGAGTCCATTTTGGGGCACTGATATTTCATGAAATGACCCTTTTATTACAAATTTTGTCCCGAAGAACTAGAAGACAACTGTGGTCACCCCACATGGACAAGTAAGGCACACATTGCTCTCTATATATTCTTCAGGGAGAGAGCATTGTGGGCCAGTTATTCTAGAACGGTTATGTAATATAACAATAGAGGACTTTTTTTAAACCTAATGGGAATTCTAGAATGGTAGACAGGTATCTATATTTCCCTAAAATAATATGAACCTGTTTGTTGAATGTAAACTCAAGAAACATACCTTAATACCATTGTACATGTATCTCTCCTTCATACATTTCAATAAAACAGAATTGATAAAAAAATAAATAAATAATAAGGTAATGTGCGGCCCATATCCTTATAGAGCAGATTTTGATTACTGCATTAAGATTAATTAATGTTAATCAACTCTCTCACTGCCGTGCTCTCCAGCTCATTCAGGAGTGTGGATTTCTTTGCTGGGAATAGAATTTTCTACAAATCATTGTGTGGTCAATGAGGGGTGTACACTTGGAGACCAGGGAGGCAGAGAAGCTCAGCACAGAATGTTACTGATGGTGCTAAATAGGGGATTATGCTGCTGGGACACTAGGGTCAAGAATGAATGAAGCAAAAATGCTTGTCTAATGAATCCTTAGGATAATATAAAATGCTGACTTGTATAGTCAGCCTGATTGGTTTTAGTGGTAACCTAAAATACAGAATTTTTATTGTTTATTTTGTTTGTTTGTTGTTGATGAAAACATCATTAAAAATACCAATGATTTTGATATTGATTATAAATATAATTGTTTATCTCTTTGCTGCTTCCCTGACTACCTAATCAGGTCTCCTTCAGTCAACACTTCCCACTTCTTTTATTGCCGAAAGAACATGCAATTCATTGTGGGAATTGGCTTTCAATGAGCTGACTACAGATACATGTTACTAGTTAGTAGCCAGAACAGGCAGTGGTGGGAAACGACTTAAAAGGAATAGTGAGAGCTAAAAATCACTGGGTGGGGCCAATGCATAGGGCATAAATTCCATAGCGACTTAAGTACCTTTCTGAATAGCAGCATGCTCAATTGTGCATCCATGTGTGCACTTTAGACATTTATTGATCGATTTTAACTTAAATGATAAAAGGTGGGCCCACACAGCTTCCTCCAGATGGTACTGCCCTTAAGCTGGTGTATATAAATAGGATGAGGCAGAAAATAAAGTAATAGTCTGCATTCTGAATGAGACATTAAGGCCCTGGGGCTCCACCCGGACCAACAGCCAGGGAAGCCAGTGAGCCATAATCACAAAATAGGGACAAAATCATTAAAAAATCATCCACTAAACATAACCAGAGTTTTCTTTTGTAAAATGTTAACGGAAAGAGAAAAAGTTCCATGACCTGTATAAAAGCACTTTAATATCCTTATATTTTACAATTATTCACTATATATTGCATGAATGATAATGACAAAAATAGTGCATGTTATTCGAAAGTTCATTTTGATAAATTAAAAAAAGAATATTGCATTTCATGCATAAACAAAGCAATGCATTTAAAGCATATTGCAATGAAAGATGAATGTGCAAAAGTACAAGCAGACGGAATAAAACAAGATCAACTAGCGTGTGCTAGAGAGTGCTCCTGAACTTGCATCTCAAATGCACATGCAACACACAAACCTCCTGTGTTTAAGGGCCCTAAATCATTTAAAGCATTTGTCCATATGCATTTTGCATGATGTTTAAAGGAGAAGGAAAGCTACTGAAGCAGTTTATTGTCAATAGATTAGTCACCACAGTGCAAGCTATAACAATATATTTATTCTGCAAAATGCTTTACTATACCTGAGTAAACAGCTCTAGAATCTCTCTCTTTGTTTAGGATAGTAGCTGCCATATTAGCTTGGTGTGACATCATTTCCTGCCTGAGTCTCTCCCTGCTTACTCATAGCTATGGGCTCAGATTACAGCAGGGGGGGAAGGGGAGAGAGGATCAAACTGAGCATGCTCAAGCCCTAGCCCTGGAGGTTTATGCTGAAAACAGGAAGTCTGATACAGAAGCCCATGTGTACACAACAGAAGGAAAGAAACAATGTGTTTCTTTTGACTCCAAGCTCTTTTGACTTTTGAGGATTTACTGGTGTATTTATATAGACCTTTCTGATAAAGCTTCCTTAATTTTAGCCTTTCCTTCTCATTTAAATCAAAATACCATGAACATGGGTTGTGGCTCTAAGCAATGACATCAGCTCTCCATTAACCCAATAATGACATTTCTGCACGCTAGACTGGTACTGTATGGTATTGTTTATTGCTGCACATGGTTCATACATTATTTCCAGAAGGCCTTATAAAACAATGTCTGTTTGTCCAGCACTGGGTTTAGTCTGCATCAAATCTTGTATTTTGTACTGATACCTTACTGGCACCCCTGGATGCTCCTACTGTCACCTAAGGACAATTACTGGGGTAAATCTTGCACTTTTGCACCCCTTTTACCTTCACTAGACGTGGTTCTATTTTTAAAGGGGTTGTTTACCTTTGAGTTAACTGTTAAGCTGGCCAGAGATGCAAAGATCTGATCATACAAATCAAGGATTCGTACAATTTTCGGACCTTTGTAGAGAGTCTACACATTTTTGGTCGATCGGACAGGTTAAAAGATTTGTCGGCTGCCGATAATATCTCTGCATGTATTGCAGATCGTACGATTTTCAGTGGGAGACTGTCACCAGCTTTGGTCGGACAAAACTTTCGTACGATTGCTGTCAAAGGTAGAACATCAGAAAAAAACACCGAAAAACTCCCTGACTTTCTATTCATTCCTGTGGGATTTTATCAATGGAGTTCATTTTTTGATACATATGCTTTTAAAAATCAAATAGGAATGAATTTAAAGTGAATGAGTTTTTCTGTGGTTTTTGATACACCTACCCTTAATATGATTTAGATAGTGATATTCTAAAACATTTTGCAATTGGTTTTCATTTTTTATTATTTGTGAATTTTGAGTTATTTAGCTTTTTATTCAGCAGTTCTTCCAGCTTGCAAACAGTCTGGTTGCTAGCGTCCAAATGACCCTAGCAACCATGCATTGATATGAATAAGAGACTGGAATATGAATAGTAGATGGTCTGAATAGAAAGTAATAAAATTAGCAATAACAATAAATGTTTAGCCTTACAGAGCATTTGGTTTTTAGATCAGGTTAGTAATCCCCATCTGAAAGCTGAAAAGAGTCAAAAGAAAAATGCAAATAATTGAAAAAAAAACTATAAAAAATAAACAAATAATGAAGACCAAATGAAAAATTGCTGAAAATTAGTCATTCTATAACATACTATTCTATAACATACTTAAAGTTAACCAGTTAAAGGAAAACTATACCCCCAAAATGAATACTTAAGCAACAGATAGTTTATATCAAATTGAATGACATATTAAAGAATCTTACCAAACTGGAATATATATTTACATAAATATTGCCCTTTTACATCTCTTGCCTTGAACCACCATTTCGTGACTCTATCTGTGCTGCCTCAGAGATCACCTGACCAGAAATACTACAACACTAACTGTAACAGGAAGAAGTGAGGAAGCAAAAGGCAGAACTCTGTCTGTTAATTGGCTCATGTGACCTTACATGTGGTTTGTATGTGTGCACAGTGAATCTTACGATCCCAGGGGGCGGCCCTTATTTTTTAAAATGGCAATTTTCTATTTATGATTACCCAATGGCACATACTACTAAAAAAGTATATTATTATGATAATGGTTCATTTACATGAAGCAGGGTTTTACACATGAGCTGTTTTACTCAGTATCTTTTAATAGAGACCTACATTGTTTGGGGGGTATAGTTTTCCTTTAACTCAAAGGTGAACCACCCCTTTAAAGGAGAAGGAAAGCCAAAATGTATGAAATACCTCCCTCTAGAGTTCTTATACAGATGGGTAATGTTAGCAATAGACACTGGCATGTAGTTTACTGTACTGGCACGTCAGTACGTCTATTGACACCTTCAGCCCTAAAGAAGTATGTGAAGCGACTCATCACTATGTGCCAGCACCTGTCTATTGCTAACTTCTTCAGCACACAGGCATAAGTATAGACTAGGGATGCACCGAATCCACTATTTTGGATTCGACTGAACCCCCAAATCCTTCACGAAAGATTTGCCAGAATACCGAACCGAATCCGAACCCTGATTTGCATATGCATATTGGGTGGGAAGGGGCCGAATCCCGAACCGAATCCTGGATTCGGTGCATCCCTAGTATAGACCAAGAGGCAGATCATTTCACTAATGTGCCCAAATATTACGGCTAGGCGATTCCTGATTGCACTGTGCTGGGCCATATTATTATTAATTTCATGGTGGAGGCTGAGGGCCAGTGTAAATTTGAAGACGGGCCGCATTTGGCCCCCGGCCGCACTTTGGACATGCCTGGAATAGAGGCTTCCTTTTCCTCATTTTCTTATTGCACAGGTGCGAAAAATCCACTCCCCTTTCTCACTCCCCCGTCGTAGATGATATCGCGCTCAGTTACCTTCAACTTGCAAGCGCGTCATCATAGGAGGGGACAGCAGAGCTCCTGAATCATGCGCAATAGAAGGAAATTTGTCCATTGCGACTCACGGCTGTCTCGGGCACCCTGGAGTAAGCTAGAGATAAAAACAGAGTCTTGCACTCGCATTCACAGAACAGTGTGTTTCCAACTGCTAGACACCAGATTAATTTAGGTCTGTAACTACTAAGTCTACTTATCATATAGCTTTATTTATTTCTTACCTTTCCTTGTCCTTTAAGAGGTTGTACATTCGCTGCAAACCTCAATAATCTGCCATCATGTATTTATATATAGATCCATCTGGCATTGTATCACTGTACTGTCATTTTATAACCGACAGGGGTTAACAATAAATCGACAAGGTTTAAAGTTGAATCGGATAATGTTGTCCCCCCTTACTCACAGGTGGTTTTGCCTGTGCTCCCCTGCGTTCAGGTTAAATGTGTTCAACCGCAGGGGAGCACAGGCCCAGATGTAATGAGTTATTTTAAAGCGTTCCACCTGCAATCAGTGCTTACATGCATCTTTGCTGCCCAGCTGCGTCTGGGCCTGCGCTCCCTTCTGGTTGAATGCATTTATCCTGAATCCAGGGGAGCACACTAAAACCACTGTAAGGGTCCTTGGGCATCCGAACCAGCCAACATTTGGACCTCAATTCCCACCATCCATCTCACTTATGTACCTCTGTATGCAGCAGGCCAGCTTTCCCAGAACACTCGTCCATATCACTTGGATACTGCGTTTACTGAGCCATTTGTAGGTTTACATGGAATTCAGCAACAGGAAAAAAAGCATTTATCCTACAGTACAATTAATGGGTTTCTGGACATTTTTTAAATGTAATCTTTTACTTGGAACAGTTGACAAATATCTCTGATCGGAACTGCCATAGTGAAGAAAAGAAATCCAGTTAAATAAATGACACAGAGAAATCAGCCATGCGTCGCTGTCCAACATTGCTGGCTTCAGTCCGTGTGCTCTCTCTGAGCTTTATTTGGAGATAAGAGCAGTGTGTATACACTTGTATTGGTCGCCAGGAGCAGCAGGCAGAAGGCTTTGGAGATAAGCAAGCTGGCAGAAGTAAAGGAAACCAATGCTATTTAAATAATCGTGCCCTGCTTCCTGGAGAGGCGTCAAGAAACATAGGGATGGCCTCTATCTTTGTTGAACCAGAATACCAAGCAACATTAGGAAATGCTCCCAACTGAAGGCTTTTCATTAGCGCCTCTCTCGTTGTTTTACTCTTCCCGTCTGCCATATACGATGGAAGGAAAGTGTGCAGGTGTAGCCTCGGAGTTTGGTTAAAAAGAAATTAGGCAATGTGGTGGGATGAGACGAGTTTTTGGGGGTTTTTTTTTTTGCATTTGTATCCTTCGCTTACAAGGATACAAATTACATTTAAAAAATGTAAGCGAAGGATACAAATGCAAGTACACATGTCTAACAAGCGCCCAGGTAAACTTAAAGGAAAACTGTACCCCCAAAATGAATATTTAAAGAAGGAAAGGTTGAAATTAAGTAAGCTTTATCAGAAAGGTCTATATAAATACACCAGTAAACCCTCAAAGTAATATTGCTCTGAGTCCTCTGTCAAAAGAAACACTACATTTATTTCCTTCTATTGTGTATACATGGGCTTCTATATCAGACTTCCTGTTTTCAGCATAAACCTCCAGGGCTAGGACTTGAGCATGCTCAGTTTGCTCCTCTTTCCCTTTTCCCCCTCCCTTCTTCCATCCCTGCTGTAATCTGAGCCCAGAATTATGAGTGAGCTGGGAGACTCAGGCATGAAGTGATGTCACACCAAGCTAATATGGCAGCTGCTATGCTAAGCAAATAGAGAGAGCTTCTAGAGCTGTTTTCTCAGGTATGGTAAAGAATACTATAGGATAATTATAAGAATTCTAGCTTGCACTTGTAGTGAATCTATTGGCATTAAACTGCTTCGGTAGGTTTCCTTCTCCTTTAAGCAACAGATAGTTTACATCATATTAAGTGACATTAAATAATCTTACCAAACTAATATATATATATATATATATATATATAGATATATATAGATATATATGTAAATATTGCCCTTTTACATCTCTTGCCTTGAACCACCGTTCTTTGATGGTCTCTGCGCTGCCTCCGAGATCACCTGACCAGAAATACTACAACTCTAACTGTAACAGGAAGAAGTGTGGAAGCAAAAGACAGAACTCTGTCTGTTAATTGGCTCATGTGACCTAACATGTGTTTGTGTGCACCGTGGATCCTATGATCCCAGGGGGCGGCCTTTATTTTTTAAAATGGCAATTTTCTATTTAGGATTACCCAATGGTACATACTACTAAAAAAGTATATTATTATGAAAATGGGTTATTTAAATGAAGCAGAGTTTTACATATGAGCTATTTTATGCAATATGTTTTTATAGAGACCTACATTGTTTGGGGGTTTAGTTCTCCTTTAATAAATGTGCATGTGCATGCACCAGGTGGGATTTAGGAGCAGATGCTATGGGGCTGTATAATTCATCTTGCTTGGTGCGTGTACTGTTTTTCACAGTCATATTCATCTGTATAATGTTTGTGAAGCCAGAGATGAGAACTAGACGATGAAAGGGTTAATGAATGGTAGGACACTGTTGGCTGCTGCGAGGACTGATCTAATCACTCCTGTATCTATGTGCATCTGTTCGCTATGAGGTCATTCTGCATGCTAATGATTTGCAAAATGAAGCGTAATGATGGGCTTTATACAAATGCATGTAAACACACTCTACCTGTTACTTGAGGGCACAATATAGGGAGGGGGAATTATTATTGTCACCGATTTATAAAACCCCAAACATAATTAACCTGCCTTCGCACCTTCAGTGGCGCAGCAACAGCATTAAAAGGGGTTAATTGCCTCGTCTTTTTTTCTGCTTACTACATACTGAACTAGGGATCAGCTTGTACCAGTGAGCGTAATCTGATTTTATGGCCTTGAAATGGATGCAAGATTTGTGTCACCCGTCTGCAAAGGATTCTAATTCATTGGCCATTAATAAAGTAGCGAAAGATCTTCGTAAATTAGTCATGAAAAGCAGCAATTCATAACGTCTGGCAGTTGGCATTAACATTTTATTTATTATCTTGCAGGAAAATGTTAGCCAGTGATGAGGCACATAGGCCGATAGGACAACAACAGAATACGAAGCAGAATTCAACTGTTAAAGGAACAGTTCAGTGTAAAAATAAAAGCTGGATAAATAGATAGGCTGTGCAAAACAAAAAAAATGTTTCTAATATAGTTAGTTAGGCAAAAATGTAATGTATAAAGGCTGGAGTGACTGGATGTCTAACATAATAGCCAGTCGACTACTTCCTGCTTTTCAGCTCTCTAACTCTGAGTTAGTCAGCAACTTGAAGGGGGACTACATAGGATATACCAGTTCAGTGAGTTTGCAACAGATCCTCAGCATTCAGCTCAGATAGTCGTCCAAATAATAAATAAATTTTGACGCGGTGGATTTTTAGTGGGCAAATTTTCTCTGCAGTTTCGCAAACTTATTCGCCAGCGGCGAAAAGTGGAAATTTGCCGCAAATTCAAGCCTGGCGAATTTATTCACCCATCACTAGTTATGGCCCATGTGGTCCCCCCCTCAAGTCACTGATTGGTTACTGCCTGGGTAACCAATCAGTGGAAACCAAGAGAGCTGAAAAGCAGGAAGTAGTGTTCTGTTATGTTAGACATCCAGTCACTCCAGCCTTTATACATTACATTTTTGCCAAACTATATTAGAAACATTTTTATTTTGCATAGCCTATCTATTTACCCAGTTTTTATACTGAACAATTCCTTTAAATGTGTAATACTATGTCAAAGCTACACAGCTGTGAATTATGGCAAATGTAGTTTACAATGAAACTTGACTTGCTTTCTAACCAGATGAAGGACAGGTTGGCTGCCAGCAAGAGCTCCGAGTGCAGTACTGTAAACTTAAATGCAGTTTATGAATGGGGCAGTATAGTCCAGCAGTGCATTGATGATATGCCTTTAAGTGTAGGACTACATGGACGATTTTGGAGCGATCCGACGTGCTGTGCAAAAACGCAGGCGTCAAATCGGATGCAACGGAAATAAGGTAAGTGAATGCATTGTCGGATGAAGTTGCAGCGTTGATCCGGCGCTTCACGACTGTCGGATGCAGACGCTGTGTCGCGTCAGATCAAGGCTGCAACTTCATCCGACATTTCCATTACGTACCTTATTTCTGTTGCATCCGACGTGACTCCTAAGTTTTTGCACAGTGCGTCGGATTGCGCAGAAATCGTCTGTGAAGTCCTACCCTAAAACAGATAGCGTCAAGCCATAAAATAAAATGATGTGTTTGATTCAGAATTGGTGAACCTCACTTTTCAAGTGCTTTAAAATTGCACTGTTTTTATTTAACAGTTAAAGGGGCAGTTCTTCATAAAACTCAAGATAAATGTTATAAAAGCAGTGGTATTCTAAGACAATTTCCAAAAGTTGTTTTTTTTTATTATTATTGTTTACTTTTTTGTGCAGCTGTCAGGTTTGAAATTTTAACTGCTCTCTGGTTGGTGGGCTTAATGTAATTACCATAACAACACGGCATGAGGTTGGAAGTCAGAATAGAAGATCAATACTAGAGGGCTGAATAGGAAGATCAGCAATAAAAACAAGAATAACAATAAAACTAAAGTGAATTGTTTTTTAGTTGTTGAGGTCAGTGACCCCCAACAACCACGTAGCGTTTTTAGTAGAAGGCCAAAAAAAAAAAATAGGAAGGCTTCTAATTAAAAAACCATAAATAATCAAACAATGGAGACCAACTGAGACATTACCTAGAATAGGTTCATCTGTGATATACTAATTGAACTTCCCCTTGAATTACTGATAAAATGTCTCTATATAAATATGAACTTCTCTTGAATAACTGAGGAAATACATACATCCTTGGAAGTCGTATGTCAGGGCATTTAAGTTGCAGTAACTAATCCAATGAAAGAGGTTATATGTATGGAGCTCTTCACAAAAGGGGACTACAGTTAAGCCCCATTTGTTTTCATCAAAAAAAAAATTTGTTTCCCAATAGCAGTTTACAGTGTTGTATGATATATACAGTGATTCTGACAATATTTCAGTTTACATATGTATGAGTGCATGACACCAATGGCGGTCTAAAAGGTTGCCGATTGTCTGGGTCAGAGCCCATGTCTCAATAAAGGCGTTTTATAGAAAAGAAACGCGTGAATTGTGCTGTCTATGATACATAATTCGGAAAACCAGTTCCAACAATGAAACATATGTAATGATAACATAGAATAGAAAAAGAAACATAAAATGAAAAAGAAGGAAAAACAAACTAAAAAAGGAGAAAGAGTTAGAAAGTGGGCCGACTCACAATTTTTAACCTCTATAAATTATCAATTTGTAAAGATCCCTATTCTATTTGCCATTAGTTACAGCTATAACAAATGAGAAGGGAGGGTCCCTTTATATCTATAGTCTATCCAAGGTTGCCAAACTTTCAGGAATGAGGGGGATTTATCCAGAGATATGTTGGTCAATTGTTCATTTACAAATATCCAGTCAATTTTAGGATTAAGTAGATTATAATTTATGGATATGGACTTCCAAGATCTCTCTAAAACTTGTCTAGCAGCTAAGAACATGTGGTTGATTAACTTTTTTATGCCCTTGTTGTGTTTTGTGGTGTTGCTCCCTTTAGTGCTTCGTATGGATTTTTTTTTGCAGGTTCACATTTAATACTGCAAATATCAGGTTATATACATGTATCCAATATCTAGATGCTTGGGCAATCCAACCATATGTGGGTCATAGTTCCTGGTGTAGCACATAAAGCAACCAATACTAAGGTCTGGGTACACGCGTGCTAGTCTACTAGATGTAAGATACCAACGGAAGAGACATTTATAGCCTGATGCAAGTAATATTGTGTTATTGAAACTTCTCTTTAGGTTATCCCAAAGTTTTCCCCATTCTGTGTCTGTTGAGGTTCTTTCTCCCACATCTGGATATAACGTAGGTTGAACCCCCATTTTATGGTTTGCTGGGGACAAGAAAAATGGGTGTTAAATGAGAGAAAACATAAAATCAGGGGATGGAAAATGGAGATTTCACTGTTCAGAAGCAAAGTCCATAAATAGGCTCCTGGTGTCATAGGCTGAGGATGCCCATGTACCAGCTACAGTCGTGGATCTGAAGGATACACTAGACCCTTGACTGCAGTGTGGGCTGTGACTGTGTAGCAGCTGCTTGAGAAGTTTCTGAACAGATTTGGGGATTTTAAAACAAGACACTAGTTGCTGTTAAAGCTTTATTCTCTGGAAACTGTTGCCTTTCAGCAAATATCTCTTCAATGTTAGTGAGCATTTTTTGTGCGGTTACAGCGAGGCTCTTTAACCCGCAGCCCCCAGGATTGCATACAGCCCTCCAGACCACCCAAAGGCTTCATAGACATGTTTGTTATCATTTATATTGCTATCCTGCTGACAAACATATGGTTTATTAGTTAATTGCCCCAATGCAAGGGATACATAGGGCAGTACAATTAAGAAGCAGCTAAAGGTCCTTTCCCTAAAAACTCAACATGTTTTTATCGATAGAACATGTTATAACTGATAACATTCTTTTGAAACCCGTCCTAGGTGTAGAAGGGAAGCGTTCTCAGTTTGATAAAAAAAAAAGTGCACAAACATCACATCCACTATAGTTATAGAATCTTCCCTAACTATTGGCCTGTGTAATAGCTCAATCTTTCATATCAGGGCTATGTCAATGGGTCATGGGAAAATGTATTTTTTTCAAAGACAAATATCTAAGATATCTGTTCCGTAGCAGAGAGAAGCTTCCTTCAATTAAAAAGCCCTCTGTGCTGCCAGCATTGCAAAAGTGACCTGCGTCAAAGAGCCATGCAGAAAAAACTTTAATAACATTGGCTTAGTCCATTGCCCCCGCTGTATCATCATCTTGATACAGCACTCCATCACCCTTGAGAAAGTCGGGACACAACGAAACGCATTGGGAAACAGATTTAACAGACTTTATTGATGAACAACCATTTTCTGCTAAAGTGCAATAAATTTTTTTTTTTTTTTTTACACGATGGGAACGCGCCCCTTCTTTTATGTTGGTTTGTTTACACACTGTATTATCAACAAAGGTCTGAGATTAGTTGCTCTTGGTTTTAAAACCCAAATTGTTGCAAACACTAGCATGAATGTTTACAACAACATTTTTTCGTTTCAGGTAATTGAAGGTTTTATATACCCTTTACATTCATTTAAAATCTTAAGTTGTCATGCTACTGTTCCCAGTGCAGAATCAGGCAAATATTATAGAGACAGTAAAAATCTCTACTATTGTTATTTGACGTGAATCCATCTCCTCCCCCCCAGTTTCCAATTTGAAAAAGGCCATTCACACTTGCTGATCCCGACTGATTCATTGTCTTGCAACTCCAATTTCTATTGTTTACGAGGCCTTCCATTCAGAGTCGCATGCTGGAAGTAGAAATGCCCCCATAGCAGTGTAATTGAGCTGCCGTATGCATGGCTATCCCCCCGGCTTAACCGTTTAAAGAACAGCAGTTGTGTATCTTCTGTGCTGTCTTTGGGCAGAGACCAGCGCTGCTTAACAGCTGTCATAGCTTGAGGGTGGGCTGGCGTCTGGAGCGGAGGGCAGGGAGGAGGAAAGAGGGATGCTGGAGATTAATTATATATCATTCTTTCACTTCCAGCATGTTCCTGCATTTATCTCTGCTTAATGATCAGTTATTGTTTCCACCATTTATAGCTACAAAGTTTTTTGTAATCCTGCTGTCGAGCCTTTACACTGGAAAATGGCATAAGTGAAAAGAAAAGTTGGCTTTCTGGGTAAATCTTATTATGAGCTGCTGATACTTGTCCGACAAAACAAAAAATACAAACCTATTTTTCCATTCTGTTATCTGTTTGGATTATCCGTTTATTTGTCTTTTGCAATCGCTTGCTATTCGTATTCACAAAGTTCGTGCGACGTGAGCTGAACTGTAGGCACCAGTGAATGGGATCAATAGACTATTCCTCACAATAGAATATATATTTAGAAAATTTCAGTGTCCCCACATCAGTAAGAGAAAGTTTACAGGCAGAGAGGATGGAGGGATAACCACAGACTATGATGCAAGAAATGTTCCACTTAAATAAGATCCACATTATTCCTGTGTCTGTTGGAAGGAACAGCCTGCATAATAACTAGGGAACCGTTTCACCCCAACATCTATCCAGCCGTCGGCAAAATGACTTCTGCTCTCCTGTCCCAGTGGGGCCCTTGTTCAGTGTCAGCTATCCTTCTCCTTATTGTTACTCTTTTCAGCCGGTCTCCTCCCCCCGTTCATTTCTGACCCATTGTGTCCTCTCCCTTCTAGATGTCTTCTCCCCTTCTGTGCCTACATCTGTTCCCTCCACCTTACCTTCTACTTCTTTTTGTTCATCCCAGCCATTCCATTTTCTTCTTCTTCTTCTATTGATCTTCTAAGCTCTCTGTTTGAGGTCTCCCTAAATCTTACATGTAAGCAATATCTGGCTGCAGCTTTCCTTTTCTATGGTACACAAACTCTCCTATGAGTATGAATGTCCTGTTGACTTGCTGAGCAATAACTGTGAGCTCCTCATAAACTTGCCCCAGATTAGTATCGTTCATACAACTGAATACAGCCATGCCATAAGGAAAGTGCAGGCTGAAGTATGGGGACATTTCTTTAGTGCTTCATTGGGGGCTGGTGCATTTTTCTACTGGGCTTTGCTAAGTTGCTGCATTATTTCACACTAGGACATTCCAAGTTATAGTGTATCAGATCATTCTACTTTGTAATCAGTGGGGATCACCATTATTGCCTACATATACATGGTTGAAATCATGTTTGGGTGATGATTGACTCTCTAGTGCAATACTTAGGGCTCCATAAATATCAACATTTTTATATAATCCGGTCCCCAATACTGTGGTTTGCTGGCTAGTAGACTCATTATGTGGGCAGCACTGCTATAGTCTATACATTTTTCTTTGCTTGAAATAGTTGAGGCAGTCAAATTCAGATTGCCTCACGGAGGCAATGTTGGGCGACTATTGAAAACGCATCGCCACGTGTGCTTTAGCGCAGGCGACTTTTCATTGTAGCCTATGGGAAAACACGCTGAGGCAGTTCGGGGAGATTGTCGCTCAGAAGACCAGGCGATTAGTTGCCAGGCGACAAAATCTCCCCGAATCTCCTCGTGTGGACTAACCCTAAGAACGTTCGATATTTTGGAAACCCTCAGATCCTACATCATATGTGGTTTTGGTTAAGATTTTAAGAATTGTTCTCAGATAAATATCTTGGTACAGTTATAAGCTCTATTAACCGGAATGTTTGGGACCTGGATTTTCCTGGATAAAGGATCTTTCTGCAATTTACTTTTCTATACCTTACGTCTACTAAAAAAATAGTAAACCCTGTAGAATTGTTTTGCCAAAAACATGGATTCAGGCAGCACAGTTATCATAAAATACAAGCTACTGTTTTATTATTACAGAGAAAAAGGAAATCATTTTTCAAAAGTTACAATTATTTGCATAAAATGGAGTCTATGGGAGATGGCTTTTCCCATAATACAAAATCCCATACTTGTCCTAATAATGGGGCATGACACAGTCTGTACTGTACTCACACCACAGTCTATAGTAGAACACAGGAATGTGATTGCATGTTAATTCAATGAGCCTGTAAAAAAGATGCATTGTTACAAATACCATAAAGTTTTGGTAAGGAATCACAGCCTTTTCGTTTTTGCTTTCAGTGCATTAGAGCATTATAAAACTGAACATAGCTGTAGAGATATAAACAGTATCCTGGACATGTATGGCAGCCCACCCATCCAGACCAATGTCTATATACTATGGATGAGGTGTGTTATTGGCAATAAACTACCCTATAAGGGGCCTTCACTCCCCGAATGCTGCAGTCTGTTCCTTTAACCAGATTTATAGGTGCATAGAAAAGCAAAACTAGGGGAAGAGGTGCTGCCTGAGAGTCATCCTAAATGACTACAATTCACTCTGTTTTCCACCAGTTTCTATGCTGAGACTCTCTACATGTATAATGTATATAATGCCCATTCCATTGAACAGCTGCTACAAAACTAGGGTGCACACTTTCTGTTATATAGTAAAGTGAAAACTAGCATGTACAGTACCTTTATCTTTTCCTCTGTTCAGTAAGAAGAAAATCATGGTGCAGTGGTTGGCTCTGTTGCTTTGCAGGGTCCTAGGTTCAATTCTAGCCAGAGAACTATCTGCAGGGAATTTGTATGTTCTCCCCATGTCTGTGTGTGTTTCCTCCAGGTGCTCCAGTTTCCTCCCACTCTTGTTCACCTTTGAGTTAACTTTTAGTATGATGTAGAGAGTTATATTCTGAACAATTTGCAATTGGTTTTAGTTTGTTTATTATTAGGGGGTTTTGAGTTAATAAGCTTTTTATTCAGCAGCTCTCCAGCAATCTGGTTGCTATGGTCCAAATTACCCTAGCAACCATGCACTGAATTGAATAAGAGTCTGGGATATAAATATGAGAGACCTGAATAGAGAGATGAGTAACAATAGCAAAACATTTGTAGCCTTACAGAGTATTAGTCTTTTGATGGGGTCATTGATCCCAATTTGAAAGCTGGAAAGAGTCAAACGAAGGATTCAAACAATTTAAAAAATAAATAAATAAAGACCAACTGAAGAATTACTTAGAATTAGCCATTATATAACGTACTGAAAATGAACATGAAGGTGAACCACCCCTTTAACAGACTCCTCAAACAATTGGTGGTAGTGGGTGTGTGAATGTGATAGGGACCTTAGATTGTAAGCTCCTGTGGGGGGAGGAACTTGTGGCAGTATAATGGGTATAGTGCTGCAGATACACTGACACTATATAAACAAAGTATGATAATGTTCCGAGCAACCAGGGTGCCCATATTGTCCTTTGCATTGTACACTAACAAAGAAACTGTGACTTTTCTCTGATGAATATGCATGTCAAGCAGATGTTTTTACTTACTGGATTTTATTTTGTTCTCCCCCCATCCCTTTTCAGATTAATATGTAAAAGTCTCTTTACGGTAATGGAAAAAAAAAAAAGGTAAGATTTGAATTTCATGGGGCTGCCCTCCTTCCACCATCACCCCAGCTTGTTTCACTGCAGCTTTATTCCACTCACCCTTTATTTTGTGGCTTGTAAGAAAAAAAGGAATAAAGAAAACAAAACTACACGCATTCTTCGCAAAGCTCCTGTGAAACAAGTGGCACTGGGAATAAACACCTGACTGTGTAGTGGCACTGACAATACTGGCAGTTAGTATTTCCCCTGCCCCTGCATGTCTGAGCTTCAGTGCAAAAGCACATTCTTTGCCTTTTCTTCTGCTTCTGTTTCTTCTGTTTGCTTGGGGCGGAATATGACACCAGCACCTGCCATACTGGAAAATGTCTTTGTTGCTTGCACTTTTGTTTGTATTGCTGCAGGGGAGCCAATGGGAGTAGAATCCATTTACTTTTCCCCTCCTGCCTTTTCTCTGTAAAGCCTAAGAATCTCTGAATAGGATCTGGAGATAGCACAGATAAGAATTGGCACGTGCTGTGCAGCTTTGGCCCTTTCAGTTTGCCAAACTTAATAAGGACCTCTTTTTTTTTTCCTTTGGTGGCTGGGAGGGTGGATTGGGATTCTGAATGGAACAGCTGGGAGAGGAGAAAAGAGACAAAAGAAGAGGGGAAACACTGAGCGGCTCAAGCCTAAGATTGGAGAGTGCAGTCTACGGAGCAGGCTGGCCACACGCCAGGTGTAACCTTTGCACGCTCTTTGGCTCTGCTTGTTTGTCTGGCCAATTTATAATTGTGCTTTACAACTACGAGTACTGAAAGCATAATGGCCAGTGCCCAGGAGGCCTCACTGCTGCCCTATTTCTATTACAATGTAGAGAAACAACCATTTGCATCTTAATGCACAGGAACTCTGATATTAGTGCAGTTTACCTTTAAGACTTACAAGTGTATTAAATATGGAAACATATAAAGCCAGTTACCCAAAAAAAAAAGGTTTCTTTAGAAATGGAAATGTAATAGTTGCGCATAAACCCTGAGTTGCTTAGCACATAGGAAAAATGTTTCAGACCCGATATATATTCCACCAAACAAGGGATTTGTGCTTAATGGTCACAATTTAGAAATCGGGAGCAAATTTATAGCCAACAGTTGTTTTTTGTAGCAAGAGGAGCACATGATTCTGTCTAAAGGTGGCCGTACATTTACACCAAATGGCATCTTATCTGCCCTTGTGCAGGGGACTCTGACAGGCCCATCCACCCGATATCTGACCAAAAATTGGACAGATATTCATCCGACAGGTTTAAAAATCCTGTTGGGGCATAGGCTTGTGGATGTGGTTCTGACTGCCGACAGCCTGCATTTACAGGCATTGTGATAATCGGATCAGCCGATATTACCCACCTTAAAGGGCACCTCTTGGGTAAAAATGTTATCCCCAACCAAAGGTGCAGGCTAATAGAGCCTACATTCTGGTTGGGGATAACAGTAGGGTTTTTTTAAAAAAATGCCCCCCACCAGCGCTACGCTACCCACACCGGGAGGGAGCTTCCGGTGCGAGCAGCCATGTCCAGTCACTCGCATGTGCATAACGTGTATGTGACGGCATGCACATACAGAGCAATTCGGAACAGTTTTTTATTATGCACATGCGAGTGACTGAACATGGCTGCTTGCACCAGAAGCTCCCTCCCGGTGCGGCTAGTGTAGCGTTGACAGGGGGCATTTTTTAAAAAAAACAACTACTGTTATCCCCAACCGGAATGGTTGTGGATAACATTTTTACCCAACAGGTGTTGTCAAAGTCTGGGAAGATCCACTTGTTTGGTTTTAGGGGCTATAAAATGAACTCTCAATGGAGAAACCTGCCCAAATTGCACTTTGCTTTTACAGGTTGCTGCACTTGATAATGTTCAAAATCACCGGCGATTTTTCATTCTAGCCAGCGCAAGAGTGAGGGAAGGCGTTCGGGGAGATTGGTCGACGCAAAGACCAGGCGATTAGTCGCCAGGCGACTAAATCTCCCCGAAACGCTCAGTGTGACCTTACCCTTAAGTAGTACGGAAAGATCCCTTATTTGGAAAACGTTACCTGTATTTGTTTGTGAATCCAGTGCAAATGTGGAAATGAACCATTATCCAAAGCAATAAAAAAATAAATAAATGTAAGAGACATAAGATAACCCTGGGTAATTAGGGTGATAATGATACACTTTTGGCCATATTTGGATCTTTATTTCCTGTTTTCCATTTAGGGTAAGGCTACATTGGGCGTTTCTGGAGATTTGTGTGGCCTTACCCTAAATGGAGTCGGGTGACATTTGGAATGTTATAAATAAATGAGACTTTACTTTGTTTCCCAGTTAATTTCACTCAAAAGTCATCAGCTATGTCATGCTTGTGTCTCCATTAAATCTACACCTTGTACCTTATTGCTCCGACGGTGAGAGGGTTAATTGGCTTCCAGCTTTCTGGGGGAAATCTTCAAAATTTCATTAGAAGACAAACGCCAAGTAATTAGAGTTCGTGGCAGGCAGCTTGCAAGTGAAATTACAATATTTGTATGAAAGGCTTTATCTTGCGCAGTTATTACTTGCTCGTTGTGCAGCTGCCGTCTCACTATCAATCAAAAGGGTTTCACAAGGCGCTTCAAGGTTGATTGCATAGTTAAGGATTTGCCAGAAGAAAGTTGTGACTGATGGAATGCACAAACTTTCCGGCTAATGGAATGTTATGGGAGCTTGTGAGCACCTAGGTGTGGCCTGTCTCAATACACAAGCATCGCTCTTTCATATGCGCAGGAGCTGCTATTGTTCAGTCGCTTGCACGAGTGCTGCTTCAGCTTGCCCAATTGGCTGAAATTGTATTAATTTGACCATCTGCCATTCTGTTTAGCTGCAGGAACATATGATACAAAAAGCCGCTTCCCTCCCCCTGTCTTCATGCCCTCAGGCAGCACAAAAAAAAAAGGATAAAGAATTTCCATTCCTAACCCTCCCAGACTAACCAGCATCTGCATTTTTTCACAGAGAAGTTTTCTTTAAATGTTTTGCATTGATGAATTTTAATAAATGTTCCCTTCCCCAACCCCCGGCCCGTTCTGCTTTGTACTCCCAGACACCATTTGATGAAGGGTTTTGTAAAATAAATCACTGAATGCAGGAGAGAGAGAGAGAGAAACCCCTGATACAAAGGATTACTGCAAGGCAGGCTAACACCATTTATTTCCCTTTGCAGGAGGGTCTATGTTCTATGTGGGATCTTTATCTGAAAGCTCAGTTTTAATAAGAAAAAAAAAAAGAATAGAAACCAAAAATGTGAAACGATTATCTTGATATATCCCTTCCACTTGCTTTTTTTTTTTTTTTTTTACATCTGTATATTACAATGATTATTTTTTTCTGGCTTTCAGAATAATTCTTTTGAAGGGCTATATTCGCTTTATTCCACCTGCACTTTGCCAGTAGTCAGTAGCTGCTGCACTGGGTCTGTCCATATGCACGCAAGGAAACCTTACTTCCTTGGAGGATGCATGCCTCTGCATGGATATAGGCCAGCTGGAGACCATATGCTTTGCCTCTACATATGACACACCATCTAAACCAGGCATGTCCAACCTGCTGCCTTTCCAGTGGTGTTTCATTACAATTCCAAGCACACCATGTTGAACCACATTTGAACCCTATTGTCGACAACAAAATAATTTGTATTTTCCATTTTGTTAAGGTGCATCACATAGAGGGTTGTGTTTGACCTGCTACATGGGTCAACCTGAGCAACATCCATGAGTGGATCACTGAGAGCCAAAGAACTAATAGAGAGGATCAGGCCGGAGGTCAGGAGCGGAGGGAGTTTGGGCCAACGGGGCCCACCGGGTTTTTTCCCAATGAAAGGTTGACCATCGTGACCCGGGGAAAAATCATGGTGGGCGCCACTGATCCAGACTCGATCTGCTCCTGCCCTTCTCCATCCCTACCCTGATCACTGTAATCGTAATTAAAGGGGTGGGGAACAGGTGGCCCCTGCAGCCCTGGTGGGCCTCGCACATCCCAGTCCAACCCTGCTTACAGCAGCCCATCTGACTTTTGCCAGAATCGACAGATTGCCAGTCGGTAGGGATGCACCGAATCCACTATTTTGGATTCGGCCGAACCCCCAAATTTGGCCGAATACCGAACCAAATCCTGATTTTCATATGCAAATTAGGGGTGGGAAGGGGAAACATTTTTTACTTGTTTTGTGAAAAAAAGTCACGCGATTTCCCTCCCCGCCCCTAATTTGCATATGCAAATTCAGATTCGGTTTGGCTGGGCAGAAGGATTCGGCTGAATCCGAATCCTGCTGAAAAAGGCTGAATTGCGAACTAAATCCTGGATTCGGTGCATCCCTACCAGTAGGTGACTGGTTATAGCAAACCAGACTTAAAGAAAATGTTCTATCTGAATATTTTCTATCACCTGAAAGCAATGACATTACAGTAGACTAAACAGATGACTTCTATTACCTTTAGTTTCAAGACACATGTCATACTATAGGCCTGGACTGGTTGTGGATTTGGGGCAAATGCCAGGGGGGCTGCTGTAAGATGCTATAGACAGTCATTTTTTTTTGGGGCTGTTTGGGCCTCGGGCCTCTGTGTACTAGAAATGTCAGGGCCTATTTTAAATGCCAGTGCAGACCTAATCATTCCTCCAGATGAATGTTTCCAATGCCATCTTACTACACATTAAAGGGATACCGTCATGGGAAATGCATCAGTTAATAGTGCTGCTCCAAATCTGAAATCCGTTTCTCAATAGAGCAAACAGATTTTTTTATATTTTATTTTGAAATCTTACATGGGACTAGGGGTATTGTCAGTTTCCCAGCTGCCCCAATCAAGTGACTTGTGCTCTGATAAACTTCATTCACTCTTTACTGCTGTACTGAAAGTTGGAGTGATATCACCCCTTTCTCACCCCCCCCCCCCACAGCAGCCTAACAACAGATCAATGGGAAGGTAACCAGATAACCGCTCCCTAACACAAGATAACAGCTGCCTGGTAGATCTAAGAACAACACTCAATAGTTAAATCCAGGTCCCACTGCGTCACATTCAGTTACATTGAGAAGGAGAAACAACAGCCTGCCAGAAAGCAGTTCCATCCTAAAGTGCTGGCTCTTTCTGAAAGCACATGACCAGGCAAAATGACCTGAGATGGCGCCTACACACCAATATTACAGCTAAAAAAATACACATCCAGGATTTAAATTTTATATTGTAGAGTGAATTATTTACAATGTAATTTAGAAATAAAAAGATACACCATATAAAGCATGACAGAATTCCTTTAAGCTGATTTAAGCATTATTTTAGAAATTGAAGTTAATTGATGTGACATGGTCCATTTATTGTAGGGACTAAAAAGAATAAAGAAACACCCCTGCCTTATGCAAACTATAAACAAGGAAATCTATTCCTTTTCCTCCATTATCTGTGAAAGAATTGAATTAAAACAGTTTATTGTATTTCCCACTGACTTGCATTCTTGTAACTGCTTCGGTTTAAATGTATCTGTGGTGTTTTGTGCCTGAAGAAAGTTGTGTTCACTCACTTAAACTCAAAGCATTGTGTGGCCATTATGCAGAATTCCTTTAGGATGATGGTATAATTACATTCCTTTTAAGTCCTCCTACAATGAGCCATTGAGCCCACTTACTGGGGAAAAGAGGGAGGAGTGTGGACTTCATTGTGCTTGTATAGATAGTATGTTTATTGGGAAGCATAATGGCCCAAGAGAACAATGACACTCTTGGGTGGCAGGTACTAGCCGTGACCTCACACTGCTCTACATTATATGACCCCTGTGGAATTTTTGGAGAGTGTAGGTATTTCTGCGAGGATATTCCTGAATAGCAAAGTGATGTATACTGCGGACACCTGAGATTGCAAAGTTCAAAACATGTTTAAATTTGCTGTAAGAAAGCTTTGTTTTTTCTGCCGTTTTTAAGAACACTAATAGAAATGAGAAGAGCAAGGAGTCAACTTTATTAATGTTCACATTCCAGCTCAAGATGGAACAGAAACGTTGTCTCGGAAGCAAACCCTGCACACCTTGCGTTTTGTCTTCTTTGTGGAACTAGATCCCCAGCATCCTAGATTTTGTTGTAGCTGTCGCTTGTGTTATAATTGTTGTTTTCATTTAGGGTAGCCATACACAGGAACATCAGCTGAGTGAGGTGAACATACAAGCAGATTTGAGTCTGATTTAGCCACACAGGTTGTGGACCAGGGACAACAATCAGATCAAAAAAGGGCCTATTAAGAGGACCCCATCAACAGCTAAAATTAGCTCAATAGCCCATATATCTTGCTAATATCAGGCACGTATTGTGGGCCCCATGCACAGGGCAGTAAGACAACAAATCAGGAGTAAAATATGGTAAGCTTATACCCCTAGGGCCCAACAATTGGTTCACAGCTCCATGAATGCAGTCAGTCTAGGGTTGCCACCTTTTCATACAATAATTACCGGCTGGTGGTGGGGGCCGGAGCAAATGGGCGGGCCTTGATGTAAAAGTGTGCGGGGTATGATGTAAAAGTGTGCGGGTGTGCCGTAAAAGGGGCGTGTCATTACGTAAAGGGGCAGGCCTACACAAGTGATGGGCCTGGAGCGAGCAAAAAAATATAACTTTTGAGCGGGTTGGGGTAGTCGAGGGCTTTTGTTAGGAGTATTACAAATTTACCGGCAGCTACATTGCCGGTAAATTTGTAATACCGGCCCTGGCCTTGCCAGGTATTTTACCGGCTAGGCCGGGTGGCAACCCTAAGTCAGTCCCGAGAACTGCATCAACGAACGATATAGTCCTTGATCCGACTGGATTTTTAAATCTGCCCGATTGACATCTGGCCAAATTTTGGACAGATATCAGCCGGGGAAGCCACTTGGAGAACCCCATACACTTGCCAGTAAGTGCCGACTTACTGTCTGCAGCTTTTATTGACTCATGCATGTCCACCTTTACGTGAAAAATATAAATTAGCCCCTTGCACTCTGACTGAGCTGCCCGACAAATATCCGGACGAAAAATTGCCAGATATTGATAGAACAGTTTGTAAAGCTTTACGTCTCATGGGGTATTGATTGTATCCCTGTTGTTGTGATCCACCTCAAGGTGCGCATATCTGGGAAGGATCTGCTTGTTTGGCACCCTTTCTAAACGAGCAGATCTTTCAGTGTATGGCCATGTTTACTCTAAATCTGAGATCTGTAGTTCAAAGCCAAAATCTGCCTGCAGTAGAGACATCTCTGTCATTACAAACCAGTCCTTTTCAGTTACAATCAATGTTAGTTTAAAAGACATTTCCTTCATTGCCAACTGAGGTGAGCCTTAATGATGTAGTGTCTTATGGCGCATACTGTAAACACCATAGGAGAGCACTTATTAAAGCACCACTGATGCTACAAGGCTCAAATTTGCCCCATATGGTCAACACTTAATAAAGGACCTCTTTGCCTTTTTGCTAAGATCACAGCTTGAAGGCCACTTATTGATGGTTTTATCACTGCTGTTTGTATCCAACCTCATTATCAGTGCTGGAAATGTGTGTCGTCCACAACATGCTGGTTAGCTGCCTACCATTTGTATTCCCAAGCAGTGATAACTGCCGAGATTAGTGCTGCAGGGATTATGTCACATGTTTAATGTCCATCAGTGTGTCCATGAGATCTCACTAAGTAATTTGTATTTGCACTATAAGAGCAGCAATATTTCAGAATTTCTCTACTCATAAAATATGCATGGCACTCTTCATTACACCTATGACGAAGGGGCATATTTATCAAGGGTCGAATTTCGAATTGAATAAACTTCAAAATTCGAATTCATAAAGACCAACCGAAATTAAGACAACTTTTTTTTTGGTCAAATAGGTTCATTTTCGATCGAATAGGTCCGTATTTGGAGGAAGGAATAGCGCAATCAATCGAATTTGATACAAAGTTTTCCCCAAAAAAAAAATCCAAAGTCCACCAATTGAATCCAATTAGGTTCTAGGAGGTCCCCCATAGGCTAAAACAGCAATTCAGCAGGTTGGCAAATGGTCGACGTCGAATTTTTAAAGAGACAGTACATGATAAATTTCCATATTCAAAATTTTGACTTTTTTTCAAATTCAAATCGAATTTGGACTATTCCCTAGTCGAAGAACACAAAAAATAGATTGAAATTCAAATTTTTTTCATTCGAAAATTCACCTCGACCTTTCATAAATCTCCCCCCAAGTGTTTATAACATGAAACGTGCAAGGCTGTGGATCGAGTCGGACTGGGGGCCTGGGGCCCACCAGGTCTGCTGGCCCAGTGCCCCCCTCTGGCCCCCTACTATGACGTGCTGAGCTCTGCGCGACTGTGTGAAGGCGCGCAGATGCGATGTGCAGCGTCGAAAAAAAAAATTCCCGCCAAAATCAAAATATCGAGAAAGGGGGTCTGGCACTGGCTGTGGACACAAATTTTTTTACTTTGCTTTAACTACCTGATGGAAGATTGCATTCATTTGAATGCCTGCTCCATAGTATTTTCTACTCTTCATTACACCGAACAGAAGGAAGCACTCTCACATAGAAAGAAGCTGAACATAAGACCTAAATTAGATCCAGAATTGGGTTTGTTATTTATTAAAGCTGCCCCCTCTATGTTCTGCTGGTACCAGGTAAGCAGTGCCTAGTGATGGAAGGAATAGGAAGAAAGGAGAGTTATTGCTGATTGGGTCAGGGGTCCTTAGAACAGACTTTGGATAACAGAGACTCCTGTGCTGTTACTCTGTTTCCTCCAGCAGCTCCATCTGTAGCTAAGAGTCCATGTTCTGCAACAGTTGGTGACCAAGAGCATTTTTGTTGTCATGAATCCAGGAGAGAGAGTCAAATGCCTTTCATATGTTTAAAGCATCATTAGAAAAGTATTAATCCTACATATAGTCAGTAGCATTGACTAACCCTTGCTCCATGCCAAATGTCCTCTCTGTGCACTTCCTACCTGATCTCCCCACTCCTAATGTGGCTGAAAAGTGAAGCTGGGAAATGGGAATGGCCTGTCCCCAATCTGGATGTACTGGAGCATACATGTACTGAAAATCAGGGAAAATGGATGTTATTGGTGAGTGTCCGACACAGTGTGTCCTTCAGTACTGATTGGTTCTGTGTGTCCCATCTAGCAGATACATTGGTACCATGATGGGAAGGCATGTGACTCAGCATTCATTCTATTCCAGTCAGTTGCAGTTTATTGTGTTGAAAGGGTTAGTGCATGGGTTTTACATCAGCTATTGTTTGCTCTCCCACCTCTTGATTCATGATTTAAAGATGATGCAGCTTGAGAGCCTGATGAAATGAAATTCCCTCTCACCCTTCTGCCCAGGGAGACGCAGAAGCAACAAAGGCAACAACCGTCCTAGATTGCAACAGACCTCTCTGAATTCCTCGGTGCACGTTTATAATTGTACTGGGAAAAATTTGTTACACACAGGCTTCAATTGTATTCGTTTTTTTGTTTTGTTTAATAGCGGCAACCTCATCTGGTCCCATTCACTGGAGCTGTTTAGTTGTGACCTTCAGTCATCTGCACCTTCTGGGAATAATTGAGTTGTGACTTAATGATTAAAATATCGGTGTGCGGAGCCTGTGGAAGTCGCAGTCGGTAAATCTGCCTTGCGTTTTTGTATTCATGTTGGAGATTTGAAAGCTGTGGCTATGTGTCTCCCATACGTGGGGGTGCTGCAGTGAAAGCAGCGTCTCCCATATGTCGGGGTGCTGCAGTGAAAGCAGTGTCTTCCATACGTGGGGGTGCTGCAGTGAAAGCAGAGTCTCCCATACGTCAGGGTGCTGCAGTGAAAGCAGTGTCTCCCATACGTCGGGGTGCTGCAGTGAAAGCAGTGTCTCCCATACGTCAGGGTGCTGCAGTGAAAGCAGTGTCTCCCATACGTCAGGGTGCTGCAGTGAAAGCAGTCTCTCCCATATGTCAGGGTGCTGCAAAGAAAGCAGTGTCTCCCATACGTCGGGGGGCTGCAGCAAAAGCAGTGTCTCCCATACGTCAGGGTGCTGCAGCGAAAGCAGTGTCTCCCATATGTCGGGGTGCTGCTTTAGGCCTAGGAGAACTGCCTGTTGTGGAATTCCATTCACTGATATAGATGCTTCTACGCTATCTAAAAGGCATATGCTCTTTGTCTATCACTGGGGGTCGTTTATAAACACTGAGCAAATTTGCCTATGGGCAGTAACCCATGGCAACCTATAAAAATGCTGCATTCATTGTTTTACTTGCAGCTGGCTTTAGAAAGCTAATCACTGATTGGCTGCTATAGGTAACTGTCCATGCGCAAATTTGAACAGTGTTGATAAATGAGCCCCACGGTGTTGCACAGTGTTGAAAAGGAGTGTCCATATGATGCACATCAACTGTACTAGGACTAATCAGATGAATGAAATCCCATTGTGCAATGTATATGTAAAAAGCTGTCCTAGTGTTGGGGCTAAGGGGGTTCATTGACACCATTTGTAGTGAGCCCATTAGAAGAGGTGAGCGATTTATTTTACTCCTTATTTATAGGGTAATGGTACACACGGGATTTTGGGCCCACAATTTTAGTTGCATTAGAGGTGGCACCTAATTGTCCCATTGCTTTGTATTTCTGCAGTTTTTGCACACTATATAAAAAGTCTTCTTCTAGAAGCTTCTTGCTTGAAATATCTGCAGTCTAAATCTTCTCTGCTCTTTCCTAGGACTCCTGGCAAGTACAAGCGCAGACCTGGCCGGAGCCGAGACAGTGGAACCCTCCTCTCCAACACTAAGCCGCGCCTCCAAGAGCAAAGTGTCGGGGAAGCTCCGCCGCTCTGCCAGCGCTATCAGCAAATCTTCCAATTGAAGCACTTTTTATATGGAACTTTATTCAAGAGATGTTTTTAAATGAAAATAAGTGCATTAAAAAAAAATAGACATTTTAATATGGTTGAGGTGTGCAATGTCGTAGTTGATGTCTAGCGGGGGCAGGACCCCCTTGGGTGGGTTAGAGTAGAAGCCACCCACTAGACACTAAGATATAATACAATTACTGGCATAGTATTGACTGTTGGAAGGAATTGGCTGCTGAAGCGCAAAGAAGCGGCAGCACTGATGTAGAGGGGCCAGACAAGGATCACGTCATGCACAAAAATTATCTACGAAATGTCTTAAGCGAACTCTGGCTCCACTTTTTGTTGCCTCGCATTTTCATGGCTGCACTGTTATCTGATTTACAATATCAACACTGAATCATGGATGAGATGCTCTTTGGTCTTTCTAAAATCCAAATGTGTCTTTGGTTCCCTCTAGGCCCAAAATATGAAGGTGGTTTGAGGAGCATTTTGTCATCAATAAACCACCAAATATTGTACATGTGAATCCATTGGCTCCCCGACCAGGCCACACCAGGTACCTCTGAGCTCATCCAAGACTACTGCATTCCTAATACTCTTGGTGCTCTCTAGCCGTTGGTTTGCATGCTTCAAGCACACATTTGTGCATTTTATTGTTTTATTTCAGATCCTTAATGGTCAATCAGAGTATTTGGGTGAGGGCTGTTGTGTTTTAATGTTCATGTCAATTGCCTTTTTTTATGTTGTCGTCAAGACCAATTGTTGTATCGTTTTTTTACTGTGATTTTGTTTGGGGATTCTTTATGCACTTGTGATTCTTTATTTAAGAGTAAATCGTATTCAGGTCTAAGAGAATATGTTCTTTGTAAAGAGTCTGTTCTCGTGAAGCAGAGCAACCTTAAGTTCTAATTTTGTCTATTTTCTTCTTGGTGAACCTTGTATATGTGAAATTCTATGGATCAGGAGCAGTTTAGGGAAGGGTGTTTCTGGGGCAAAAAAAAAATTTTATGTTGTTTTGCAGTTTTTAAATCAAGGGATCAGCAATGTTTAACTTGGGCTTTTCTGATTTTTTTTAGATATTTTTTTTTTCCCTCTCAAGATTGCTTTGCCAAGGGACCAATCTTATGCAACTTCACCCTCCTCCCCTTCTAAGTAAGATTGTCAGATTATTTCTTGCCGCCAGTCAGGAACTTGGTATGGATAGACAATATACTGCACCCCAAGCAAATGCACCAGATGTCTGTGCACAGCCTAACCTGCTGCTTCTATATCCATGCCTGGAAGACACCAGGCATGGTTTCTACCATTAAAGTGGACCTGTCACCCAGACATAAAAATCTGTATAATAAAAGTTAATTTCAAATTAAACATGAAATCCAAATTCTTTTTTTTAATAAACAATTCATAGCTGTTGTAAACGCATTTAAAAATCTCAGCTGTCAATCAAATATTGCCTGCCCCTTCTCTATGCCTTAGGCATAGAGGCGTGGCAGGTAATTACTTTCACTTTCCATTCAGCACTTCCTAGATGTCACTGCTCTCCTCTCATTCTCCCACTCTCTTTACCATTTAATTGTGTAGCCAGGGCATGGGGATGGACATCAGGTCCCCCAATCTGGTGCACAAACAAGATTCTGGGATGATACAAGGATTGTCTTAATAACAGTGTCCACAAAATGGCTCCTGCCTGCTTGTTATAATTATGAATTCCCAGACGGAAGGAAACAAGATTCAAATCATATATATAGTGTAATTAAAGTTTATTTTCTCTTGAGTAACTTGATAAAATAGGATTTGGAATATTATTTATGGGTGACAGGTCCCCTTTAAATAAAGTGCAGCATTTACATACTTGGAGATAGAATTGTGTTGGTTCTAATGACTTTTGTAGAAGGAAACTGCTGCTGTTTAGCCCTCAGGAATTTGCATCAGAAGTCATTTTTGCCTTTGCCATGGTTTTTTTTCTTACTTTCATGGATATCGAGCCAGCTACTGATGAATTAGAACTCCCATCATCCTCTGCCAGCCAATGAATAATGAGTTGTAGTTCAGCAACTGATCTCAGTGGCCAGCCCTGATACTGATTGACTATTATAAGCCAGAATAGGAGATACGGGAGAACCCACTGTTCTGGGGGATTGTAGGGGAGCAGCACCTCTACCCATTGTTTTGTGGGTGCAGATTGGACACAGTTTGGTGGAAAACATGGAAGCGGTGCAAGTTATGCAAAGTCATTTACTGAAAGGTGACACTACAGTAAAACATTCTTTATGCAATGTAAAATAATGGGCTGCAGTGTAGAGACGGGTGTTGCACTCTTACAATAGACTTTCTTTGTTCAGATCTCCGTCAGTGTTCTCATGCTGGGTGGTCGGCCAAGTGGTAATAAAAGGAATGCTCTGGGCTTCTCTTGTAACATTCCTTCTGGTGGGACGTTGGTAGAGAGTACTGGTTTGCTCTGTGTAGCTGCAATCATGCATCACAATACCTACCCCCCCCCCAGCTAGTGATAGCATGAAATATGGATTTGTCTGGGTTCTGTTTGCCAGAAGATGATTCTTTGCCTATTGTGACAGTTGCTGTGTAGGGAATGGCTTCGCTAAAGCCACCGTGTAGAACATGGGCCTCTGTCTCTCTGTAATGATGTGACTTTCCTTCTCTTTAGTCGCTGCTAGGCTGCCCCCTAACCTGTAGCAATGTCAAACTATCCAGAAGACAAAGCAGTTAATGGGGCAGAAAGAGAATTGTGTTCATAGAAAGTTCCCTTTCAGATCTATATATATAGATAAATATATTTCCTTAAGCAGTTGGGTGAGACCACTTAGTATCCTCTCCTTGTGGAGTAGCTGTTCACTCAGGCCGAGGGATCGCTGGTCGTTGCTCTTTGTCCCATTACGACTCCTGAGATGCCGTTTCCCGAGTTGGGGACATATTTAGTTTAAAACTATGGGCCTCTGATCCGTGTTACCTCTAATTCCTTCTCGGCTATGTGCGCAAAAAAAAAAATCTTTTGTGCTCACGTTTTAAACTTTTGTGCACTCAGGTCAGAATGAATACAAAATTGTGCGTTTTCAAACAAAATTCTTTTTGCTCACCGCAATTTGTGATGTGCGCTGGCCTCCAGATATGTGTGCCCCCCACAGAAGTGCACACCTTAGAGGGAACATTGTCTCTGATATTGTAGCGCGTGGCTGTTTGGGCGCAATCCTGTCCTTTATTATGAGGGTGTCAGAGATTTCCCATTGGTCCATTCATTCTATTATAATCTTTGTAAAGTCAAATGAATATCTGAAATGCTCAACTTTACTGCTGACATATCAGATACTATTTCTGTGATTTTTTTTTTTTTAAATCCTTGGAATATTTGTGGAAAATTTTGAGATTATCAACTGAATTAAAATTATTTAAAAAAAAAAGTCAAACCATGTCTGCATTTCAACATTCTTTCATTTCCCAGCTGTCTCCTCCATCACATGTTAATGCATCCAGAATTGCCTGAATCCTTACTTCTTGAGGGCAAACAATTTGTAATGAGGAATGTTCCTGAAGACGGGGGTTTCTTTGCCATGTCCTGGCCCAAACTCCACCTCCACTTTGCCCAAGCCCTGACCCTTTTTCATAATTCCAGGGCCCTGCTGGAAATGCTTCAGCATTCAGATCATTATTTAATTATTCACCAATATTTTGACCCTAGTCTCGTGGAAGATTATAGAAAGCTTAAATGGAGAGTTCACCTTTAAATTTAGCAACTTTTTAATTTGTCTTCATTTATATGTATAAGTTCTTTGCACTTATATATTTTATATATATAGAGAGAGAGAACACCAGCACCAGGGGACCCGATATCCAGAAAGCTCCGAAATACAGAATGGCTGTCTCCCATAGACTCCATTTTATCCAAATAGTCCAAATTTTTAAAAAATATTTCCTTTTTCTCTGTAATAATAAAACAGTAGTTTGTACTTGATCCCAACTAAGATATAATTAATCCTTATTGGAAGCAAAACCAGCCTATTGGGTTTATTTAATGTTTAAATGAATTTCTAGTAGACTTAAGGCATGAAGACCCAAATTACGGAAAGATCCGTTATCCGGAAAACCCCAGGTCCTGAGCATTCTGTCAGGTCCCATACCTATATATATATATATACTGTGTGTATATATATATATACTGTGTATATATATATATATGTACATGTATGTATATATATGTAATTTAAATCTTTTAAATTATTTTATTGCTTCAGCTTCAATTTAACATTCCCTGTAAGGCTACAAGTTTATCTTTATATTCAGGCCCTCTCCTATTCATCTTCCAGCCTGTCAGCCAAACGGTTGTCGTAAATGGGGACTCGGCTGCTGAAATTCTAAGCTTGAGATCTGCTGAGCAAAAAGTTAAATTAAAAAAGAATAATAATTAAAAAAATAAAGACCAATTGCATATTGTCTCAGATTATCAAAGTTCTACAAGTTACAATTAAAAGTTAGCTAAAAGTTATTTTAAGGGGTAACCCTTATTATTTTTTTCATAGTTTCTCTCTATATTAAGGTCCTCTCTTGCAATTTATTGACCCTATTTTCTGGTTTCTAGGGTTAATTAAACGAAGCTAGCAACCATATAGCAGTGGTAAAAGGGATGGACTATTGAAGTCACAATGCTTTAATAACATGAGAATAATACTGAGCTAGAGGAGGCGTGTTTGCCCTTTAGAATGGTGTTTGTTGCAGTGTCAGTGTGTAACGGAATGCAGTGATCCTGCAGTGTATGGAAATGAGCTTTCCCTAGACACAGGGGATTGCATAGCAACAGACCTTATTATTTATATACAGCTAATTACATTTTACTGATATGGCCAAGAGGTTATTCTGTAGATTACTCTTATGATGTTGAGATTCATTGATAATAATAATTCATTGAGTATATTCATAGTGTAACCAATAGTAAGACCTGTAGTATATATGTACATTATTCCGTAATACTCATGTTATAGCTTAATCCACGTCTGCCAATCCTATTATGTAAATAACTGTTAGAACCAACTGAATGCACAAAGTCTCAATCTACTCTATAAAGAGAAAGGTCCCTTCGTCATCCTCGTGTAAGATCCGTGATTGTCAGGAACCAACTAGTTATGGTTCTGATTGGGGACAGGACTGCAGCCATTATGCTATCAATTCAGACATCAACTTTCCTTTAAAAGAACTACACTAGTTGTTCTGAATCTGCCCCAATAATATCAACTGCCCAGACCCAGATTGGTTCCCTCCACAGAGGTAAGATGAGAACCTGGGCTGAATGAATCGATTGAAACAAAGTTAGATTTAGGTTGCATTATTTAAGGCCAGTGTAGTAATATAGCTACTAGTTGTTCAACTATAATTCCCATCTTTCACCTACAGTATAAAGCAGCTAAGGTTCTTCACTCCATAGTTTAGCAGGTTGGGGGATTGTCAGCATTGCCTGGTCCCTCTGTTCTTGAGCTTGGGCCCGGTGTAGTATCTTAATGTAGGGCCCCTTCTTAGGGTAGAACTACACGGATGACTTCTATGCATTTTTGACGGAATATAAGGGAAGAAATATAAATGTCGGATGGTGCCACAGTGTTCATCCGACACAATACGACTGTCGAATGCAGACGTCAGTCGGGTCGGATGAAAGCTGCGACAAGATCCGTCATTTATATTTCTTCCCTTATTTTCCATCGCATCCGATTTGACGCCTGCATTTTGGCGCAGTGAGTCGGATCCTCCGAAAACGCATAGAAGTCGTCCGTGTAGTTCTATCCTTATATTGGTGCAAAAAAAAAAAAAAAAAAAAAAAAAAGACTGCTTTAAAGAAAATTCCCTCCAGTCTGTAACCAGTCACTTGCACTTACATGCAATGGAGGCGCTGATGGGGAGGTTCCCCCAAATATACAGAGGTTGTCCTGTTCTACCAATACATATTAAAACAGCTCATTAATTTGGGCTTCATGGGACCCCCTATACCTCCTGGGCCCCCCAGCGCAGGGTCTGCTTCCTCTGTAGTTACACCCCTGAGTGTTGGTCTTAAAATCAGCCCTGAAAACAACCTCTGCTAACTGGTATTAACTTGAATGGGAAATAACTGGCAGCAACTGTATTAGCAATTTTCATCCCAAAAATACATTTTAGCAGAGAACACCCCCCTGTCCCTTCATGTGATAATACCTTTAAGGGAGAATAAAGATTAGCTCTTGGGACAAAGACAGGTGGGTACAAATAAAAATGCATCTTGTAGGTCACCAATGATTTCAGCATCTCCATTGTATCTGGGTGCAAACAGTTTCTAGCTGTAGGGGCTCTACTAATACTAAATGCCACGTGCCAGGTGGACTCTGACTCTCACTGCAGGATCAGGTTCCATCTCGTACATTAATAGGAAATCTGTTCTATAAATTGAGCAGATTTGTCCTCCCTTTACCTGAGAACACCTGGAGGAGGAATTTAGAGGAAACCATCTTGTTACTTCTTGTTCACTTAAAGAGGAACTATCATAAAATCAAAAGATAATTATCAATATAATCAAGCTGCATCTCATGGATATAAGAAAGTTGCTAATTTGAATTAAAAAAAACATTCTGTGCTGCTTCTTAAAAAATCACATTAAAGAGGCAATTTCAGGGACCCCCAGACTAAGCTGGCAGCATATTGGCCTGTGCAGTTGCGCAGTAAAAAAAATTGTTGCTCATGTCAAAATTGTCGTGTGTCAAAATAATTTTGATGCCAATTGACTTTAATGCGTTTCGTGAATTTTTCACCGTTTCGCTAATTTTTCTGAGAAACGGGAGAGATTCAGCCATCACTAGTTGCAAATTGTGTTAATGCAGTGGGTCTACATAGAACTGTAGTTAGCTCTGTCAAATGAATGGATTGGTCCAGTGAGCAAATTACCAGGAATAAATATCCACTTGTTTGGGGATCTCAATCTAAGGGGCAGATTTACTTAGCTCGAGTGAATTTTCGAAGTTCAAAAAGTTCGAATTTCAAAGTAATTTTTTGGATACTTCGACCATCGAATAGGATACTACGACTTTACGACGAATTTACTTCGACTTCGATTCGAAGTAAAAACCGTTCGACCATTCGATAGTCGAAGTACTGTCTCTTTAAAAATCCTTCGATTTCAATACTTCGCCAAATTACCGAATTGCTATATTAGCCTATGGGGACCTTCCAGTGCATTTTTTAAAGTTTTCAGCATTGAATAAAAATCCTTCGATCGATCGCTAAAAATCGTTCGATTCCAAGGATTTAATCGTTTGATTCCAAGGATTTAATCGTTCGAACAAACTATTTTTATTCGATCGATCGAATGCTATTTTAGCGCTAAATCCTTCGAATTCGATATTCGAAGGATTTCAATTCGATAGTCGAATTTCAAGGGTTTTAACCCCTCGAAATTCGACCCTTGATAAATCTGCCCCTAAGTGTTCAGCAGGTGTCCAGATGTCCAGCTTTATTCTTTACTATGTTGACAATCTGTCTCCCTCCTGGACAGTTGGCTCTAGCTCCTCATTGGTCTGTGCCACCTTCTGCATCATAACACAAAACATGGGTTTAGAATGGAGCCTTATTACTATGACCTATTGTAGCATTTCACTGTATTAACTGGGGGAGGAGAGCCACACTAAGCAGCACTGGGTGTCCAGTCTCACTGGCCTAGATGATATACAGTATTACAGCTAACTGTATTTACAAAGCATGTAAATAGGACGAAAAACTGATAGGGAGGATGTTACTTGATTGGATCAGAACCAGTACAGGATTTTTAGTTGGAGAGTTTCTTGTTTCCAAGACATGCAGCTTATATTACACTTTTGTTTTGTTATTTAAGGGGCAATTCACCTTTAAGTTAACTTTTTGCATGTTATAGAATGGCTAATTCTCTGCAAATTTTCAATTGCCCTTCATTTTTTTTTTATAGTTTCTGAATTATTTGCCTTCTGACTCATTCCAGATTTCAAATGACCCCATCTATAAAAACAAATGCTCTGTAAGGCTACAAAAATAATGTTATTCTACTTGTTATTATTCATCTTCCTATTCCGGCCCCTCCTATTAACATTCCAGTCTCTTATTCTAATCAATGCATGGTTGCTAGGGGAATTTGGTTCCTAGCACCACCTAGAAATTGCAAACTGGAAAGCTGCTGAATAAAAAGCTAAATAACTCAAAAACCACAAACACAAATAATAAAAAATTGAAACCAGTTGCAGATTGTCTCAGAATATCACTCTCTACATCATACTAAAAGTTTCTTTAAATGTGAACAACCCCTTTAATGCTTTCTTATAAAGTGCCCGTGTCCTGGTAGCACTGTCCCTGATAATTCTGGAATTTGGAGTAAAAAATCTGTTCTTCTTTAGTGGTGACTCTTTTGATCATTTCTCTTAATGGACTGTCTGAGCATAAATAAACTATTAACAGAAAACCTTTACAAATAATATGATCGCTAGGATCTGCTTTCATTAGTGGCTGGTGTATAAATCCTAGCTTTTCTACCCATGTGCCCTCCTTTGGGTCTCCAGCTGTTACTAAACTACAGTTCCCAGCATCCTCCAGTAATCATCTCTCAAGCGAATTGCATCTTTTCCACTTTGTACCATGTGACATTTGGGGTAATTGCATCTTGCACACTCTCTTTACCCCAGTTTGCTTCAATATGAACTCACAATAAGCCTCTAGTTAAGATTTGACTTCTTAATTAACTACTGCTTGACTCAAAATGTAGCATATAATATAGAACACCCTGTCAACATGTTTAAAAATATGTGTAAATAGAAATGTCTAAATATTCTGATACTAAAATGTAAAGCAACTGTTATGCCCTTTTCTTTGGCAGTGAGAATGGGAGTCTCTTCCAAAATCTGCCATTCTTATTTGCCTTATATATCCTGTAAACACTGGTAATTGGTAATACTGATAATAGGTGTTATTGTTAGCTATTAGTACAGGTATGGGGTCTGTTATCCAGAATACTTGGCACCTGGGGTTTTCCGGATAAGGGGGTCTTTCTATCATTTGGATCTCCATACTTTAATTCTACTAAATCATTTAAACATAATATAAACCCAATAGGCTGGTTTTCTATAATTAGGATCTCCATACTTCTAACAAATCATGTAAACATTAAATAAACCCAATAGGCTGCTTTTGCTTCCAATAAGGATTAATAATACAGTATATGAGTTTGGATCAAGTACAAGGTACTGTTTTATTATTACAGAGAAAAAGGAAATCATTTTTAAAAAATGTAAATTATTTGAGCTAAATGGAGTTATGGGAGATGGATTCCCGTAATTATTACCTATCTGGATAACGGGTCCCCTACCTGTATTATTCGTATTCGAATAATACGAATGATTATTCGTATTTATTTCATTTCCATGTAAATCAGTAATTGACAGTGGAATAGCATTGGGGCAATCAAAACACTAAGGATTTTTTCGTTTCTTCATTTTAACCCCCAAAAATACTTTTTTTTGTACTTGATGGATTTTTCCCCTGATGAAGACCACTCCTGTGGTCGAAACGCGCAGGGCCAATTGCTGATATGTGAGTGTTTTTGATTAAATACGTTTTTGACTTTGTGTGCTATCCTCATGTTTTGTTTTTAGTCTGTTACAGGTCTGTCCCACCAAATTATAGAAGACAATCGAAATATTCCAAGCAGTTTGTTGCATACGCATCTCATTATACAAAACCCCAGCGACCCCCAAAAATCTATTCCAAGCAGCTCATTACACAAAACCCCAGTGACCCCCAAAAACCTGTCCAATGGCTTTGATTCCCCAAATAAAAGAAGAGCGGAGGCTGCCAGAAGAATGATTTGAATTTGAAAATAATTTTATTTGAATTAGCAAATAGTTACACAGTAGAACAGTTCTATTGAAGCACTCTATAAATGCCTATTACAGTTAGGAAAATAATGCTGTGTACAAAAGAGATTTCTCTAGACATAAGAGCTATTAATCAGGTCGGAGCGCTGGCGCCGGAATCTCCCTCGTCTCATTCCGTTTCAGTGTTAAAGCAAAGGACAGGCTGAAATCCACAGTGAGAAGTCATGGCAAAATATATATATTTATAGATCTAGGCAACGAAAGAGAAATCGAATAAAAGTCATACCTTCGTCATTCTCGTCAATAAATAAAAAAAATAAATAAACATAATTAATCATAAAATTAACATTTTGGATAATAAACGCATACAGAACAGATATTATAGCTGGGGGGACAAAACACGTTGACAAAAAGAGATTGTTGGTCCCTATAGTGGGGGGGGGGTGACAAGGCAGTCGCTACAGCTGACTCCAGAGTTATTACAGACAATAATGACTTCAAGGCATTTGTGGCTACGACTAAAGTAAAGTCTCCTCCTCCCAAATATCCACAGCTGGGGCTGAGAGGAGAGAGAGAGCTGAGCAGCCCCCCGGCCACTATATAAAGCTAATGGTACAGTTGAGTGTGTGCGGGCCGGGGGCATCAAGGCAAAACATTAACCCCTTAGGCTACAAAGCACATTTATATCAAGACAAGAAGAGTAAAGGCTACAAAGCACAGGCGACATAAACTGCTGCTGGGGGTGGGGGGGATTACGACTGCAGCTCCCTACACCTAGGGTTGCCACCTTTTTTGGAAAAATAATACCGGCCTTATTGTATATTTATCTTTTTTCCCTACTAATAACATTGGGATCAACCATCATTTTTACCGGCCAGGCAGGTAAAATACCGGCCAGGTGGCAACCCGACCTCCAGCATTTCAAGGGTTAAGCACATCAATGGCATGAGAACCCTGCGATGGGACATTTTTAAAACTTACAGTGAGTATATGGCTTGTCCACCCCAAAACATTGCCCCCCGTGTGAGCTGTGGGTGTGACAAGCAGCCTGTAGTACAAGTCACTGGCATCTGCACATACACCAGGGCATCACAATCCCAACGCTGCACTATTAGTAGTGACACTTACTGGCAAGGGCAGACAGTTTGGGGTGAGTGCTGGGCCAGTGACTGGGGCTACATGCTGATGTCTTTGCCCCGGGGAACGCAGGTGCCAACTGGGCACTAGTTGTAGAATCCTTGGTCACTTGCACAACAGACACAGATTCAGAGGAAATCAAGCCAATAAATAAAGCAGAAAGTGCTCTCCCTCTCCGTCCTGTCTCCCGTCAGTGCCCCCGGTCCGGCATGGCATCACTTGGGCACAGCGGGCTCCTTGGGCACTGAGGGGGTTAATGGAGATAACCGTGGGTCGCTTTAAAGCACAATAACCACAATGTAATGCACTTGGGCCTATGGCTGCTGATTTGGCAGGTGGCAGTGGTCGTGGGCAGCTTGGCATTGGATGCGTCGGGAAAGGCACAGACTAGTCAAGAATGCGAGTCCCGTGGCCACAGCAGGGGCAACTTGGAAACCTGTGAAGGCGAGTGTTGGTTGGCAGCAGTGACAGTCCATAGCTACTGGCAGGGCACGACCCCCACCTTTTAGTGCAAGATGGTCCGTTCCATTGTCCCATTCAGGGGCACAGGCAGAGTTGAAGTCAAAGCACCAGAACTGAAGGGCTGTTCGCTCTCCCCTCAATTTCCAGCCTGAGCCAACAAGTTCCCCCAAAGTATCTGATTCCAAAAGTGCCCGAGAGGAGACGAACACACCGCCCTGCAATGTGCTGCCCGTCCCTGGCACTTAACTGGTGCAACATTCTATGTCTAGGGTCCATGTTGGGGGAGGGGCTTAGAACACCCCTATATTTCTTTGTCAGCTCTGAGCCATCAATCATCCCCGATGCATAGAGTTGTGTGGGCTCAGCAGGCGGGACGCAGCGGCACCTGCAGCAGGATGACCTGTCTGTTCTCGGAGGGGTGACACTTGTTGATGTGGCGGGTGAGGCCGGGGGAGCTGTAGAAGGTGGCGGGGCAGTATTTGCAGGGGTACAGCTGGGAGGAATGAAGGAGGCGGATGTGACGCTCTTGGCTGCTCTTCCCCGGGAACGTTTCTCCGCACACAGGGCACGGGTGGGACTCGTGGGTGACATTTACACTGGGGGGACTCTTGGCTGCCGCGCGCTGCTCGTCGCTCAGGAACATCGTGTGACCCGCCTCTTCCGGCTCTTTGGCCACTTGGTGCGACAACAGGTGCTTCCTCAGATAAGCCTGGCGCCGGAACTTGCGGACACACCGCGGGCACTCGTACAGACCGTCTTCTGAGCCGGACTCGGAGGCGTCGGGGCTGGGGGTGTCCCGGTCACTCAGCGGCTCCTCCTTGGTTTGGGCTGTGGGTCGGGGCTTGTGCCAGCGGCGGTGGGAGGCCAAGTTGGCGGGGCAGCTGAACACCTTGTGGCACTCTGGGCAGCGGTATTCTACCCGGACGATCCTGGAGCATTTGTGCTGAGCCAGGGAGAAGGGGTCGCTGTACTCCTCCTTACACAACTGACAGATGAACTCCCCCAGGGGTCGGGGCCCGGAGCTAGAGGCACGGGGTCGGGGAGGCTCCACCGGTCCTTCCTTGATTTTCAGCCCGAGCACAGGGGATGTTGTCACCTCGTCCTCAAAGGTCAACTTGCGGGTGGCTTTGGTTTTCTTGGCGGCGGGGGGTTTGCAGGGGGCGGCTGAGCCGCTTGTGCTCCTGGGGGCAGTGCCGGGCTCGGGTCTCTTGCTTTGGCTGATTGAAGAGGAGGAGGAGACCGGGGGCAGGAGCGCCAGTCCGTGATGCCCATTGGCAGTGCCCGTGGGAGGGAAGAGGAGCGAGTCGCTGGAGCTGCCCGGGAACGATTCTGCGGACACCGGAGACCCCAGGTATTTCCTGTCTCGCTGCTCCCGGCTGACCGGGCGGGTCGGACTGTACAGATGCTGCTGCACCGCCTCGGGATTCCCGAACTGACCGGCGGGAGGAGGCCGGGGGCTGCTGTACGATGGGGCGGCGGTGGCAGTGTAAGGACTGGAGGGAGGTGGGGCACCGCCGCTGGGACACAAGGTCGCTAAGATCATCCAGCCCCCGCGGGTCTCCTCTTCTTCTTCCCGCACCCGGTAAGACACCGGCGGGGACTTCCTGCTGCGCTTGACCAGGAAACCTTTAGGCATGTTGGTGCCGGGGCGGAGAGAGTCCCGGGGAGTGTGGGGTTAATGGCTGTGCGACTCTCTGGCGCTGTCCGTGGTGCTACCGCTCTCCGCTCTCTCCTGCACTGTCCGAGGTGCTGCACTGCTTTCTCTGCGTTGCTTTCTCTGGAGCCGGCTCGCATTTTATATGTGGGGGACTCGCAGAACTGTCACCGGAGCAGCCAATCAGTGAGGGGAGTGGGAGGGGCTGTGTGTGCAGGCGGCAGATGTACCTGAGCTCCCTCCTTCCCCTCCCTCAGGCTAAAGGCACACGCCCCCTCCCCCTCCTCACAGTGGCACACGCTACAGGCAGACCCCACGTGCCGCTCCTGCTCCCTGGGGCGAGGGCTCCGACCATCAGCAGGACAATGGGGGGGGGGGGGGGGGGTGCGCCTCCTTCCCTAATTCTTATCACACAAAGGCAGAGCGCGGGGCTGCACTGACTCAGGAACAGCTTCTGTCCTCACACACTAATCCCATTGGCCTCCTGTCATTGCCCCGGCGAGGCTATAGAGCCCTTTATACCAGGGGGAGCCGAGTTTAGTGTAAAGTCCTGCCCGAGCCCTGACAACGTTGCGATTCTATCGATCTCTGCTACAATTCCGGCTCCCCCTTTTGTCTTTATTTCAGGACTCCCGTCGGCGGGACAAACACTTGTAATGATGTCTTTTCGCATCTATTAACTTGCCCCGTGTCACCGCTATAAACGTGTTAATATATAGAACAACCGGTAGCGAGTGTGTCCGGCCACACGGCGACTGTGACGTCACCTCAAATCTACTGCAGATAACCGTGTCATTCTGTATAAACACACACAGTCACACAATCACACACAGTCACACAATCACACACAGTCACACAATCACACACAGTCACACAGCAACGGCCGAGGCGCATGTAATTCAGGCAATTTCCATACAATGAGAGGGGTCGCGCATCACGGAATGCTGAATAGCGCTGCAGCGCTGGAGGGGGGCGCAAGCAATGATGAGTCACAATGAATACAGGTAAGTGTGTGTATGGCTGATGATGAGCCTTTGCCCTTTCACCTCTCGCTATTGAGAAGAGATTGAGGCCAATCTGTTAGTTTGGGAGACACGTGCCTGGAATAAAGGGGGGGAGGGTCAGGGCTCTGACCAAATGGTTAAAACCTCCCTCCCAAACAAACACAGGGACAGGGCTCAAATAACATCTCCACCCCCAGAGCCCAAGTGACAGTGGGTGCAACTGCCACAATTAAAAACTCGAAATCAGAGTTTAGAGAGGGAAAGGTGACCCTTTGTACGGCTATAGGGCTGAATGTTATATCATCACTGACGAAGGGCCATGAGGTCCGACTCCTGAAACGTTTGATCTTGTGAACAGTGTGGAGAACACCATGGAATAAAGTTTGGGATCACCCCCTTTGATGCATAAAAGTTATCGGCTACTTTCATTGTTGAATGTTATATCAGACACACAGTCCATGAATAACCTGCCCATTCTGGGCTACATATTCCCCAATCCCATAGTTCCTTAGTGATTTCATTGGTTGTACTTGGTTCCTGGTTAATGTCGCCAGCGTTGAATGAATTCCTGAAATGTGTCTGTTATAAGGCCCGGACTGGCAATCTGTGAGTTCTGGCAAATGCCAAAGGGGCTGCTATAAGGTCCCATAGAAAGTCAGTATTAAGTGGGGGCTGTTTGGGCCTCTATGTGGGCTGATTGGGCCTCTGTGTACCTGAAATGCCAGGACCTATTTTAATTTTCAGTCGCACCTGTCCGTTATAAGCAATATTATAGCCCCTAATTTTACATATTAGGATATTGGTGCACAGTAGTGTCCGGGTGTCCAGGTTTGTGTTGGAATGGCCCCCAGTGACTCCTGGCCAGTGTCGGACTGGGATGCCAGGGGCCCATCAGAAAACCGCAGACCATGGGCCCACTTTCCAAACTATTATTCCTCCTCTCCTCACTCAACCTCTTTATTCTCCTAGTCTTTTATATTTACTTACTATATTCTTCCATTATTAAGCATTTGTTTCCCATAAAGAAATAGGGAATGACCATGAAATAGACCAAATGGTTAGAAAGAAGAGGCCCACTGATACCTGGGCCCACTGGGAGTTTTCCTGGTATCCCGGTGGGCCAGTCTGACACTGCTCCAGGCTAAACAATGGGGAAATTTCCATCTATATTCTCTAACACAGGCAAATTAGTGTGAGGTACAGTTGATAAGTTCCTTTCCTGTATATTACATTAGACTGGATATACATGCAGGGTCTTGCCATACTGCTCGCTGTCCTCCAAATTCACACACATACAACTATTCCCCTATGTCAGCTACACAGTGTGGCCACAGGAGGGCGCTGTGACAGTTTCAATAGAGGCTACTTATGTTGTTTTATCCTCAGTGGAAACAGTATGGCATTTCCCAATCTTATGATTAAATGTAATTAGGAAGATAATGCTCCACATGTCTTATTCCAAAAGAAGCAATATACGTATTTCAGCCAGGGATGTCCAACTTACAACTACAACTCCCAGAAACCCCCAGTGCTAATAATATGCCATTGTGATGCATTGTCCCAGACTGGCAATCTGTGGATTGTGGCAAATGCCAAAGGGGCTGCTGTAAAATGCCATAAACACTTGTCACTATTTAGTGGGCTGGTGGGCCTTCGTGTACTTGGAATGACGGGGGCTATTTTGTATCCCAGTCTAGGCCTGAGGCATGAGATTATGGCTTTTTTGCCTTACCCTTCTGGGATAAGGGGGTTAAAAAAAGGGCTACTGATTCCCGGATCAATAGAAGAGGTATCAGGCCCTGTAAATGGGGCGCAATGGGATTATACATAATGAATCTGATGATAAAAAGGAGCCAGAGACAACCCTCCCATATGTTATGTTATTATATATTTAATTATATATGTTATGTTATTATATGTTATTATATATGTTATTATATATGTTATTGCATATGTCATGTTATTATATATTTTATTATATATGTTATGTTATTATATATGTTATTATATAAGTTATTACATATGTTATGTTATTATATATGTTATTATATGTTATTATATGTTATTATATATGTTATGTTATTATATATGTTATGTTATTATATATGTTATTATAAATGTTATATATTTTAGTGTTTGGCAAATGAGGGGAGAGGAGAAGCAGCAGCAGAGCAATTTGTCCTGTTACAGGGAGTATTGTGCCTGTGCTGCGCAGCTTGCTGAATGCGGAACATAATTGTGGATGAGCCTGACATCTGTCCTGCCTTTGTGTCTGCCCTGCTGCATCTTTCTGTTGTGATCAATAACAAGCTGGAGGCCGATTCTCCTTGTGGCCTTTTGTCTCTGTCCCTGATTGTGTGGGGAGAAGTTGTGCTGCTGCTTCTATATTGTCAGAATGTTGTTTGTGTAGTGTTTGACCCCAGTGCAGGGCCAAGTGAGGCTTTTGTATTTGAAGGAATCAGGGGATTGTTTTGTTTGGGGGAAGAAGCAACAGCAACAGCTCCGACTGAACTCACACAAATCACCCCCCCCACACACACACACATGCAATGAATGCTGAACTATTCCTTTCTCTCTCCTGCTCAAATACTTTGCACTTTCTAGTATTACATGGACTTGAACTTAAAGGGGAGGTAAACCGTAACAATAAATTTGTTTTAGCATTTTTATGCACAAAAACTAAACACACAGGGGCAAACTTTGCAAAAGGGCACTTGACCCGTTGCTGTTATTGACCTGCAGCTTCTAGCAATTTTATGAATATGGGTGCTGGCACACAGGGTGGATCAGGGTGCTCTGCCACCTGCAGTATTTCTAGTTTGAAGACTGTAAAACAATCAGGTTGTATTTCCTGAGGGCAGCTTGAAAGGCACTTCATTTCCCTTTGAATGCAACCTACGCCCCAAAGTGAACCATCAACCCCTGCTCTCTCCAACAAGGTGTCAGTGCCACTGGCAGTTACAGCTGCTGAATAGTGGGGCAGTTTTGAAGCACAGCCTGTGGGCACAGATCTACTGTAGACTATGGAGTAGAAGAGTGATTGGCAGGTGTGAGTCTGAGCATCTCTGCAGCAACTGCAGGCGTTAGTGCACCAGGAGAGCAATATGGTGACACTCGTTCCAGCCTAGAGCCACATCAATCACAGCTCTGCAGCCATCTGTAATCATTTGCACATTATATAGTACAGATATAATACAGATATAAAACAGATATAATACAGATATAATGCAGATATAATAATATAATACAGGTATAAAACATATCTAATACAGATATAATAATATAATACATATATAATACAGACATAATACAGATATAAAACAGATAAAATACAGATATAATACAGATATAAAAATATAATACAGATATAATACAGATATAAAACAAATATAATACAGATATAATAATATAATACAGATATAAACAGATATAAAACAAATATAATACAGATATAATACAGATATAATAATATAATACAGATATAATAATATAATACAGATATAAAACAAATATAATACAGATATAAAACAAATATAATACAGATATAAAACAAATATAATACAGATATAATAATATAATACAAATATAATACAGATATAATAATATAATACAGATATAATACAGATATAATAAAGATATAATACAGATATAAAAGAAATATAATACAGATATAATAATATAATACAGATATAATAATATAATATAGATATAATTATATAATACAGATATAAAACAAATATAATACAGATATAATAATATAATACAGATATAATAATATAATACAGATATAAAACAAATATAATACTGATATAATACAAATATAAAACAGATATAAAACAAATATAATACAGATATAATACAAATATAAAACGGATGTAAAACAAATATAATATAGATATAATAGAGAGCAGCCACACACAGGCATCACAGACTTGCCCACTGCTGGGGTCTGTAAGGGAACGAAATAATGTTAGTGTCCTTCTCCCAAACACAGTTTCTTATTCAGTGATTTAAAGCTGGTTTGTGCTTTGAGTACAGGCCTCCCTTTGTACCTACAGGTGTTCTCTGTTGTGCTGAATGAATTCGGTGCAGCTG